>NC_086172.1:178826306-179136306 GCF_023053635.1 Elgaria multicarinata webbii | reverse complement strand
AGGCAATAGCAACTCTCCCGGACTGCCTGTGGAGAGTCAGAGCCGCTAGCCAATCTTCCAACCCCACTGCCGCCGCCAGAGCCGCTCGGACTGGCTGAACTGAGAGACGGCAGGAGCGGCTGCAGGAGGAGGCGGCTGCAGGAGGAACGCGCACACTCGTGCTCTCCCGTCCCGCTTCCCTTTCAGCTTCGCGAGGGGCGGGCTCGTGTGCTGCCGAGGTGGAGCGCTTTGCTGTAGAAGGGCCGAGCCGGAGCCTGTCAGTCCTTGCCTTGCGGGGGTGGGTGGGGGCTTCAATGTGAGCCGGAGCCTGTCAGTCCTTGCCTCGCGGGGCTTACAATGTCTGCTCCTCGTCATGAGACTCGCGCCTCCGCCGGCTCTGAACGCCCTGCGCCCGCAGTGGCCGCTCGGAGTCCCAAAAGAACCGGACTTTAGGTGGTTCTTCGGGGGGCGCTTCTTCGGCCGGAAAAAGTGCAATCAGGGCAGGACATGGGCGACATCATTCGAGTCATAGAATCACAGAATCATAGAATAGCAGAGTTGGAAGGGGCCCACAAGGCCATCCAGTCCAACCCCCTGCTCAATGCAGGAATCCACCTTAAAGCATCCCTGACAGGTGGTTGTCCAGCTGCCTCTTGAAGGCCTCTAGTGTGGGAGAGCCCACATCCTCCCTAGGTAACTGATTCTATTGTCGTACTGCTCTAACAGTCAGGAAGTTTTTCCTGATGTCCAGCTGGAATCTGGCTTCCTTTAACTTGAGCCCGTTATTCCGTGTCCTGCACTCTGGGAGGATCAAGAAGAGATCCTGGCCCTCCTCTGTGTGACAACCTTCGTCTCCATAGGCCTTCGTCTCCATAGCAGACTATACAGTGGCCGTCATGAGAGTCTTTTGTAAGGACTGTGCTGTGAAAGCTATATAGTAGGTGGGATGAAGCTCTTAGGATCCCGCCAAGGGTCCATCTAGTCCACCGCTCTGTTCACACAGCGGCCAACCAGGTGCCCACGGAAAACCCACAAGTAGGACATGAGTGCCACAGCACCCCCCGCCCACGTTCCCCCCGCACTGCAGTGCATTTTATTTATTGATTTATTATAATGCTGTTTATAGCACTTAGGGAGCAATCCTACGCACGTTTAGACAGAAAAAAAAAATCCTTCAACTCCCAGCATTCCTCAGCAATCATGGCTGTCTGGGGAATGCTGGGAGCTGTAGGACTTCTTTTCCCTGCCTAAACGTGCGTAGGATTGCTCCCTTAATATATTAAAACCCCTAGGCAGCTCACAAAGAAATACAAGGCATAGAATCATAGAATAGCAGAGTTGGAAGGGGCCTACAAGGCCATCGAGTCCAACCCCCTGCTCAGTGCAGGAATCCACCCTAAAGCATCCCTGACAGATGGTTGTCCAGCTGCCTCTTGAAGGCCTCTAGTGTGGGAGAGCCCACCACCTCCCTAGGTAACTGATTCCAGCAGGCAAGTACTGCCTCTGATACTGGCCACCAGAACTAGTAGCCACTGATAGCCTTATCCTCCATGAATGGATGTGATCCCTTTTTCAAACACTCTAAATTGGTGGCCCTCACCACATCTTGTGGTAGTGAGTTCCATAGTTTAACTCTGCGCCGTGTGAGGAAGTCCTTCCTTTCATCTGTCCTGAATCTCCCACCCGTCAGCTTCATGGGACGATGGTCCCATTGGGGTTCTAGGGTTATGAGAGAGGGGGGAAGAATGTCTCCCTGTCCACTTGGATGGCTTTAAAAAGGGGTTGGATAAATTCCTGGAGGAGAAGGGTGTCCTTGGGTACTAGCCCTGATGATAGCCCCCAGAACGAGGGGGCTGAGTAGGTCACTTCCTCGGCGTGTACTTTGCCAATGAACACACCAGTTCGGAGAATGCAAGTTAAAGTTTATTCGTAAATTAACGTTGCAACATGGAACTCCAGCGCAAAATGCAAATTCAGAGTTCCCCGAACAAAGGGATCCTCTAGAGCAGCCTTCCTCAACCTGGGGCGCTCCAGATGTGTTGGACTGCATCTCCCAGAATGCCCCAGCCAGCTGGCTGGGGCATTCTGGGAGATGCAGTCCAACACATCTGGAGCGCCCCAGGTTGAGGAAGGCTGCTCTAGAATATACAGACTCTGATTACATCACTTGTTAGAAGACATAATTGGTCAGTTTGCTTATCTCTAATGGACTTTACTGGCCCGTGCTGAGTTAAACAAACTAGGTTACGCTACTAATACAAGGTAAGGTGAATACAATTCATACGTCACAGCTTACGTTTGATGCTGATTGGTTGAAAGTTTTTCCTTTGTTTAAGATACACTTAGAATCCACCATGCAGGAATGTTGGGGGGGGCCGGTTCTTAACCTTTCACCTGGAGCATAGGCTTATTTCACAGAATGAAATTCCCTTTTACACACATCACTGATGGCTCTGTGCTACCTCCAGTTAGTAGAGGCAGTTGCTGGGGAACATGGGTGGGAGAATGCTATTGCATCCGTGCCCTGCTCATGGGGTTTCCCATGGGCAGCTGGTTGGCCACTGTGTGATCAGAATGCTGGATCCTCCCAGAGTGCAGGCTCAAGTTGTATAATGGGCTCAAGTTAAAGGAAGCCAGATTCCAGCTGGACATCAGGAAAAACTTCCTGACAGTTAGAGCAGTACGACAATGGAATCAGTTACCTAGGGAGGTGGTGGGCTCTCCCGCACTAGAGGCATTCAAGAGGCAGCTGGACAAGCATCTGTCAAGGATGCTTTAGGGTGGATTCCTGCATTGAGCAGGGGGTTGGACTCAATGGCCTTATAGGCCCCTTCCAACTCTGCTATTCTATGATTCTATGAAGATTGAGGGGAGACATGATAGCACTCTTCAAATACTTAAAAGGTTGTCCCACAGAGGAGGGCCAGGATCTCTTCTCAATCCTCCCAGAGTGCAGGACACGGAAAAACGGGCTCAAGTTACAGGAAGCCAGATTCCGGCTGGACAGCAGGAAAAACCTCCTGACTGTTAGAGCAGTACGACAATGGAATCAGTGACCTAGGGAGGTTGTGGGCTCTCCCACACTAGAGGCCTTCAAGAGGCAGCTGGACAACCATCTGTCAGGGATACTTTAGGGTGGATTCCTGCATTGAGCAGGGGGTTGGACTTGATGGCCTTGTAGGCCCCTTCCAACTCTGCTATTCTATGATTCTATGATTCTATGAGTAGATGGACCCTTGGTGTGATCCAGCAGGACTCTTTTTTATGCTCCTCACACCCTGCTGGTCCAAGGTCAGCACACATGCATGCACACGCGCACACACGCACACACACATCTCGGTGATCCTGATACAGATAACCATACGTGGATCTCTGGGGAGGGAGCGGAGAGTCCGGTGGTGGGGAAATCAGTGGGGTGGGGGAATGCGGCCAGGAAATCCGCCCTTGCTGCCTGCAATCGTGCTTCAGCTGTGGTTCAGCAGCTGCCTCCAGGTGGCGCTGTGATCCCGTCTTCGAAAGATTTGCTGCCGGTGTTTCAAGTTAAAGGGCCTGTCTTGACGAAGGGTTTGCACCGGGGTAGATCCGGAGTGGCGGCAGGTCATCTATATGACGCAGCTGCCATACTGAAGCCATCCAGGGGCAAACCCCCGAAACTCTGCTTAAAAATAGTCGGGCACTTACCCCGGCTTTTTTTAAGTGGTGGTGTGGCCACAGTCAGCTGGAGGTCGCCATCAGCTGGAGGAGGGCCAGTTGGGGCGCTGCGTGTCCCTGTCTTCCTCCCCCTCTGGCTGCCCCATTCCTTCCCTTCCTAATTGTTTTTAATCTATAGATGCGATCCTTCGCCAATGCGATCCTTCGCATCTATAAATTATAAATAAAAAAATAAATAAGAGGAGGGGGAGAAGAGGAACGGGACAGCCAGAGGGGGAGGAAGAGAAGGACCTTCCCTCTAACTTCCCTCTCGCTGCCCTGTTCCCCTCCAGCCCCTGTTTTTTAATTATTATTTCTTATTCACAGATGTGATCCTTCGCATGGATAGATCAAAACAAAACAAAACAGTGTGTGTGTGTGTGTGTGTGTGTGTGTGTGTATGGAAAGAACGGGGCAGCCAGAGGGAGGTCAGAGGGAGGAGAGCCGGTTCGCGTCCCTGTCTTCCTCCCCCTCTGGCTGCCCCTTCCTCCCCGCTCCCTGGTGTTCAGTGGAAACTCTGCATTCGCGCCCCTTCTGGTGCAGACGCCAGGGAGGACCGCGAGTGCGGGAGCCCGAGGCCTCCCGGCGCCAGTGGCCGATGCGTTGCTGTCAAGGCGGGGCCCAGGGCTGCTCCTAAGGAGTGTGAAATAGGCAAGGCGGCGCCTCTGACGGGAGCCCCATCAAGCAGAGTAGAAAGGGAAGGCAGGGTGGCTCCACGCAGAGGACTCCCTGGTCCTCCCCCAGCTACCGTGGTGCGCCCCGGAGTGTTTTTTTTTAAAAAAGAAAATGTTCGTGCAAACCCTGCTCCGTGCCCTTGCTGTCTGGGGAATGTAGGGGATGTCTTCTGTGCAGCTTCCTAGGAGCCCAGGGGGGCGGAGCTGGCAGAGCCATGGAAGGAACAAGGTCTAGATGTGTTGGACTACAAGGCCCATCATTCCCAGCCAGATCATGCAGTGCATGAATCCAGCTCTCCCCCCTCTTAGGACTTGTTCTCAGTGAATGGGTTGGCCTGTGTCTCTTCTGTACCACCGGAGGTTGCAGATCAAAGGACAGGACGCTCCTCCATGCAGCCACAAAATGTTCCTTGCAGTTAGGTAACGACCATGTCAGGGCAAAAGGGTTCCAGTTTAGCCTTCTCCTTGACATGCTAGATTTCTACTTAGAGAGACTTTTGTTTTGTGCACAGGAGCATTTGCTCTCCAGAGCCTCCACCTGCAGTCTGAACTGGTACAGTCCTCACACAAGTTTATTGTCAATTCTATATTTATTTATTTATTTATTACACTTATATACCACCCCCATAGCCAGAGCTCTCTGGGCGGTTTACAGAAATTCTAAAATTGAGATAAAAACAAGTACACAAAATTTAAAATGTTAAAACACAGAACATACACACATAAAGCATAAAAAAAGTTTAAAAAACTAAACATGTAGGTGATTAAGATGTGCCGCCACATGCCTGGGCAAAGAGGAAAGTTTTAACCTGGCGCCGGCAAGATAGCAGCGTTGGCGCCAGGCGAGCCTCGTCAGGGAGATCGTTCCACAGTCTGGGGGCCACCACTGAAAAGGCCCTGTCCCTTGACTCTGAGCCTCTCTCGGAGTAGGCACCCGGAGGAGGACCTTAGATGTTGAACGTATACATACTGTAGTTCACAGTTTAATCTCTGCTTTATCTCTTGCAAGGAATTCGGTCGGTCAGGACATTCTCCCCCGGTATAATGTGGCCATCAAGACAGCCAAAGAGGTTAGTTGCTGTTGTTGCTCTTCAAGACGGACTTTTTAATTTACAGCACAATCCCTACAGATGTCTAGTTGGTGGTAGGGTAGGGTGACCCTATGGAAAGGAGGACAGGGCTCCTGTATCTTTAACAGTTGCATAGAAAAGGGGATTTCAGCAGGTGTCATTTGTATATATGGAGAACCTGGTGAAATTCCCTCTTCATCACAGCAGTTAAAGCTGCAGGAGCTATATTAGAGTGACCAGATTTAAAAGAGGGCAGGGCACCTGCAGCTTTCACTGTTGTGATGAAGAGGGATTTTCACCAGGTTCCCCATATATACAAATGACACCTGCTGAAATTTCCTTTTCAATACAACTGTTAAAGATACAGGAGCCCGGTCCTCCTTTTCATAAGGTCACCCTATGGTAGGGCCCCTGAGCCGAACGACACTAAAGGCGCAGTCCTAGGCAATGTTTAGGCAGAAAAAAGTGCCACAAATCCCAGCATTCCCCTGCCAGCATTGGGAGTTTATGCCTGCAACGCTAAGAGCTAGAAACTTGATCTCACAAATTTCATGCCAAAGCCTGCAGGCTGTACAGAAGAGGCTCTGTGGAGGCATTTGGGTAGGGGGTGCTTTCTCTTCACACTTAAAACTGGGGTGTTGAGCTCACCTGAGAGCACCCCTTTGTTACAGAGAAAGAACGGTGGCAGAAACTGCCATGCTTAGGTTGCTGTTAATATCTTACTAGTTCTATGCATTTAATTGCTGCAAGCTGCCGTGCAGTGGGTGGGTGGCTTCTGCCCTGAAAGGCGGCCCAGAAATACTTTAAATCAGCCTTCCTCAACCTGGGGCGCTCCAGATGTGTTGGACTACAACTCCCAGAATGCCCCAGCCAGCTGCTGTGGCATTCTGGGAGGTGCAGTCCAACACATCTGGAGCGCTCCAGGTTGAGGAAGGCTGCTTTAAATCAATCAAACAAGGTGCCCTCGGAAATCTGTGGATGTTTTGAACTACTGGGGCAGTCTTTTGAATTCCACGTTGGGCCACGCTCTGGTTTTGTCCGTGTGGCGTCTCTGCAGGGTGTGCCTGTGAAATACCTAGTTTTGAAAGACGTGGATGAAATCGTAGCCTTGGTGGAAAACGGGAAACGGACCGAATCTGCTCAGGAGCATGAAGAGGAGGAAGAGGAGGAGGAGGAGGAGGAGGAGGAGGAAGATGGCGAAAACAATGAACAAGGTAACCTGGTGTCCCATTACTTCTTAGATCGTTTGCGGCCCATGAAGTACTCGTAGACCTGCTTCACATGTAACGGCAAGCCACAGGGGTGAATTTCATTGCAGGACTTGCGGTTCCGCATTTTAAAAATTCAAGCCATGGTTGGGGGCACCTCACAGTTTGTCGTTACATGTGAACCTGGGGACAGTGGGCTGTTGACAGTGTAGGCTGGTCGCTCGATGCCAGTGGGGCAGTGAATCCGCTCTGGGTTTCATTCAGAACACTAAAGGAGCTCTCCAAAGTATGGAGCTCCTTTTCAGTTCTGAATGGTTCTGACTGAAACCCAGAGCGGATTCTCCGCCCCACTGACATTGAAGCCACCGACCACCATTGAATGTTGGGGTGGTGAATAAGCTACCGAGGACCCATTGCCCGTTTTAGGGTTGTGGGTGGCTTATTAAACACTCTGCCGCTTCGCACATTACAACAAGCTGCGGTGTGCTCCTGCCAGGGCTTGGATTTCAAAATGTGGCCACCATGAAGATCCCTGTGGGAAAACTCACTTATGGTGGCTTCCTGTTACTTGCAACCAGCCCCACACAGTTCCAGATTTTACAAAACCTGGAAAGGTTTGTTTTTTTCTCTCCCTTGCCTAAAGTTTTAAACGAGGCTGGGTGACCTTTGGGGCGGGCTTGCCTTTAGGCCTCGTCCTCTGCTATGCCACAGTAAGGGTCAGTCTAGCTGAACTCTTGGGATATCCTGGTGGTGCTGGTCCCACTTCTAAGGTTATACGAAGAGCCCTGAGGTTGGACCAGACCAAAGGCCTCTCTAGTCTGGCATTCTGTTCACGCCAACCAGATGCCTGTGGAAACCTTCTAGGAAACAGCCTTCCTCAACCTGGGGCGCTCCAGATGTGTTGGACTGCATCTCCCAGAATGCCCCAGCCAGCTGGCTGGGGCATTCTGGGAGTTGTAGTCCAACACATCTGGAGCGCCCCAGGTTGAAGAAGGCTGCACAAGAAGGACGTGAGCACCCTCCCACTCAGGTCTCCCAGCATCAGGTATACAAAGGCATTCTGCCCCCCCCCCCGATACTGGTTGCCTGGAGGTACTTCAGACTCTGCAGAGGGGAGTGGTGATTTACAAGCCTGTTCTACATTAACCAGGGCCTAATCCACACCAGCCGTTTATTCCAGAATAGTATCAATTCCACAGCTGATCCCACGGTGGTCTAGAGACAATGCTCCCAGTTTTCCCAGGATATCGATGGTCTTTCAGCGCTGTGTTTGGTTTAAAAACAAACAAACTCATCTTTGCGCATGTTCGCAACTCCGCTCTTGTGCAAGAGTCAGGAGTCGTTTAAAAAAAGAAGAAGCAGCATGCCACTGAATGGCTCCCCTTAAATTGCGGGCAAACTTGCTAGCGTGTGCCCCATGAGGGACGATCACTGCAGCAGAAAACTTCATGATCATCCCTCCCCCTTTGTTTCCAGGGGTCTGGAAACAAAGCCCTATGAAGAGAGACTGAAAGAACTGGGGGCATGTTTAGCCTGGAGAAGAGAAGATTGAGGGGAGACATGATAGTACTCCTCAAGGACTTAAAAGGTTGTCACACAGAGGAGGGCCAGGATCTCTTCTCGATCCTCCCAGAGTGCAGGACACGGAATAACGGGCTCAAGTAAAAGGAAGCCAGATTCCGGCTGGACACCAGGAAAAACTTCCTGACTGTTAGAGCAGTACGACAATGGAATCAGTTACCTGGGGAGGTTGTGGGCTCTCCCACACTAGAGGCCCTCAAGAGGCAGCTGGACAACCATCTGTCAGGGATGCTTTAAGGTGGATTCCTGCATTGAGCAGGGGGTTGGACTCGATGGCCTTAGAGGACCCTTCCAACTCTACTATTCTATGATTCTAAGGCAAGTCCATTCTGAGAGGGGCCCTGCTAGGGCTGCCAGAAAAACATAGCCACTCTACTGCCTCCATGGCTTGGCTACTGCTTCCTCTCATTTCTCTCATCCCCCACCCCTGAGATGGACCCCATTCCTGTATCCCAGGGCCTGGGTGAAGTACCCAAGACCCCAACCTAAAGCCTACTACCAGTTCTGGATGTCATAGAATCATAGAACAGCAGAGTTGGAAGGGGCCTACAAGGCCATCCAGTTCAACCCCCTGCTCAATGCAGGAATCCACCCTAAAGCATCCCCGACAGATGGTTGTCTAGCTGCCTCTTGAAAGCCTCTGGTGTGGGAGAGCCCACAACCTCCCTAGGGAACAGATTCCATTGTTGTACTGCTCCAACAGTCAGGAAGTTTTTCCTGATGTCCAGCTGGAATCTGGCTTCCTTTAACTTGAGCCCGTCCCCCCCCCCTGCTGTGTCTTTCTCTTGCCAATTAGCCTGTGTGTTTGCTCCCCAGAGATTCAGGATGACCAAGTGGTGGAATCTGTTATCCGAGACCGGAAGCGCGAGCTTCCCCTGGGACACATCCGTACCCTGACGGAAGAGTCCTTCTTCTCTGCTCTGGCAGAAGCCAGCCACATGGTGGTGCTGTTCTACGCCAGTTGTAAGTCCGCGCTTGCAAACGTCCGTCTCCGTGGGGCAGTTCGATGTTCATTAGAATGTATGTAGGAATTAAAACGTTTTAAAAACTGCCCTTCATCCGTATGTATTCCAGGGCAGTGTGCGAGAGTATGATTAAGATCGCACAAAACACAGATTGGGAGTGTCCAGGGTAAAAATCCACCCTGGTTGTAAGGCAACTCTGTTTTATTGAGTGTAACACAGCTGTACGGAGAGAATCCTACAGACAAAGAACTTCTCCCCTGGCAGTGCGAGAAACAGGTATATTTATACACAGTAGCATCTTAACCAATAAGCAGTTAGCAAAGTTCTAAAGTAAAACAAAGACAGATCAAAGAAAACTTTGCGTCCAGTTCTGGGCTCCACAATTCAAGAAGGACGCAGACAAGCTGGAGAGTGTTCAGAGGAGGGCAACCAGGATGATCAGGGGTCTGGAAACAAAGCCCTATAAGGAGAGTCTGAAAGAACTGGGCATGTTTAGCCTGGAGAAGAGAAGATTGAGAGGAGACAGGATAGCACTCTTCTAATACTTAAAAGGGTGTCCCACAGAGGAAGGCCAGGATCTCTTCTCGATCCCCCCAGAGTGCAGGACACGGAATAACGGGCTCAAGTTAAAGGAAGCCAGATTCCAACTGGACATCAGGGAAAACTTCCTGATTGTTAGAGCAGTATGACAATGGAATCAGTTACCTAGGGAGGTTGTGGGCTCTCCCACACTCGAGGCCTTCAAGAGGCAGCTGGACAACCATCTGTCAGGGATGCTTTAGGGTGGATTCCTGCACTGAGCAGGGGATTGGACTCAATGGCCTTACAGGCCCCTTTCAACTCTGCTATTCTATGATTCTATGAACTTCTTCATTATACAGTATCAACAGAAGGCCCATTACCCTTCTAGTAGTGTCAGTTTGGCCTGGATGGTCAGACCTCCGTATCAAGCTAGCTTATTTGTCTCATACTATATCAAAAGGTCTTAATAGTTAGAAATTCCAGTTTAGCATTTCCTTCTAATTAAGCAGTTTCATATTACAGCACATTCAGGCGCATACATCATTCCAATCCCATCATGCAGTTCACTTGCCAGAACCAAACTACAGACAGAGGCCTACATACAGAGCAGGTATAGCAAGGCTTGTGGCCTGGCTTTCTCAGGAGAGAGGAGGAGAAAAGCAAATCTCAGGCCCCAGTTCTTAGTTTCAATGTTCTTCTGGGTGTTCTTTCTGAGAGCAAAACCAGATCCTGGGGCCAGACTGGGGCCCCAGCTGCCATGCTCATGTTCTTCCTGGGAGACTCTTGGTTCTCTGGCTGACAGATGAGGCCAGAATAGGAAGCCTTAAAAGGGATGACACCAATTCACAGAGCATTGGTTGGGGCTTGGCTGTTTAGCCGTGCTTGGGGAACAGAACTCCGCCCTGTTTGGAGCCACAGGATGAAATTGAATAGGGATAAATGCCAAGTTCTACATTTAGGAAATAGAAACCAAATGCACAGTTACAAGATGGGGGATACTTGGCTCAGCAATACTACAAACGAGAAGGATCTTGGAATTGTTGTAGATCACAAGCTGAATATGAGCCAACAGTGCGATAGGGCTGCAAGAAAGGCAAATGCTATTTTGGGCTGCATTAATAGAAGTATAGCTTCCAAATCACGTGAGGTACTGGTTCCTCTCTATTCGGCCCTGGTTAGGCCTCATCTAGAGTATTGCGTCCAGTTCTGGGCTCCACAATTCAAGAAGGACGCAGACAAACTGGAGCGTGTTCAGAGGAGGGCAACCAGGATGATCAGGGGTCTGGAAACAAAGCCCTATGAAGAGAGACTGAAAGAACTGGGCCTGTTTAGCCTGGAGAAGAGAAGATGGAGGGGAGACATGAGAGCACTCTTCAAATACTTGAAAGGTTGTCACACAGAGGAAGGCCAGGATCTCTTCTCGATCCTCCCATTGTGTAGGACACGGAATAATGGGCTAAAGTTAAAGGAAGCCAGATTCTGGCTGGACATCAGGAAAAACTTCCTGACTGCTAGAGCAGCACGACAATGGAATCAGTGACCTAGGGAGGTTGTGGGCTCTCCCACACTCGAGGCCTTCAAGAGGCAGCTGGACAACCATCTGTCAGGGCTGCTTTAGGGTGGATTCCTGCATTGCTCAGGGGGTTGGACTCGATGGCCTTGTAGGCCCCTTCCAACTCTGCTGTTCTATGATTCTATGACTCTACCACTGAATACCAGGCCCTGCGGTGCAAGAGCAGAAGAAGGCCGCTTGTGAGCTTCCCAGAAAAACCTGGCTGACCACTGTAGAGGAATTGGATGCTGAACCGGATTGGACCTTGGCCTGATCCAGCAGGGCTCTTCATCGGTTTGAATTCCCTCCTGCTTTTCAATCTAGAAGAATCCCCCAGAGGGGCCTTTTCAGTGGTGGCCCCCCAATTATGGAACAATCTCCCCGATGAGGCTCGCCTGGCACCAACACTGTTATCTTTTTGGCGCCAGGTCAAGACTTTTCTCTTCTCCCAGCATATGCTAAGTTTGTTTGTTTTTTAATGGACCCCAGAACTGTTGTTGTATAAATGGATACTGTTTTATACTGTTTTTTTTTTTTGATGGTTTTAAATTTTGTATGCTTTTTAATGTTCACTGTTCTTAACTTTTGTAAACCGCCCAGAGAGCTTCGGCTGTGGGGCAGTATATAAATTTAATAAATAAATAAATTAAAAATAAACGAAATACAATTACACCGGGGCTGTTTCCACCCTGACATATTCTTCCCCACATTCTAATCCTCTAACCCTAATTCATCTTTTAGTTGTTGTGGGTGTTCCTAATTCTTTCAAGTGCTGGCAATTGGGTAATGATCCATTGCGTAGCTGCATGCGCTTCGTTCCCTTGTGCCCAGGGCTGCTGCTGCTGCTCTCTTCACCCTCCGAGGGTAGAGAAGGAGGGGCCAGGTGCATCTTACATTCATTATTGGCAAACACACTTAATTTGCAGGACTTATATACTGGTTTCCTAAGTCCAGCTTTTCCTGGTATGGAATTTGGGCTCCCTTTGCCCAGAATTTTGATTTGCTGCCGAGTAACCGTTGACGGTCTGTTTTTGTTTGGCGTTGTAGGGGAAGCCGTCTCCCTGGTCGTGATGCAGACGTACGTTGAAGTAGCTGCTCTTCTGGAAGGTAAGGCTGGGAGCGATTTCACTGGCGCACTGGCTGTGGCCGGCGCGTCTCTTCCAAGAGCCTCCTCTTTCATGTAAAACCCCAATGTGACGCAGGGCGATGGTCCCTGGTCATTTGCTCAGGCCCAACGGCGGATGAATACCACAGGCAGACGGCAAGTTGGCAGAAGGCCATGTTGAGTTATGGCTTTAGAAGCTGTTTAGTTATTGCACAGACTGGGTTTCTGGCACATAACCTTTTGTGTTAAGTCTCTGTCTGGGCCTTCCAGAGACTAGCAGAGATTACAGCAGTTCTCAGCCAAGTCAGCAAAGACGTGAATTAAGACAGAGATTTTTGTAGGTTAAAATAAACCTTTTACTGGCAAATAAATATATAATTTAGTTATGGCAATACAGATACAAATACTTACAAACGGTCAGTCAATACAGCTCACATGAGGGACATGGAAGTTATACCTTCTACTTGCACATGAAAATACATTTACTTTTATAGACAACCTGTACAATGATGCAACTCCTTGCAACCCTTAATTGAAGACAATCAGTTATTATTATTATTATTATTATTTATTTATATAGCACCATCAGTGTACATTAGACAATTACTCAATTATGACACTCAATGTCCAGGTGTAGAGTTGACCTTTAAGTTTCTGCTGAGTCTTCTGTTCCTCCAGATCCTCAGCAATTAACAAATCAATGGAAAACATAACCAGGATCCATTCCAGGATCCAACAGGCCAGTGGTTTTGCGGCCCAGTGGGAGGAACTGGTGACCTCCCTTGGTCATATTGTCCAGATTTCAGGGAAGCAGCTATGGAATATTGACCAGCAGCTGGTGACTGTGATATCAGCGAGGCAGTGAATCTGCTCTGGGTTTCAATCGGAACTCTTAAAGGAGCTCCGTTGCTCCTGTGTCAGTGGGGGTGTGTGTGAATCCACTCCGGGTTTCAGTCAGAACTCTAAAGGAGCTTCTGCACCTTGGAGAGCTGCTTTAGAGTTCTGATGGGTTCTGACCGAAACCTGGAATGGATTCCCTGACCCACTGACAACAGAGCCACCAGCCTCCACTGCCAGCAGCACTGGACTGGTACTGTCATAGAATCATAGAATAGTAGAGTTGGAAGGGGCCTATAAAGCCATCAAGTCCAACCCCCTGCTCAATGCCGGAATCCACCCTAAAGCATCCCTGACAGATGGTTGTCCAGCTGCCTCTTGAAAGCTTCTAGTGTGGGAGAGCCCACGACCTCCCTAGGTAACTGGTTCCATTGTCGTACTGCTCTAACAGTGAGGAAGTTTTTCCTGATGTCCCTCCGGAATCTGGCTTCCTGTAACTCGTGCCGCTGGATTTCCCAGGCCAGAACATTTACGGGTCCTGTTGTGACTGGCCCGGCTGTGTTTGCCTAAGGCCACAAATTCATGGATAAAGTGAGATTTCAACGGAATACTTCACAGCTTACACCTTTAGCCAGATTTCTGATGTCACTCACGATGTTGCTGAAGCCTGGACAGACCCCAGTTGTGTCTCTAAGCCAAAGGCTCTCTTAAATGGTTTGGAATTGCATTAAGCACTGGCCGTTTGGAAGAACAGTGAAAACACAGCCTGGAGATGGATCTGCGGACTGGACTCGAAGGCTTCTTCTTGGATTTGCGAAATAAGAGCTAAAACATCTTCTCAACTGGTGAGAGCATTTATGCTGATGCTTCCAGGAATCCCGTCCTGTACCTCCTTCTTTCCTGGCACACGCTGGCATACTCAAGTGGAATTCGAGATCTAGGCATGTTTAGACTGACTTCTACCTACGTACTGCGGATTTGACACAAGGCAGAAAAGCAGCAAGCGGATTATCCATTAAAGGCAGCCCAGGCTGCCTACTTAACACCCTGCAAAAAAACCTCCAGAAAACAATGAGCAAATGCGTGTTCTTGAACGTCTGCAGACGGTTGAGCAGAATTCACTTTATTTATTTACACGTGTTATACGCCTTCCTCCAAAGGAGCACAGAGTGTCTGGATGATATTAATAAAACAAGTATCAACAAAACAACAACAAAATCCTACTGTCACAATAGAACAATTTAAAATACAACAGTAGTAATCAAACCTAAAAACAGCAAAATCAACAAGTCAGGCACCAGATGCTTTTGTAAATAACAAAACTTAGGTTTGGAAGTAGTCACAGTGGGGGTTTTCCACAAATGAGGGGCCACCACTGAGAAAGCCCTGTGTCGTGTCCCCACTCTGCTCACCTCATTCATGGAAGGGAGTCTGCAGATTGAAGGGCTTTCGTTGGCTGCTAATTGGGGAAGGAACTCCCTTAAGTACTGGGGCACTAGATCAATAAGGGTTTTATATGATAAAAGTGAGACCTTATATTGCTGCGGCTTCTAGACTGTCTCCAAGGGGAAACCCACGTGGAGTTCATTGCAGTAATCTATCTGAGATGTTGCCAGAGCATGGACAACTAAGGACAGATTGATCTAGGAAAAGCTGGTGAACTCCCCATTGCTGGGGGGAAATGTCCCTTCCCATTGCAGCCGCATCAGCTGTTGCTGGGACCTGGTCCTCTTTACGGTATCCCTGAATTTTCATCTCCGCTTTTTTTGCTTTTTTAAAAAAGAAATCCCTTACTCTTTTACTTACAGAAATATAAAGGGGGGATGTTCAGGTAGTGCCAATTAGGTAGTTTCAGGTAGTAAACCGCCTAGAGAGCTTTGGCTATTGGGCGGTATAGAATCGCAATAAATAAATAAATAAATAAATAAATAATTTCTCAATAAGAAAACTTGCTCCAGGGCTTTGTCCAGGGAGGGCATTTGGCAACGTTGCATTTGGCAACGTTTGGCATCAAAATCTAATCTTTAACAAATTGAATTGTGTTGTTTTCAGTGTTCAGTGGTGTTTACATACCTTTTCCCTTCTGTTTCACGTTGACTTGTCACGGCTCTCGTTTTCTGGCGCTGCAAAGATTTCTGGCTGGATATCAGGCAGCGTTCCTTACGGGAATAACAACCTGGCAGGGCCCAAGCGGTTGTGCGTCAACCCTGAGCCGACTTTTCGATAGGTTTGACTCAAAGGTGGCATTTCGAGGAAGGGCTTCAGTTTCTCTACATTGAGCTTGTTTTGGAGGGGGTGGGCATTCCCCCTAAAGCAGCAGGTTCATAGTTTCAGGTATTGGTATTATGCCAGTACTTCTGTTTCCAGGTGCCAATTCAAAATGTTGGTTTTAACTTTTGAAGCCCTAAATGCTAGGGGTGTGCACGGACCCCCCACTCCGCTTCACTTTCAGATCCGCGATTTTCGGATCGGGCCGCTCCGCCCCGCCCCCACTCCGCCTATGCCCACTCCGCTCCGCTCGGAGCTCCGGATCCGGATCGGAGCTCCGTTCCCCCCCCCATAGGGGGGGGGTTACTGGGCCCTGCCGCCATCGCCGCCCATGCGGTGATGGCGGCAGAGCCCGGTAAGGGGGAGGGGGGCCTTACCTGCCTCCGTCCGCGGTCCGTCGCCGTCTTCAATTGAGCCCGCGGTTCCACCAGGAAGTCTGGGCCGCAAGCGGCCCAGACTTCCTGCTGGAACCACGGGCTCAATTGAAGACGCTGACGGACCGCGGACGGAGGCAGGTAAGGGAGAGGAGGGGGGGGGTTACCAGGCCCTGCCGCTGTCGCCGCATGGGCGACAGCGACAGCGGCAGGGCCCGATAAACCCCACTTACCTTTCCGGCGGAGCTCCGGATCGAGGCGAAGGATCCGCCTTCACCTCGATCCTCTTCGCCACGCTCCGCCGGCCCCCCAATCCTCTTCGCCTCCGCCTTAAGGGCAGGCGAAGCCCCCCGCTCCGCTTCTAATTCGCCGGTCCGATTAGAAGCGGAGCACATCCCTACTAAATGCCTTGGGGCCAGGTTACCTGGAGGAACATCACCTCTCATATTGACCTACCCGGATGTATTTACCTACCTCTGGGTGTCCCAAGGGGGCTTTTTTAGTGGTGGCCCCCTGTTTGTGGAATACTCTCCCCCAAGAGGCTTGCCTGGCGCCGACATTATGACTTTTCTGTTGCCTGGTGAAGACCTTTTTATTCTCCCTGGCAATTTAAGAACGGTTTTTTTTAGTGGTTTTAGTATTTTATCCTTCGGCTGGTTTTATTTTGGTTTTATGTGCTGAGATGGTTTTCTTCTCTACTGCTGGTTTTGTCTTGGTTTTTATTCTGGTCTGTTTTAGCGTGTGCGTTTTATGTTTTTAATAAATTCTACACTGCCCAGCGAACTTAGGTTATTGGGCCGTTTAAAAGGACAGCAAGTAAGTACATAAACGGTCTCTGTGCTCAGACCCAGGATCTGTTTTTCCTGGAACATGTAAACTAATCAGAAAAAGACCTTGCCTCTGGGCATGGGCAGAGTGTAATTCTTGAGGACAGAGAAGCAAGGAAGTATCCTGGGTAGATGGCGTGACTTCTGGACAGATGTTGAGCCTTGGCAGCATTTTATTTATTTTTAGAAATGTTTGCTCTTTGTCACTTTAAAACAACACCACACACACACACACACACACACACACACACACACACCTGTTTTAGAGTTGGCTTGATTAGGGTCCACTCTGCCTCTCCCGCCCCAGTTGTGAGTTTATTTATTTATTTATTTTTGCGTTCATATCCCACTTTTTTTCCTTCAAGGAACCCAAGTACATAATCCTCCTCTTCTCCTCTTTATCCTCACAACCACAGCCCTGTGAGGTAGGCCGGGCTGAGAGTCTGTGCGTGGCCCAGAGTCACCCAGTAGGTTTCCATGGCCGATTGGGGAATAGAACTCGGATCTCCCAACTCCCAGTCCAACACTTTAGCCACTACACCACACTGGTTCTTCTAGGAAGGCTTTGCTTTGCCCACCATCACCTTCCGTTCAATTCTGCAATAAACAGGCCACATTTTGGGATATTTTGTCCAACTCTGGGCACACAATTTCCAGAAGAACATTGACAAGTTGGAGCGCATCCAGAAGAGGGAGATCAGGATATTAGAGGGGTCTGGAAACTAAATCCTTTGAGGAAGGGTTGAAGGAGCCAGGTACGTTCAGCCAGGAGAAGAAAATGTTAAGAGGAGCTATGAGAGCAGACTTGAAATATCTGAAGGGCTGTGATGGAGAAGGTGGAGCAAACTCCAGAGGGCAGGGCGAGGACAAATGCGAGAGAGGTTTGGGAACCTCATTTCAGTTTGTTTATGACTAGAATTTATCCTATTTGCACCTCCAGAACTTGCAGTCTGTGATCAGAGCTCCTCATGCTGTTTGCACGGGATGGGGCTTGATGCATTAGAAAAAAACACGTACATTAAAAAAATACGCATGGAAAAAAATGCGTAAAGGTGCACGCAGACATGCTGTAATCCATGGGAGAAGACTGCGTACTTCTGAACGCACCCCTGAATACGTACCTGCGGAAAGAAAAGTTAGACGCTCACAATCAGACACGAGTTGGACTGAGCTTCAAAGTGGAATTTAGAAAAGCTCAGCATGGTTGCACTTTGCTGTTTTCCACATCCCTACGAAGCAATATGGCCTAATGGTGAGAGTGTGTTCAGTAAAGGGGCATCTGCTTTGCGGGATGGAGGGCGCTCCTTTGCTGGAGATGCTTAAGCCAAGCCCGGGAAGCCGTCTTGTCAGGGATGCTGTGGTAGGTATGTGCTTTGCAGAGCCTGTGTTGAGAAGTGGGCTGGACTAGATGACCTCCAAGACCCCTTCTAACCCTTATGATTCATAGGTGAAGCTCGTGGCAGCAAGGAGCAGGGCCTTTCCTGCTGTGGCAACCCCTCAATGGAACACTCTGGCTAGGGAGACCTGATTAGCCAGTTCCCAGAGCTCGTTTTGGAAGGATATCAAACCTTCATTCTTTTTTTTAAAGGTGGGCATTCGGCACCATGGCACGTTTTATTGTTTGGTTTTTGTGATGCTGTTGCCTGCTGTTTTACTGAATTTTATGCCCAGGATTGAAAGAACTATGCAACTAGATCCATGTTAAAGGAAGCCAGATTCCAGCTGGACATCAGGAAAAACTTCCTGATTGTTAAAGCAGTACGACAATGGAACCAGTGACCTAGGGAGGTTGTGGGCTCTCCCACACTAGAGGCCTTCAAGAGGCAGCTGGACAACCATGTGTCAGGGATGCTTTAGGGTGGATTCCTGCACTGAGCAGGGAGTTGGACTGGATGGCCTTATTGGCCCCTTCCAACTCTGCTATTCTGTGATTCTGTGTTTCCAAAGGAATTTGCGGGGTTGTGTTTCACAGAAAGGAGCACACACACACACGTATATACCACATGGCAAATTAATGTTGAAAGCCTCTCCCTGTTCCTCCAGCTTTCAAAACCAGTTTGTGCTATAGCATTGCAGGGCGAAATGAGGGAGGGTCTTCAAAGAAAAGGAGTCCGAAATCCCGTTGGGCACACCCAAGCTTTTATACAGGCTGAAAGCAGACTAAATAAGAGTACTTCTTCACACATCAGAAGAGTCCTGCTGGATCAGGCCCGGGGCCCATTCAATGCAGCGCTCGGTTCACACGGTGGCCAACCAGCTGTTGACCAGGGACACACAAGCAGGACATGAGTGCAACCCTCCCATCCATGTTCCCCAGCAACTAGTGTACCTAGAGGCATACTTCCTCTGATACTGGATGCAGAATATAGCCATCAGAACTAGTAGCCATTGATAACTTCCTCTTCCAGGAATTTATCCAACCCCCTTTTAAAGCCATCCAAATTGGTGGCCATCACTACATCCTGTGGTAGTGAGTTCCATAGCTTAACTCTGCCCTGCGTGAAGAAGGACTTCCTCCTGAATCTCCCACCAATCAGCTTCATGGGATGACCCCATTGGAGAGAAAAACGTCTGTCTATCCACATTCTCCACAGCATACATGATTTATTTTACAACACATACATAACATATGGAATTCACCGACACAAGATGCTGGTGGTGGTCCCGAATTCATGGAGGATGGGCCTTTCAATGGCTATTGATCTTGATGACTGTGTTTGGCCCGTACATACGTGGGCCCCGCCCTGCCTTTCCCAGGAGTCTCCAATCTTGCAAGACATCCGGGATACGTGGATCTCAACGGAAGTCTCGCGGGAGTGGAGAGACCACTTCCTGGATTTTTGATGCTTTATCCCAGGATGTCTTCTGAGCTGTCTCAGGAGGCAGTGAGGAATGGCAGCTGGCCCAATTTATCCAGAGGTTTACTTAAGAGAGTAAAACTCCGTCCGGAGTCCTGGTTCTGGGCTCCAGATCCGGACAAACCGGGTGTTTCCGGAGGGTTTGGTCACCCTACTGTATGGACCCTTCAGCTTCAAGGGAAGTATGCCTTGGAATACCATTTTGGGGGGAGGGGAACAGCAGGGGATGGCTTTTGCCTTCATGGCTTGCTTGTGGGCGTGTGTGTGTGTGTGTGATCCCGGAAACTTGAGACTGAGGCTGTTGCTAGACGAGGCGTTAGTGCGGTGTGAGGCCCAGTCTCCCTCCTGTGCATCCAGATGACGCACAGGGGATTCCGAGGTCAGGCCGGGCTAACGCCTCCCTTAATCTGGGATAAGTGGATTCGCTTATGGCCCGGTTTTTCCGCAGCCCCGGGCTGAGGCTGGGGCTGCGGAAAGTCTAGCGACTTCCGTGGCTTTTCCCGGCTGCTCGCTTACTCGCAAGTAGCCAGGAGAAGCCACGGACTGGGCACAGCACTCCATAGGAGCGCTGTGCCCATCGGGCCGGGGGGGGGGAATGGGGGCTGGGGGAAAGACCAGACCCGGCAGGAGAGAGGGGGGAGAAGGACAGGCATCAGGGACGGGGACAGGGCATGAAGAGCGGGGCCAGGTCTTGCAGACGGCGACAGGGCATGACGAGCGGGGACGGGCATTGGGGACGGGGGAGGGGGGAGAAGGACGGGGCCAGGCCTGGCGGACGGGGACAGGGCCTGGCGAGTGTGGGGAGGACGGCCGAGCAAGCGGGCGGGGGGGGGGGATCAGGCATTGTGTGGGGGGGGAATCAGGGGCAGGGGGAGCGGGGGACCCTTTTTTAAAAAACAACAACAACACCTACCTTTCCTGCGCACCTGGCCCTTTAACTGGAGAAAACCCGGAGCACGCGACGGGGCTTCCCCTTGCCCCGTCGCGTGTTGACGTCTAGAAAAGGGCGATGGCGCGCACTAGTTGCAGCGCGCCGTCGCCCCGACTCCCCACCAGATTTTCAGGTAGGTCTAGCAAGGCCCTGAGTCAAATGGATCTTTGGTCTGACCCAGCAGTGTTCTTCTGATGTTGTCATGTAGTTCTTTGAATCCTGGCTAGTATGTTTTGACCCTTGTTTTGGCAGAGTGGAGGGTGAAATAAATAAATGCAAAGCTGTTGCTCCGTCTTATGCTAAAAGTGTCCTTGAGTGGGTCAGTGTGATGGAAATTGTTATAAATGTTTGCATAATTAAAAAATATATATATACAGAGGTGCTGATTAGACTTGGACTGTTTCTTTCTTTCTTTCTTCTGCAGGAACTCCTGAGATTTTCCTTGCAAGGGTGAACTGTTGGGACTGGACGCAACTCTGCAGGCAGCTCAATGTCACCCAGTTTCCTACCCTCAAGATGTACACAAAAGGGGGGAGATGGCTGGTCTACTCTGGGATGTGGGGGACTGAGGAGATGTTGAGGTTCATTGAGCTGTAAGTATCCTATTGCTGGCTGAGAGAGGTTTTAGGACAGGCGTTTTGAATCTCAGACCCACGTGGACCCCCTGGAATTCTCCAGATGGCCACGCCCCCTTTCCAAGAACCACTGTTCTTCTGGTGGAAGAGAAGTTCAAGGGGAGACAGGATAGTGATCTTTTAGGACACAATCCTATGCCTTTTTGGAGCGAGAGATAGAAAGGCTATGCTGGCTGGGGAATGCTAGGGAGTTGTAGGACCTTTTTCCTGTCAAAACCTGTATAGGATTGTAGGATTTCTTTCTGTTTAAACATGCATAGGGTTGTACAACCTTTTTTGTCTGAACATGCATAGGATTGTAGGGTTTCTCTCTCTGAACATGCATAGGATTGTAGGACTTTTTCTGTCTGAACATGAATAGTATTGTAGGACTTTTTTCTGTCTGAATATATATAGGATTGTAGGACATTTTCTGTCTGAACATGCACAGGATTGCACCCTTAATATCTGAAAGGTTGTTAAGTAGCAGTGGGCGGGGGGCAGAATTGTTCTTTGCTGCTCCAAAGGGCAGGGCTGGAAATTGCAGGGAAGTCCATTTCAGCGACATACTAGGAGAAACATCCTAACCGTGACAGCTGTGAAAAAGACTGCCTTGGGAGACAACAAGTTCTCATTCCCTGAAGTTATTTAAGCGTAAGCTGATCAGCCAGTTGTCAGGGGTCCTGCAATTACGTCCTGCTTTGCAAATCCTGCGTTGAGTAAAGAGTTAGACTAGATGTTCAGACCCGTGTACATAACATTTGTGTGATTGTCAAGGCAGACACCGGGCGGTGCAGCACCCTAAGGACACCTTTGCCCCCATGTCGAGGAAGCAAAATTACGCAACAGTACGGTGGCCCTGTGGAAGGGGGGACAGGGCTCCTGCATCTTTAACAGTTGTATTGAAAGAGGAATTTTAGCAGGAGTCATTTGTATGCATGTAGCACCGGGTGAAATTCCCTCTTCAGGAAAGCTTCAGGAACCCTGCCCTTTTGACCAGATATAAAAGAGGGCAGGGCTCCTGCAGCTTTAACTGTTGTGATGAAGAGGGAATTTCACCAGGTGCTGCATGCCTACAAAGGACACCTGCTGAAATTCTCTTTTCTACGCAACTGTTAAGGATACAGGAGCCCTGTCCTCCTTTCCATAGGGTCACCCTAACAACAGAGGAAATCAATGTCTGTCTTGTAAAGAGAGGCCAGTAGTCTTTAGTCTGGTTTCCATTTACATCTGCAGAAGCAGAACCGTCTGTCCAGTGAGGCTGATGACACCTGAAGAAGTGGAAGAATATTTAAGTGCCAAAATCTCTCCATACCACGATGTTTCTGTCCTGGGGCTCTTTGACTCAAGCATGAGTGAAGGTAAAGCACTTTTCCTAGTTAGTCTCCAAATGTCGTTGGGAAAGATGATTCTGGAAGGAATAATACTTTCCGTTACCCTTCAAATATGAAGATATAAAGAATTTGATATAAAGAAAGTATTAAAAAATTGATAAGCTCTTAGCCTGTTTTCCTTTACAACAGCTGGTCAGGTGAGCCAATGTTCCCCTTTTACAGATGGAGAACTGAGGGAGGGGTGAAGACATGATTACAAATCAGTGGGGACCTAAGTCCAGGGAGCAAGTCTATCACTTTTTCTCCCTCTCTCACAATACTAGAACCCAGGTCACACAATGAGATAGATTGGCAGGAGATTCATCACACGGGGGGAAATCGTGTTTGCTTACCGTCGCTTCTCTGCCCACGCATTTGTCCCTCATTACTTCGTCTTTCAAAAAAGGAAGTAAACAGTGTGCACGTGGCCCATTCAGTAGGCCATTTTGATGATGATGATGATGATAATAATAATATATTTATTTCTTGCCCACCTCTCCCTCTGGATCGAGGCAGGGAACAACATTAGATACAAATACGATAAAATACATAAAACAGATTAAAAACATATAAAACTAATACAATATTAATATAACAGCCAGACATCTTAGAATTTGACTGGGTAGGCCTGCTGGAAGAGATCAGTCTTTATAGCATTCTTGAATTCAGAAAGACTGTTAAGTTGGCGAATCTCTCCCGGCAGGCCATACCAGTGTCTGGGAGCGGCAGAAGACAAGGTCCTCTGGGTAATACCCGTCAGCCTAGTTTTGGCTGACTGAAGTAGATTCTTCCCAGAGGACCTGAGTGTGCAGGGCGGATTGTACGGGAGAAGGCAATCCCGCAGGTAACCTGTGGAAAGGAAGCACGCCCCAGCAAAGCTGGCCTTTCCACTGGATTTTGCACAGATCCCCAGAACACACGCACACAGCTCTCAATTTAGAGGTTTAAGACCAAATTTTATTTCAGGATAAGTGGTAGGTTACATGGGATTAGCATACTAAAAACTATAAAACATGCATATATATAAGAACCCAGAAGAAGCAAGCTAAAAACTAAGTTACAACTCATACATCACCCAACCTTGAAGTCAGCCAGCTCAGACCAACCCCCCTCCCCAAGAATAGCCTTTATAGTTTCTTTTTCTCGCTCCTTCCCCCCTCCCCTTGGCTTTCCATATGAAGATCCTTTCACACCTCCCAACAGAGATATTCATTTTCTCTCAAGGCCGGCTGGCCTTGCCCCAAGCGGTTCCTGGATGTGCCAGTACGCCCCCATGCAGCTGGCCGCTTATCGCTCAGTTCCTAGGAACCATAATAATAAAATTTAACATATTAAAAGATGAACCATTCCCAGTATTATTATTTATTTATTTATTTATTTATTTATTTATTTATATAGCACCATCAATGTACATGGTGCTGTACAGAGTGAAACAGTAAATAGCAAGACCCTGCCGCATAGGCTTACATTCTAATAAAATCATAGTAAAGCAATAAGGAGGGGAAGAGAATGCAAACAGGCAGTGGGTAGGGTAAACAGGCACAGGGTAGGGTAAAACTAACAGTATAAAGTCCAAACAACATCAAGTTTTAAAAGCTTTAGGAAAAAGAAAAGTTTTTAGCTGAGCTTTAAAAGCTGCGATTGAACTTGTAGATCTCAGATGTTCTGGAAGAGCGTTCCAGGCGTAGGGGGCAGCAGAGGAAAATGGACGAATCCGAGCAAGGGAATAATAATAATACATCATTATATGTCAACCATTTAGGCATACTTGTCAATTCCCTTCTATGAATAGCCCCCTGGGCCGATACCCAAAGTGGTATTTTATGACAGAACCTTGGTTTACGTTATTATTAAATTCTACATGAATCTTGGCTTTATCGTACCACAAATAGCCATGCCATCCAAATCTAAATTTGTATCCTTCCAGTTCCAACAGTCTCCTATTTTTCACCAACACCCAATCTTTCATTGACATTAAACAGCAGTCCGAGAAATACACTTTGAGGTCTGGTAGGCCCAGCCCTGGACCCAAACCATGTAGGGCTTTAAAGGTGATAACCAACACTTTATACTTTTCCCAGAAACTAATTGGCAGCCAGTGAAGAGATTTTAGAGTTGGTGTCATATGGGACCAGTGACCAACCTGGCACACAGCAGGTGATAGCGGCTTTGTGAAATGCCCAGAGAGCTTCGGCTATTGGGCGGTATAAAAATGTAATAAATAAATAAATAAATAAATAAATAACTTCCATCTTTAAAAATAAGTCTGACTTACTGGGGTGGTTTTTTGTCACACGATGAAGGCTAGAAGGGGCAGGAGGCAGGTGACGTCATGAGAGGGACCTGCAAAAATCCATGAGTGTCCAGCAACGAGCGTGCAATAAAACACCCGTCTGATGATAGATTGGTGCTGAGATTTTAAAGGCTTTCCTTGGTGTGCACATGCTGCTATTTAGAGCTCTCTGTTTCTGATAGAAGCTTGGTCCATTTTACTGGGGGAGAGAGAAAAGTCTGCTTATGGTGCTATTCTCACAGGTTGGGTTGTATGTTGTATGTTTTGACAGCAAGAGACGTCTTCGTTGAAGCAGGAAGGCTCCTAAACGAATATGTTGCGACAGGGATCTACTACGAAGAGGATGCCCCGGATCTGTAGGTCGCTTGCTTGCTTTGTACTTGGCATGGAGTCACTCTGTTGGTTGTGCTGTGTCAGGGCCAGGCTGGGCTTGGAGAAAACATTTCCCTTTTCACCTTTGAGGCAAGACGGGCATCTCCCATGTCACCTTGTCCACAAATGTGGGTTGGGTTGCCAGGAGGAGATTCCTCCTCGCCAGTGGTGAGCTGGGGGGGCGCATTTGTGGAAGTCTGGTTGTTTCCCCTGCATAAGAACCTAAGAACCCAAGAAGAGTGCTGATGCTGGATCAGACCAAGGGTCCATCTAGTCCAGCACTCTGTTCACACAGTGGCCAAGCAGCCATCGGCCAGGGATGAACAAGCAGGACCTGGTGCAACAGCACCCTCCCACCCATGTTCCCCAGCAACTAGTGCACACAGGCTTACTGCCTTGAATACTGGAGGTAGCACACAGCCATCAGGGCTAGTAGCCATTGATTGCCTTTGCCTCCAGGGATTTATCCAACCCCCTTTTAAAGCCATCCAGATTGGTGGACATCACTACATCTTGTGGTCGTGAGTTCCATAGTTTAACTCTGCACTGTGTGAAGAAGTCCTTCCTTTTATTTGTCCTGGATCTCCCACCCATCAGCTTCATGGGATGACCCCACTGGGTTCTAGTATTTCGAGAGAGGGAGAAAAATGTCTCCCTGTCCACATTCTCCACGCCATGCATCATTTTGTACGCCTCTATCACGTCTCCCCCTAGCCTCCTTTTTCCCAAGCTAAACAATCCCAGCTGATGTAACCTTCCCTTATAGGGGAGATGCTCCAGCCCCTTAATCGTTTTAGCTGCCCTTTTCTGCACTTTTTGGGGCTCTAGTTCAGTGGGTAGAGCACCTGCTTTGCATGCAAAAGGGTTCTAGTTCCGTCCTCAGTATCTCCAGGTGGGGCTATTAAGGAGCCTTTTCCAGTGGAGGCTGGTGGCTCCGATGTCAGTGGAGGCAGTGATTCCGCTCCGGATTTCAGTCAAAACCAGTCAGAGCTCTAAAGGAGCTAGCCAAGCTGCAAAGCTTAGAGATCTTTTAGGTAGGTAGGTAAAGCTTTACTGTTTCTACCAGTGGTTACAACGAGCATACCGTATTTCTTCGATTGTAAGACGCCATCGATTGTAAGACGCACACTAATTTCAGTACCACCAACAGAAAAAAAAACCTAAGACACACCAGCGATTCTAAGACGCACCTCATTTTTAGAGATGTTTATATGGGAGGGAAAGTGCGTCTTAGAATCGAAGAAATAGGGTAATAAAAACAACGGTAAAACAAATCGTACATTCTGCAAGGTCAGAAATTTTGCTCTATACATTTGGGGCTGTCAGAGCGAAGTTAGCCAATGCCAATACGACAGTCTTGTTATTGCGTGTAAACAAAAAAGTATATTCTTTCTGAATCGGACCAGCTGGACTTATTCTCAAGAAAACAATCTAAATATTTGGGACCAATTTGGGAATAGATAGGGCAGTAGAACAGATAATGAGGCAGACCTTCTACTTTGCCATGACGGCAAGGGCAAAGCCTCGACGCGTCAGGAATTTTATTAAAACGCCCTTCTAGAACAGCTGTTTTCATTTGTTGCATCTTTCGCTGATCTAAGACGAGGATTGGAATTTAGAGTCAGGTAAGCGTTCACATTCAAATTTAAGCTTAGCCTCTGCAAACCAAGGTGCTATCTTATTACTTGAAACTGCACAGAGATCCATTTGAATAGAAACACTATAGACCAGCCTTCCTCAACCTGGGGCGTTCCAGATGTGTTGGACTACAACTCCCAGAATGCCCCAGCCTGGGGCATTCTGGGAGATGCAGTCCAACACATCTGGAGCGCCCCAGGTTGAGGAAGGCTGCTATAGACCCACTCCTTAAAGTCCTCTTTGCTGTGAGCTAAATCCTTTAGAGTTTGATTAGTTTTTAAATGGATACTTACGTTTTTATACTGTTGTTTTTATGTTTCTGATGGTTTTTAAATTTTGTATAATTTTTAATGTTTACTGTTTTAACTTTTATGAACCGCCCAGAGAGCTTCGGCTGTGGGGCGGTATATAAATGAAATAAATAAATAAATATAAATAAATAAATTAGTTCTGACTGAAACCCAGAGCGGATTCACTGCCCCACTGACATTGGAGCCACCAGCCTCCACTGCTCCTAATCACTACGCTTGACAGGTCCCGTCCATCTGTGGATTAGGGTGGATTCCTGCATTGAGCAGGGGGTTGGACTCGATGGCCTTGTAGGCCCCTTCCAACTCTGCTATTCTATGATTCTATGATTCTATGATCTCTGTGAACTTCAGGCTGTGGATTGACAGTCATGTATTTTAGGGCTGCGACGTGCATTCAGTTAATTGGTTGGATGATTTATTTCTTCATTTTAACATTTACATTCCACCCTGCTATAGCAAAGGGCCCCTCTGGGCAGCTGACACAATAAAGATATAAATCGTTGAACAAGTTAAAATCCACTCCTGCGACAGCCTTCCCCAACTTGATACCCTCCAAATGTGTTGGACTACACCCCCCCAGCATCCCCCAGCCAGCATGGGAGTTGTAGTCCAACACAGATTGAATTGATTGAACAACGAAAGGTCATACGATGACTCAGCTAAAATACCTTTCATTCGACGAGAACTGCAATTCGAAGGGATTTTTGAAATGTGTTTCTTCCTGGGTTTTTCTCCCCCAGCTCCCGTAAATATAACGTGCATCTCCCAGCACTGCTGCTTGCTAAGCCTGAAACGCAGAGAAGGAGCGCCATTCAGCTCTCTGAGTACGGAACACAGGACATTGTTGAAGCCGTCCGTCATGCGCTACGGGAGGCATTTGTGAGCATTTTCTTCTTCTGCTCCAAAGGAAACATGGTTTGTCTATTGCAGGGGTGCAGGAACTCAAGCCCCGGGGGGCCAAATCCGGCCCTTCTAAGGTTCCCCAGATCAAAATCAAAGCTTTTGACAAAGTACCACATGACATTCTGATTAACAAACTAGCTAAAAGTGGGCTAGATGGAACAACTATTAGGTGGATCCACAGTTGGCTACAGAATCGGACTCAAAGAGTACTTATTATTATTATTATTATTATTATTATTATTATTATTATTTATTTATTTATTTATATAGCACCATCAATGTACATGGTGCTGTACAGAGTAAAACAATAAATAGCAAGACCCTGCCGCATAGGCTTACATTCTAATAAAATCATAATAAAACAATAAAGAGGGGAAGAGAATGCACCAAACAGCCAGTATAAAAGTCAGAATGAAATCAAGTTTTAAAAGCTTTAGGAAAAATAAAAGTTTTTAGCTGAGCTTTAAAAGCTGCGATTGAACTTGTAGTTCTCAAATGTTCTGGAAGAGCATTCCAGGCAGCTGGAACCTTCTCAAACTGGGGAGAGGCAACGAGTGGGGTACCGCAGGGCTCAGTCCTGGGCCCAGTGCTCTTCAACATTTTTATTAATGATTTGGACGAGGAGGTGCAGGGAACGCTTATCAAATTTGCAGATGACACCAAATTGGGTGGGATAGCTAATACCCTGGAAGACAGAAACAAACTTCAAAGTGATCTTGATAGGCTGGAGTGCTGGGCTGAAAACAACAGGATGAAATTGAATAGGGATAAATGCCAAGTTCTACATTTAGGAAATAGAAACCAAAGGCACAGTTACAAGATGGGGGATACTTGGCTCAGCAATACTACAAACGAGAAGGATCTTGGAATTGTTGTAGATCGCAAGCTGAATATGAGCCAACAGTGCGATATGGCTGCAAGAAAGGCCAATGCTATTTTGGGCTGCATTAATAGAAGTATAGCTTCCAAATCACATGAGGTACTGGTTCCTCTCTATTCAGCCCGGGTTAGGCCTCATCTAGAGTATTGCGTCCAGTTCTGGGCTCCACAATTCAAGAAGGACGCAGACAAGCTGGAGCGTGTTCAGAGGAGGGCAACCAGGATGATCAGGGGTCTGGAAACAAAGCCCTATGAAGAGAGACTGAAAAAACTGGGCATGTTTAGCCAGGAGAAGAGAAGATTGAGGGGAGACATGAGAGCACTCTTCAAATACTTGAACGGTTGTCACACAGAGGAGGGCCAGGATCTCTTCTCGATCCTCCCAGAGTGCAGGACACGGAATAATGGGCTCAAGTGACAGGAAGCCAGATTCCAGCTGGACATCAGGAAAAACTTCCTGACTGTTAGAGCAGTACGACAATGGAACCAGTTACCTAGGGACGTTGTGGGCTCTCCCACACTAGAGGCAGCTGGACAACCCTCTGTCAGGGATGCTTTAGGGTGGATTCCTGCATTGAGCAGGGGGTTGGACTCGATGGCCTTGTAGGCCCTTCCAACTCTGCTATTCTGTGATTCTATGATCATCATCATCATCTCCTCCTCCTTTAGATTCTGAGCCCAACTCAGCCCCTGGAACGTTTTCCCCTACACTAGGGAAACCAGGTCTGATCCTGACAACCACCAACAGTTTAGTGGTTTCTTGGCTTTTGTGCACTTCCTTCCCCATTCTAAAAGGTTGAAATGCCGCTCTTAAGGCCAAAGTGGCAGTCAGAGCCTCAGGGGGATTTGGGAGATTTTGGTCCTACCCCTTCTTCCTTTGGCCACTGGAATCCGGCCTCGGAGAGTTTCTCTGAAACTGAATTCATCCCTCAGGCTGAGAGAGCTTTCGTAATAAAGAGGTTAATTGGGTTTTCATTGTTTGGTTGGGAGAAGATCCTTAGGTCTGGTGCCTCCTTTCTCTGCTGTAGGAATATTAACTCAGACGGGCTGAACCTTACAGGCCAGAGCCAGTGTGGTGTAGCGGCTAAGGTGTTGGACTGGGAGTCGGGAGATCCGGGTTCTAGTCCCCACTCGGCCATGGAAACCCACTGGTTGACTTTGGGCCAGTCACAGACTCTCAGCCCAACCCTACCTCACAGGGTTGTTGTTGTGAGGATAACATGGAGAGGAGGATTATGTTCGCCGCCTTGGGTTCCTTGGAGGAAAAAAGGCGGGATATAGATGCAACAATACATACCTAAAAATACATACGTTTAAAAATGCAGGACCTCTCTTTGGCTATGGAGTTGGCGCCGATTTTTCCCTATTTTACATGCCCTTATTTTTCTCCTCCTGTCGCAGCCGGAAATCACCGTGGGAAATCTGCCGGAGTTCTTCCACCTGGGCAGGCCTTTGCTCCTCCTGTTCAGCGACGGGGCTCTGAGCAAAAGTGTCGAAGGAGAGATGAGGCGTCTGGCCGAAGACGAGCACCGCCAAACCTTTGCCGCCTGCTGGCTGAACCTGTGAGCATGTGCAGTGCGCCCCCCTTGGCTTTCGTGTCGGCGCGTGACGCGCAGCGTTTATTTACTTGTTGCCTTCTTGAATAGCCCTTTCGTTCGAGGTGATATCCGACAAAGCCATGAAAATAGAATAAAATGCAACAAAAGTCGAAATAAAACTGTTAAAATGCACGCATTGTAATAAAACAGCGGAACCTTCTAAGACAGCAGTGTGGAACCATGTTCAGGCTGGGGGCTGACTTCCATTTAGGAGAAGTACTTCATAGAATCAGTACCAGCAGAGGTCTGAACTAATTCGCTATAGGCTCCTTCTTTAATTAAAAGAACAATCCTAAGTGTGTTTAGATCGAGAAAAAGTCCTACAGCTCCCATCATGCTGGAAGTTCTAGGACTTTTTTCCTGTCTAAACATGTGTACAACTGCGACCTAAATCACTCTCCTTGAAGTCATTATATCATAGAATCATAGAATAGCAGAGTTGGAAGGGGCCTAGAAGGCCATTGAGTCCAACCCCCTGCTCAATGCAGGAATCCACCCTAAAGCATCCCTGACAGATGGTTGTCCAGCTGCCTCTTGAAGGCCTCTAGGGTGGGAGAGCCCACAACCTCCCTAGGTCACTGATTCCATTGCCGTACTGCTCTAACAGGAAGTTTTTCCTGATGTCCAGCCGGAATCTGGCTTCTTTTAACTTGAGCCCATTATTCCGTGTCCTGCACTCTGGGAGGATCGAGAAGAGATCCTGGCCCTCCTGTGTGTGACAACCTTTCAAGTATTTGAAGAGTGCTATCATGTCTTCCCTCAATCTTCTCTTCTCCAGGCTAAACAGGCCCAGTTCTTTCAGTCTCTCTTCATAGGGCTTTGTTTCCAGACCCCTGATCATCCTGGTTGCCCTCCTCTGAACACGCTCCAGCTTGTCTGCGTCCTTCTTGAATTGTGGAGCCCAGAATTGGACGCAATACTCTAGATGAGGCCTAACCCGGGCCGAATAGAGAGAAACCAGTACCTCAGTGATTTGGAAGCTATACTACTATTAATGCAGCCCAAAATAGCATTTGCCTTTCTTGCAGCCCTATCGCACTGTTGGCTCATATTCAGCTTGTGATCTACAACAGTTCCAAGATCCTTCTCGTTTGTAGTATTGCTGAGCCAAGTATCCCCCATCTTGTAACTGCGCATTTGGTTTCTATTTCCTAAATGTAGAACTTGGCATTTATCCCTATTCAATTTCATCCTGTTGTTTTCAGCCCAGCCCTCCAGCCTATCAAGATCACTTTGAAGTTTGTTTCTGTCTTCCAGGGTATTAGCTATCCCACCCAATTTGGTGTCATCTGCAAATTTGATCAGCGTTCCCTGCACCTCCTCGTCCAAATCATTAATAAATATTCAAGTCAATTAATAAATATTCAAGTCAGGTTTTAAAATTGCCATTTGCATTTATTTTTTTGGAACTGTGTACTATAAACCAAAGATACTAAGGGGGAGTGGGGGACGGAATCCTCAAATGAAAATTTGCCTGTATTTTATCCCAAACTTGAGTTAACAGCTTTTTCGATGCAGTGGGACCTCTATTTTGTGTGTCTATTTTTGTCACTGTGTGTGTTTTTAACCAAATCTAAGTAGCCCGAGGGCAGTGGGAAATGGGATATTTTGAGAATTCAGTGCAAATACCTCGCCTGGCTTTCATTATCCTGCGGCTACTGGCCCAGCTCTGAACAAACCAAAAATGCTTCTAAATGCAAAACAACTGCACAGCCCCTGCCAAATTTGACAAGGGGCTCGGTTAGGGTGCTTTTTAAAGTCGGGAGGGGCCCTTTCACATGAGAAAAAAGGAGCTTGGAAAAAAGGAAGCTAAGGGGAGACCTGATAGAGGTGTACAAAATTATGCCTGGTGTGGGGAATGTGGAGAGGGAGACATTTTTCTTCCTCTCCCATGACACTAGAACCCATTGGGTCCCAGGAAGCTGATGGGTTGGAGATTCAGGACAGAGAAAAGGAAGGACTTCTTCACACAGCGCATATTTAAATTACGGAACTCACTAACACAAGATGTAGTGATGGCCATCAATTTGGATGGCTTTAAAAGGGGGCTGGATAAATTCCTTGAGGCGAAGGCGATCAAGGGCTACTAGCCCTGATGGTTATGTGCTACCTCCAGAATCCAAGACAGTAAGCCTATGTGCACCAGTTGCTGGGGAACATGGGTGAGAGGGTGCTGTTGCACTGTTTCCTGCCTAGTTGGTCCCTGGCCGATGGGCCACTGTGCAAACAGAGTCCTGGACTAGATGGACCCTTGGTCTGATCCAGCATCAGGGCTCTTCTAATGTTCTTAACGGTTCCTCTTTTCATTCACCGCGTGCTATTAATCCGACGTTCTTCTTACCACAGCAAGAACACGCCTGTGGGGAAAGCGGTCCTGAAGGCGTATTTGGGCCCCTCGGTGCCCCCCATGCCCCTCCTCCTCTGGATCAACCTCCACGCCGGGGGCCAAGTGTTTGTTTTTCCTTCGGATCAGCTCCTTTGTGAAGCAAACGTCCTAGCTTGGATCGAGAAGCTGAAAGCCGGCCAGGAAGTTCCAAGCAGTAAGTACGCAACAAGGCGCCCCTCTGTCAAAGGTGCCGTGATCTCTTGTTCTGGTTGTGCACTGTGTGGTTGACACCCTGAGGGTAAAGTTGAGCGGGACGAGTACGAATTGCGCAACGACGTGAGGCGCCTTGGATCCCTGCAGGCTGGGCTTGTGCCTTTGGCAGGATTTATTTATTTATTTATTTATTTATTACATGTTTATACCGCCCAATAGCCGAAGCTCTCTGGGCGGTTCACAGAAATTTAAACCATAATAAAACAACCAACAGATTAAAAGCACAAATACAAAAAATACAGTATCAAAAGCACAACCAGGATAAAACCAGGCAGCAAAATTGATATAAGATTAAAATACAGAGTTAGAACAGTAAAATTTAAATTTAAGTTAAAATTAAGTGTTAAAATACTGAGAGAATAAAAAGGTCTTCAGCTGGTGTAGGCGCCAGGCGGACCTCTCTGGGGAGCTCATTCCACAGCCAGGGTGCCACAGCAGAGAAAGCCCTGCTCCTAGTAGCCACCTGCCTCACTTCCTTTGGCAGGGGCTCACAGTGAAGGGCCCCTGTAGATGATCTTAAGGTCCAGGCAGGTACACATGGGAGGAGGCATTCCTTCAAATAACCTGGCCCCAAACCGTTTAGGGCTTTAAATGTCAATACCAGCACTTTGAATCGGGCCCGGACCTGGACTGGCAGCCAATGGATGCTGCGTTTGTAAGGTCTGAATAAGGAGGACATTTCATGTCTGCATCTGGTTGTTCCCCCACAAGCTTATTGAGAGCTTGGCTTCTCTTAGGAGGCCAAGCTCTCAATAGGCTGGAGTGCTGGAGGCGTTACACTCCTACTGGGAAACGTGAACTCCACCTCCTCAACTGAAAGGACGCTTTGCTGGTAATCATATTTTTTTAAAAAAAAAATCACCAAAGAGAGAAATGTTGCCTTTGTCAGCTCAGGTGTTGTGTTTCTCTTTACCTCCTGCCTTCTTGGGAGACAATAGCGAGGGCTGCTAAGTAATCTACAAAGCTTTATTCAGGCCATAAACATCTCTTCCCACTTGAAGAGAGTCTAATCTCTTGGAACGTCCCTATTTTATTATTTTTATTTATTTATTTATATGGCACCATCAGTGTACATCGTCCTGTACATAGGTCCTGTACATAGGTGCCGGTAATGACGTTTAAAGCCCTAAACGGCTTGGGACCTCGATACTTGAGAGAGCGCCTCTCCTTATATATGGCTGCCCGAGACTTGAGATCTGTTGGAGGAGCCCTTCTCCACATCCCACCAGCGCAACATATATGCTATGATGGGACAAGGGAGAGGGCCTTCTCTGTGGTGGCACCCTGGCTGTGGAATGCCCTCCCCTTGGAGGCCCGATTGGCGCCAACGTTGACTGCATTTCGATGCCAAGTGAAAACATGGCTTTTTAACAAAGCCTTTGATGGTTAAACGCACTGGCACATCGTTTTAACTGTTTTAACTGCATCTATTGCTTTTAAATTATATATTGTTTTAACTTGGATCATGGCTTAATTTGTTTTTAACTGTGTATATTTAATGTTTTATACTGTATGTTTTTATCTGTACGCCGCCCTGAGATCTTAGTGATATAGGGCGGGATAGAAATATTTTAAATAATAATAATAATAATAATAATAATAATAATAATAATACAATAAAACAGCAGTGCCCTGCCACATAGGCTTACAGCAGCCTTCCTCAACCTGGGGCGTTCCAGATGTGTTGGACTGCATCTCCCAGAATGCCCCAGCCGCTGGGGCATTCTGGGAGTTGTAGTCCAACACATCTGGAGTGCTCCAGGTTGAGGAAGGCTGGCTTACAGTCTAATAAAATAATAAATAATAATAAGAAAAGGAAGGAACGCACCAAACAGGCACAGGGGGCAATAAAACTAATAGTGTGAAAGTCAGATCAAAATCAAGTTCTGAACGCTTTAGAAAAAAAGAAAAGTTTTCAACTGAGTTTTGAAAGCTGTCATTGAACTCATGGTCCGCAAATGCTCTGGAAGAGAATTCCAGGCCTGAGGGGCAGCGAGAGAAAATGGACGGAGCCGGGCAAGAGAAGTAGAGGCCCTTGGGCGGATAAGGAACATGGCATTCGATGAGCGAAGAGCACGAGCGGGGCAATAATGTGAAATCAGAGAAGAAGGATAGGAAGGAGCTAGACTGTGACAATCTTTGAAAGTCAACAGGAGAAGCTTATATTGGATTTTGAGGTGAATTGGAAGCCCGTGAAAGGAGTTTCGAGTTCTTCTTAGCAGTAACTGAGCTTTAGGAGAGAGGCATTCCAACCTTTTAGAATGGGGTGGGTGCGGAATGTACAACAGTTGAAAAACTATCAAACACTCAGGAGTAGGGGAAAGGAGACGGGCCCATAGAGGGAACCGTGGAGCACCGGATTTGGGCCCCAGGTGGGCCAGGTTTGACCTCCAGGAGGGCCAGGATTGGTCCCCATGGCCTGAAATTCTGCACCCCTCCTTTACGGCAAGAGTGAGGAATATCTGGCTCTCCAGATGTTGGATTGCAACTCCCATCAGCCGTAGTCAGCATGGCCAATGGTGAGGGGAGTTGCAGTCCAGAAATACCAGGAGAAGAACGGGTTCCCCCATTCCGTCTTTACAGCAAAAGATGGGAAGGAAAAGAGAAGCAGTTAGAGAAGGATGATGGGGTGTCTGGAAACAAAGCCCTATGAAGAGAGACTGAAAGAACTGGGCCTGTTTAGCCTGGAGAAGAGAAGATGGAGGGGAGACATGATAGCACTCTTCAAAGACTTAAAAGGTTGTCCCACAGAGGAGGGCCAGGATCTCTTCTCGATCCTCCCAGAGTGCAGGACACGGAATAACGGGCTCAAGTTAAAGGAAGCCAGATTCCAGCTGGACATCAGGAAAAACTTCCTGACTGTTAGAGCAGTACGACAGTGGAATCAGTGACCTAGGGAGGTTGTGGGCTCTCCCACACTAGAGGCAGCTGGACAACCCTCTGTCAGGGATGCTTTAAGGTGGATTCCTGCACTGAGCAGGGGGTTGGACTCGATGGCCTTGTAGGCCCCTTCCAACTCTGCTATTCTATGATTCTATGATCCTAAGTCGGCACAATTTAACCACCAGAGGGAGGTAGAACGTCGCCCCCTTTTCTCTCCATGTAAGGAAAAGCTGAAATTAAAAGTTTTTGGCTTTCCGTTAATGCTGTAAGACTGGCAGCTGCTCTCAGGTCTGTTTAGGGATCGTTATTAATGGAGGGCTGGATTTCATTTCTTAATTCCGTCCGAGTCAACAGAAGATCCTTGTTATTATTCATTTATTTATTTATAGTCATAGTCAAAATTTATTACAGTCATAGACCAGCAAAATAAAAATAACTAGAAATACAGTCATTATAAAAGCAAAATACAGTCATTATAAAAGTGAGCCAAGTACATTGTTGGTGCTATATAAATAAACAAATAAATATTATTATTATTATTTATTTATTTATTTATTTATTTATTTATTTATATAGCACCATCGATGTACATGGTGCTGTACAGATAACACAGTAAATAGCCGGACCCTGCCGCATAGGCTTACAATCTAATAAGTTGTAGTAAACAATAAAGAGGGAAGGAGAATGCAAACAGGCACAGGGAAGTGTAAACAGGCACAGTATAGAGTCAGAACAAACTCAATATTTGAAGGCTATAGGGAAAAGAAAAGTTTTTAGCTGAGTTTTAAAAGCAGTGATTGAGTTTGTAGTTCTCAAGTGTTCTGGAAGAGCGTTCCAGGCGTAAGGGGCAGCAGAAGAAAAAGGACGGAGCCGAGTAAGGGAAGTGGAGGTCCTTGGGCAGGCGAGAAACATGGCATCAGAGGAGCGGAGAGCACGAGCGGGGCAATAGTGTGAGATGAGAGAGGAGAGATAGGCAGGAGCTAGACCGTGAAGAGCTTTGAAGGTCAGCAGGAGAAGTTTATATTGGATTCTGGAGTGAATTGGAAGCCAATGAAGAGATATCAAGCCAAATTAAGAACAGGGAGACAAAAGTCTCTAACCGGTAGGTTAGAATAACTACAATTACAACTATTATAAAGACAGTCCTGTTAAAGACTGAAGAACAAGAGTCATGTATCTGAAACACAAAATGTCATAAACAAAATAGTAATAGCAGAGACTTACTAACCTTGGTTTATCATAATTTTTCTGCAGGTGGTAGCAGATGCACAGAATCATGCTACATTGTGTGTAATCAGAGGGTTCTGATCTGATAATAGGTGTTTTATTTATTACATTTATATCCCGGCTTTTTTTCCTCCTTAAGGATCCCAAGGTGGCATACGTAATCCTCTTCTCCATTTTATCATCACAACAACAACCCTGTGAGGTAGGCTGGGCTGAGAGTCTGTGACTGGCCCAAAGTCACCCAGTGGGTTTCCATGGCTGAGCGGGGACTAGAACCCGAATCTCCCGACTCCCAGTCTGACACTCTAGCCACTACACCACAGTGGAATGGCTGTCCTGCCTCTTCAGTCATGGCGTGGTCACTTTCAGGCTAGACTACTGTAACACACTCTACGTGGGGCTGCCTTTGAAGACAATCCAGAAGCTTTAGTTTGTTCAAAATGCTGTGACTAGAGCTGGGAGAGCAGATCATACGAGGGTGATTCTTTGCCAACAGTGCTGTTTACTAATTTGTTTCCAGGCTCAACTCAAGTTTTGATCTTTAGGTCGCAATCCTGTGTGCGTTTAGACAGGAAAAAAAAAGTCCTACAAATGCCCGGCATTCTCCAGAGGGGTTCACCTGGGCAGGAGCCATGCCTAGGAGTGCCAGCGAGCACGGCCTTGCTCAGATGGGACGGGCCAACGTGTTCAACATCTGGCCAGCCCCAGTGTGATACAGGATGCTGGACTAAATGGGCCTTTGGCCGGGTCCAGGCGGTCTCTCCCCGTGTTCTTAGGAATCTCTCGTGCCACCTGCAAGCCATCTGACGCCTTGTCAATGTGTTCTTCCCACCCAGCTACGTTGTCTGATGAAGACTGGAAGCCCCGCCTTCCCGCCTACGATTTCCTGAGCATGATGGCACCCGCGCTGCCCGAATTTACCATTTACAGCCGGGGGAGCGTACGGACCCACCAGGCGGCGGCAGAGGAGGTCGTTGGAGAAAAGGAGGCGGGAGCGGCGGCGAGGAAGGAGCCCGTGGAAGACCCTTCTGCGGCAGAACCGGAGAAAGAGCAGCCAATGGGAGGGGACTTGCGGGGGACAGCGCCACGCCTGGCAGCCCGGGAGAAGCCGGCTAAGCGCCACGTGGAGTTGTGAGGCTCCCCAGGGCCCCGAAGCCACGGAAGGTTCTGGGAGCAGGAGGTGGGCAGGCGTGAGGGCTTTCTCCAGCCCCATGGCCTCCCCTACAACTTTTGCACCAGCACAAACATTAGGTGTGGGCTGTACGCCAAGGAGACGAGGCTCCATTTCATAAGCCTGCCTTCAGCTCCCCAAATTGCGGGGGCAAAAGGATGGAGAACGGGCGAGCTAATATTGACTCAACAGACCGGAGGATGCTCCCCTCAGACAATTGAGAAATGGCTGCCCTCGTGAGGAACTGCAGCCCTGGTCCTGCTTATCTCCGCTCCTAAACTCCTGTGGAGGGCTGCTAGGCCCTTGAGGAAAGGCAGCCAGCCTGAAACCTGGACTTGCGGAAGGCGACCAAGAAGGCCCCAGGAAAATGGCGGCTTTCAGCAGCCACCCAAACAGGCCGCAGCTCTGGTGATCTCTGAAAGTGTTGAATTGGGGGTGGGGTGGGGGGGCGGGGGTTGGTTTTATTTCCCCTTCCGTCATCTAGGAGCCGGTTTGTTGCTGGCAGTTCCATAATTTTGGAAGGTCAGAACATCCCTGAAATTTAATCCAATGAATGGAGAAAGACGGGAGTCTGGGGAACAGCTATCAGCCTTCCTCAACCTGGGGCGCTCCAGATGTGTTGGACTACATCTCCCAGAATGCCCCAGCCGCTGGCTGGGGCATTCTGGGAGTTGTAGTCCAACACATCTGGAGCGCCCCAGGTTGAGGAAGGCTGAGCTAGGTGAAGAATTGAGAGAAAGGGAAATCTGGGTTTGAAGGCCGTACCAGTACCCGAAATGTTTGGGCAGCTGTCTGTGCCCCAGCGGGGCCCTCCACTGATGACTGCCCTGAGATCCCATTTTTCCATCATCATCATCATCATCATCATCGGCATTCTGGAGAATTAAAATAGCCCATAATTCCCGTGATGTAGCATTTGCTCTGCAGCATCCGGGGAAATGTAAATAGCAGACCCCAGTGGAGCTGCTGTTGCCCGCAAACCAGGGACTACTGATGTAGGCCGAAGCCTGCTGTAGGGTACCTTGCCCCTGAAACCAGGTGGGTGACAAATTCAAGACGATGCTACTGAACAAATTCAAGACGATGCTGGGAGTTACAGTCCAACACATCTGGATGGCCTTGATTGGCTTTCACTTGTAATTCTTATTTCTACCCTTTCCTTTCTCTCCGAGTTAGGCCAAATGCTTTCCCCCACCCGGCCTTCAGGTTTGCTCTTAGCTGTCCCCTTCATTTGTAACGCCAATAGGCTGTTTCGACATTTTTGTTTTTGGATCGGGCTTTTGGCCCCACCATCGCTCAGTCTGAGCTTCTGTCGGCTACTTTTTCTGCACAGCTGCATTGCATGCATTCCGAGTTTACGCTTGGTCCAGATGACCTCTCAGGGTCTCCTTACAGCCCTGTGCCTATGTGACTGCAAAGAGATTTGGAGCATCTCTACATTAAGGGGAAATTGCATTGCTTAACCCAGGCTTTGTACTTCCCGGTTCTTTGGTGCGATTGTTATAGGCTGCATTACATGGGCAGAGAGGGGCAACCACATGATTTGAATTGAATACGACCCCTCTGTTCACTTTAATTGAGACAGTGCCATCTAGTGGTGGAAGATCCCATTTTTTTCAGGATATTATCACATTAAAAGTGGTTTTTTTCATAGCGGGATTTCCAGTGGAAACCGCGGGACACAACCTGTTTGTTGACAACATCATGTAATGGGCCCACAAACTTCCATGCATGGCCAATCACGAGTGTGCAATAAATTGCTCATTTAGAGGGTGGGGGGCTGAATCCCTTTCAACTATGTAGTCCTTGACTCTTAAGATTTCTGTAAGTGGAGCTGTCTGTATGGGTGCCCTGACGCAATATCTCTTTAAGACCTGAAAAAGACTGATAACATCCTGGTGAGGTGTTTTCAATGGGAGCTAGGATGCCTCAAGAAGGTGATGGGCGGAGATGTGGCTCGTCTGTCCTCCCTCCTCTCCACTGGATAAGGGGAGGAGGAGGAGTGAGATCTGTACATGTAGCAGGAAGTCCGTCTGAGTCTGAAAAGGAGGCAGGCTTTGGCAATCGGCAGGGAATTCTCTGACGCCGGACATTCCCCTGCACATCTGATGGGGAGCAGAAATCCATTAGAGTATTAGTGGCGTAATCCTTCGTCTTCTGCTCTGCCTGTAAATAAACCTTAGATCACAGAAATGTCACAAGTCTCCGGTGTCCTCCTCCTAAGGAAACTGCATTCTGGGTAAGCGCTGCTGCCCCCCCCGCCCCGAAACGTCTCTCACCGCTCGGACGTGGTGTGACACTTAGAACACACCTGCTATTCTAAGCCATGCCAAGCACGCTAGTATTTCAGCAGTCCAACCTTTCCTTGCTTCTTGTTTCCTTTCTCCCCCTACTCTGCCACTGATGGGGTTTGTACGACCAGGGAAGGAAAAGAAGCGCATTTCCCCGCCCTGTGCATGCTGCCAGATTACCACACTTACCCTCGCCGGGCATGGTTTGTCATAGAATCCTAGAATAGCAGAGTTGGAAGGGGCCTACAAGGCCATCCAGTCCAACCCCATGCTCAATGCAGGAATCCACACTAAAGCATCCCTGACAGATGGTTGTCCAGCTGCCTCTTGAAGGCCTCTAGTGTGGGAGAGCCCACAACCTCCCTAGGGAATTGGTTCCATTGTTGTACTGCTCTAACAGGAAGTTTTTCCTGATGTCAATCAGTAATCGGGCTTTCTGTAACTTCAGCCCGTTATTCCGTGTCCTGCACTCTGGGAGGATCGAGAAGAGATCCTGGCCCTCCTCTGTGGGACAACCTTTTAAGTATTTGAAGAGTGCTATCATGTCACCCCTCCATCTTCTCTTCTCCAGGCTAAACATGCCCAGTTCTTTCAGTCTCTCTTCATAGGGCTTTGTTTCCAGACCCCTGATCATCCCGGTTGCCCTTCTCTGAACACGCTTCAGTCATGTCGTCTGAACCTGGCGAAGGTGGGTGGCAGGTAGGATTTCAAACTACCCCAGTACCATGGCTTGTTCTACCTTTGTGGGGTGGTTTGCAAACTACCCCCACCCTCGGCGGGTTTGGACCACACAACAAACTGCACCCGGGGAGGGTAATTATTGCAATTTGACAGTGCACAACTGCCACTTGTGGGGCAGGAAAACTCATTTTCCTTCTTCGATCAAGCCAACCCGTCCATCTCCTTCCCCTCTTATCAGAGGGCCGGGGCAGGGGGGGTGTATTTGTGTTCCATTTAGGTTGCTCAGCTCTGATTATGCCCCCCACAACACAACAGGGCTTTACCCCAGCTGCTGGGGGTCAACGAATGGGAGGTCTGTTGCCTTCCTGGACAGCTTCACAAAGGAAGCTGGATCAGGGCCAGTGTTGAAAGTAGGTTGCTGGACTGGATCCAGCTGTGCTCTTCTTGCGTTCTAAGGTCTGGTCATGCTGACTTGTAACTGTGGCTGTTGTTTAAAAAAAGATCTAAATGAAGAGATAGAAAATGACCCGAATGCAATGCAATGTTTGTTCCGCCAACCCACTGCTTGTCTGTGTGGTTATAGTTCTCCAGAAGCAGCCCCAGCAAGTGGTTTATGTCCAATATCCTTGCCTGGGACTGATGAGTACATTTATTGCTAAACTAGTTGGATGACACCATCCACCCCACCCCTCCCCGCCTCCCGCATTGTGATGGAAATCAGGATTCATAGAATCATAGAATAGCAGAGTTGGAAGGGGCCTACAAGGCCATCGAGTCCAACCCTCCGCTCAATGCAGGAATCCACCCTAAAGCATCCCTGACAGAGGGTTGTCCAGCTGCCTCTTGAAGGCCTCGAGTGTGGGAGAGCCCACAACCTCCCTAGGTAACTGATTCCATTGTCGTACTGCTCTAACAGTCAGGAAGTTTTTCCTGATGTCCAGCTGGAATCTGGCTTCCTTTAACTTGAGCCCGTTATTCCATGTCCTGCACTCTGGGAGGATGGAGAAGAGATCCTGGCCCTCCTCTGTGGGACAACCTTTCAAGTATTTGAAGAGTGCTATCATGTTTTCCCTCCATCTTCTCTTCTCCAGGCTAAACAGGCCCAGTTCTTTCAGTCTCTCTTCATAGGGCTTTGTTTCCAGACCCCTGATCATCCTGGTTGCCCTCCTCTGAACATGCTCCAGTTTGTCTGTGTCCTTCTTGAATTGTGGAGCCCAGAACTGGACACAATACTCTAGATGAAGCCTAACCAGGGCCGAATAGAGAGGAACCAGTACCTCACGTGATTTGGAAGCTATACTTCTATTAATGCAGCCCAAAATAGCATTTGCCTTTCTTGCAGCCCTATCGCACTGTTGGCTCATATTCAGCTTGTGATCTACAACAATTCCAAGATCCTTCTCGTTTGTAGTATTGCTGAGCCAAGTATCCCCCATCTTGAAACTGTGCATTTGGTGCATGCAGCTCAGTGCATGGGGAGTTGTCTTCCTTTGGTCGGGCCCCACATTGAACCCACCATCGCGCTGTAGCCTTCTAATTCGTAGCTCTAGGAGCCCTCTGTCTGGATATCTCTCCTTTCTGTGATGAAACGGAAAGAAGAAACAGCTGATTGACAGCCTTGTGTAGAAAAGCTCTTTGCCTCTTGCCACGACACCGGCTCTGAACACCAGACCTCACGTCTGCCACCACTTATTATGGGGCAACACAGGCTCTGAACAACAGACCCGGCCAAGGCTACTCCCAGCTCAAGCCAAGCACCAACATTTGATACGCTTGAGGCAAGGGATAAAGCCCACCTTCCTCCAAACTATGTGGAGAAAGGGGTTTAAAATGGAGAAGGATTTAATATATATAATAATGCGCTGTGAGTTATATCTGCTGAGGTGAATAATTGTCAGAGTTGGTGCTGAATGATGTAAACTTAAGATGATAAATGCCAAACAGACACGTGGGATTTTTGTGGTAGTTTTAAAACAAACAATCAAAATTTATTTTTAAAAGTTCATAAGCTTTGTTTCAAATAACAACATTTAAAAACCTTTTTGAAACTTTCCATACAATCCTGTCACCCTCACATTCGGCTTTCCTTTTTCTCACACAATCACTCTTGAACTTTCTTTATTATCAGTATTGATTAATATACTTCCACTACGTGCACACCACACTCTAAAGACACCACTCACTACACTGACTCTCAAATTTCCCAGAACTTAAGTACCATAAATACAGAGAGCACTACAGACTCTAAGAGTCCCTAACAAGTCTCCCTGGAAAGAACATCTGCCCAGAACAGAACAGAACAGAACCCACAATCCCCTCCGTCCTTCCCTTATATATCACTCCTCCCCCTCCCAAGACATTCTACCTCCGCCCACTCAGGCCAACATCTACAAACCACAGACTTACAAACTGCAGGCATACCTTTGGGAATTGACTTGTGGGGTGTAACGCCACACCTCTCCCTTCCTGTTCCATCATGGTCTGCCCGGTGAAACTTAAGACTGGAAGCTCCTTAGGGCAGAGACCTATTTATATCTGTATATCGTTATTTACCCTGTAAAGGGCCATAGACAATTGTGGTTTGTTATAAAAACAAACAACAGCAACAATAATGAATTATCGTGGGAAAGCAAACCATATCCCCAAGAGAAGACATTTACGTTTGCCAGGTAAATTACTCGCTTTGAGCCTGCTGTGATGCCAGAGGAAAAGTCCCTGGCCATCTTCTACTGTGCTATTTCTGCTGCTGCAAGCTTGCTTCATTTTGGAAAAGCAGAACTGATCCAGCTGTCTTACAGAGGAGGGCCATTTGATGGCTTGAACGGTTTTAATAGAGCTGTGTCATCCAGCCCAGCGGACGATTTCTGACCTATAAAACATAAGTACCGCTTGTGATGAATAGTTTGGAGAGACGGGTCTGAAAAGCTTTTATGAGCTCTTGGGAAAACCGTGGTTCCTCTTCACATCCACTATTCATTAATTTTGATCACGGAGAATGACATGAAACATACGGATGTGTAATGCATCATCTTGATTGACTGAACGAGGTTTTAAGAACTCGTGGCAGGAGATAATCACCTATACAAACAGTACAGTTTTTGTTATCATTTTTGGCTTAGAATCATAGAATAGCAGAGTTGGAAGCATCGAGGCCATCGAGTCCAACCCCCTGCTCAATGCAGGAATCCACCCTAAAGCATCCCTGACAGATGGTTGTCCGGCTGCCTCTTGAAGGCCTCTAGTGTGGGAGAGCCCACAACCTCCCTAGGGAACTGGTTCCATTGTCATACTGCTCTAACAGTCAGGAAGTCTTTCCTGATGTCCAGCCGGAATCTGGCTTCCTGTAACATGAGACCATTATTCCATGTCCTGCACTCCAAGAATCACTAGATTGATTAGCTTGAATCCCAAGATAAGTTAAAGCAAGGAAGTTCATGGAAGGAAAGTTGCCCACCGCCCTCCGCCCTCCAGCAGTCTCAGAAGATTATCCAGGGTGGGGTGAGTGGGGAAATCCCCTGGACAATGTGGCATGGTTTGCGTGGGACTGCCATCCATGGACTTCCTGACTGTTAGAGCAGTACGACAATGGAACCAATGATCTAGGGAGGTGGTGGCCTCTCCCACACTAGAGGCCTTCAAGAGGCAGCTGGACAAGCATCTGTCAGGGATGCTTTAAGGTGGATTCCTGCATTGAGCAGGGGGTTGGACTCGATGGCCTTGTGGGCCCCTTCCAGCTCTGCTATTCTATGATTCTATGATTCCTTACGTTATCTTAGGATCCAAGCCATATTACTTTTACAATCTCTTACCAGCAGCTCCTGAGCCAACTTGGCAGCTGTGGGGTAAGTGAAGAGGCCTTCTTATGGATCGGTAAGGGGTTAAAGTACAGGAAGCCGAGAGTAGGATTAGATGGACAGTTCTCGCAATAGAAGATGGCTGCAAGAAAGGCAAATGCTGCTTTGGGCTGCATTAATAGAAGTATAGCTTCCAAATCACGAGAGGTACTGGTTTCTCTCTATTTGGCCCTGGTTAGGCCTCATCTAGAGTATTGCGTCCAGTTCTGGGCTCCACAATTCAAGAAGGACGCAGACAAGCTGGAGCGTGTTCAGAGGAGGGCAACCAGGATGATCAGGGCTCTGGAAACAAAGCCCTATGAGGAGAGACTGGCTTATGGCCCAGTTTTAGGTCTAGTTAGTTCTGTGGCTTTTCCCGGCTGCTCGCTTACTCACGAGTAGCTGGGAGAAGCCACGCACTGGGCTGGTGGGGAGATCACGGACAGGGGGGCGGAGGGAGCATCGGACATGGTGAGTGGGCGAGCGAGCAGGGGGGTGGACAGATGAGCGGGGGGGGTGGACATGGTAAGCGGGGGGTGGACGGGTGAGCGAGCAGGTGAGTGAGTGAGCGGGTGAGTGGGGGCGAGCGAGTGGGGGGGGTGAGCGGATGGACAGGCAAGCGGGGGGCATCATACATTGTGGGGGTGGGGAAATTGGGGGCAGGGGGAGCGGGCAACCCTTTTTTAAAAAAAACAAATACTTACCTTTTCGTTGGTGCGCTCCTGCGCTCATGGCCCTTTAAGTTTTTTTTAAAATGCAGGACGCAACGGGGCTTTCCTTTCCCCGTTGCGTCTTACGTGTAGAAAAGGGTGATGGCTCGCGTCAGCTGCAGCACGGCCTCACTCCTTCTCTCCGCATTAACTGGTAGGTCTAGCAAGGCCCTCTGGTCAACAGCTAGTTGACCACTGTGTGAACAGAGTGCTGGACTAGATGGACCCTTGGTCTGATCTAGGATGGCTCTTCTGGTGTTGTTAATGGCTGCCAATTAATGGGTGAGCAAAGTAGCAGAGCCAGTTGGAAGATCATTTGCAAGGCATGTGAGTTGGGGACAAGGGAGACTTTCAATATAAAAACGATGTGCAGGTTTCTGAAGAAAAGGCTGCTTTGAGAAGGACATCCTGCCTGTATTTGCTCCATTTCCCCCACCTGCTAATATCTGCTGGACTTGTCCGATGTTCTTCCCTCTGTAAAATGTTGCCTTGAACTTCTCACCACTCATGGAAAAGGGAAGTCCATCTGAGGGACGGATGGGGGGGGGGGGGGGAGACATGGCCTACAGTACTGGCGAACAAAGGTCAGGCCGTAAAATAAATGCCGCTACGTGGGGGAACTCTGCTTGATTCCATGCACCTTTTGATCCGCTGCAGCTGATCCTGGATAAACGACTCAACATAAATTAGATGTTCTCAAGCTTCAGCATGGGGAGACTCTGCTAGTGAAACAGAAACCTTGTTAGCGTACCCCCTGGTGCTCTGCTTCATGGGGCCTATGGCAGCTTCTAATCCAGGTGGGATGGATCCTGTATTTCATTCGCTGAGAGCACAAGTTGCAATTTGAGGCAAGCCCCAAAGGCTGTGGACAAAAGCTGTATGTGGCAGCTTCCCCCAGCTTTAACTCATTGAAAACGGCCGGTATCTTCCTGCCCTTATACAAATCTATGGTGCAACCACACTTAGAATACTGTGTACAGTTCTGGTCACCAGACCTAAAAAAGGATATTATGGAGCTGGGAAAAGTGCAGAAAAGGGCAACTGAAATGATTAAGGGGCTGGAGCATCTCCCCTACGAGGGAAGGTTACAACAACTGGGATTGTTTAGCTTGGGAAAAAGGAGGCTCAGGGGAGACCCGATAGAGGTGTACAAAATGATGCACGGTGTGGAGTATGTGGATCGGGAGACATTTTCTGTCTCTCTCAAAATACTAGAACCCGGGGTCATCCCATGAAACTGATTGGTGGGAGATCCAGAACAAATAAAAGAAGTACTTCTTCACACAGTGCATAGTTAAACTATGGAACTCACTCCCACAAGATGTAGTGATGGCCGCCAATCTGGATGGCTTTAAAAGGGGGTTGCATAAATTCCTGGTGGCGAAGGCTATCCATGGCTACTAGCCCTGATGGTTGTGTGCTGCCTCCAGTATTTGAGGCAGTAAGCCTGTGTGCACCAGTTGCTGGGGAACATGGGTGGGAGGGTGCTGTTGCACCGTGTCCTGCCTTGTGGGTCCCTGGCCGATGGCTGGTTGGCCACTGTGTGAACATAGTGCTGGACTGGATGGACCCTTGGTCTGATCCAGCATCAGGGCTGTTCTGATGTTCTTATCTCCCTGGCTTTGCTCCCTGATAGGGTTGCCAAGTTGCCTTCAGCTCAGACCTGAAAAGCTAGGGGTGGAGCTTACTGGCACCTAATTAAGGCAAACGACGACACGTCAAGGCAAGAAGATCCTCCCTGTGTCTGGTGACACAGGGGCGGAACATGATGGACTTGGGGTGTTGGAAAGCAAATGACAAAACCCCTCAAGCCAAGCCGTAAACCACCTGTCCCCTCCGCTTGATTCCAGCCCCTCTCCCTGTGATCATGCCTTCCCCTGGAGACCATCCCTAAATAGAAGCTCAAACCTTCTAGCCAGCGGCGGCACGAGCTGTCCCACTGCATGAAGCAGGAGCCAAGGTCCTGCTGCCCACCTCCAGTTGCTACCACCAACCCTTTGACTTGCTCTGAGGACTCCCTCAGAGCAAGCAGGAAGGCAAGATCTCTGGAGAGTCGTGTCAGCTGCACAAAGCGGCTGGCTTCAGACAGCCAGACCCCGCTTGTAGAATACTCTTCCCTTGGAGGTCCGACTGGCGCTGACCCTGGCTTCATTTCGATGCCAATTTAAAACATGGCTGTGGCGTTACCCACATTTCTATTCCCTTAGGCATGTCTGGCTGAGTATGCCTAGAGAGTGCGGAATGTTGGACTGAGTGGGCGTGGCTGGTGATGCTGTGGAAAGGGGGAGGAGTCCCTATATAGTGGGGAGCTGAGGGGTTCGGTTGGTGATTGGGTTTGGAGGGTAGATGTGTTTAGCGGAGTGATTTCTTGTCAGGAGTTGTGTGAGGAGTGAGTGGAAATAAGATCATAGGGACTAAGGATCGTTATTATTATTTGATTTGTTACTACCTGTATTCTTAAGAATAGGCAGGATTGGAATGGAATTTGAAGGAACTAAGAACTGTAAACAACAATAAACATTTTCTTTATTTTGCTACCATAAAACCACGTGTCAGTTTGGCTGTGTCTCCTGCTCTATTGGTTCTTAAATAAACCCATTACACTAAACCTTCAGCCTGCTATATTCACAGAAAAGCCTTTTCCAAATCTCGTTACCTTTTCCCTCTGCTATAAGGGAAAGGTTATACTTGGTGCAGTACGACAATGGAACGGACACGGAATAACAGGCTCAAGTTAAAAGAAGCCAGATTCCAGCTGGACATCAGGAAAAACTTCCTGACTGTTAGAGCAGTGCGACAATGGAATCAGTTACCTAGGGAGGTCGTGGCCTCTCCCACATGAGAGGCCTTCAAGATGCAGCTGGACAACCATCTGTCAGGGATGCTTTAGGGTGGATTCCTGCATTGAGCAGGGGGTTGGACTCGATGGCCTTGTAGGCCCCTTCCAACTCTGCTATTCTATGATTCTATGAAAAGCACCAAAACGCTAATGAAGAGACGTACCCTGCATGGTGTGCCCCGCCACGCTGGCTGCAAAACAGAGGAGTTTGCTCTCTTTTCCCTCCCTCCCTCGGCAAGTCTGCGGCGGGTGCCAACCATTTTAAGGGGCTGTGCGCAGGGGGCACTAGGCATGAGTTTGTGGAACCAAGGGGGTGGTTACCTGAAAAAGTTTGGGAACCACTGGTGTAGCCTTTTCTCCAGCTATTTTTGTGCTTTGTTTTAATGTGGAATCAAAACATTTCGAACCTCAGCATTGGGGAAAGGTAGGCCTGGGGAAAGGCAGCCTTGCACTAAAACCTCATGTGCAAAATTAAGCACATGATGCGGGTGTTCACGGAGTTTCCCGTCTCTCTAGCACTGCAGCTGCTGCCATTAGGCGTGGTTCCGTTCCTCAGAGAGATTTAGTTCTGCTCACGCTTGAACTTGATGGAGTTCATCATCGCTTTGGACCAGAGCGGAGTTCACACAGGCTGGAGACAATCAGTAATTATGGAGAAAGCAGGACGTGGCCAGAAAAATGCTGCACTTTTCATTTCTTTTGGGAAAATCCCATCAAAAAACCCCAACTTCAAGTATAATGTGATGGGATCTGAGCTGGTGGTGATTGACCAAGAAAGTGATCTTGGGGTTGTGGTGGACAGCTCGATAAAAATGTCCACCCAGTGTGCGACTGCTGTAAAGAAGGCAAACTCCATGTTAGGCATTATAAGAAAAGGAATTGAGAATAAAACGGCCAGTATCATAGAATCATAGAATCATAGAATAGCAGAGTTGGAAGGGCCCTACAAGGCCATCGAGTCCAACCCCCTGCTCAATGCAGGAATCACACTGCCTTTATACAAATCGATGGTGCGACCACACTTAGAATACACTTAGAACAGCTTTAACTGTTTTATTTATTTATTTAAGGATTTTTATGCCGCCATTCAGCCAAAAAAGGCTCTCATGGCGGCTTACAAAAGTATTTCTTGACAGTCCCTGCCCACAGGCTTACAATCTAAAAGACATGACACAAAAGGAAAGGGGATTGGGAGGGAGGAGGAGGAGGGGGGAAAGGAAAGCAAATTCAGGCACTACAATCTTAGTTGGAAAGTTCAGCAGTTACAGTTGGCAGCAGGAGGGAGGGGGCTCTCAGCTGGAGCTGGACCCAGGCACGGTGGAGAACTGATGTGATGAAGAGGGGATTTCACCCGGTGCTGCATGCCTACAAACGACGCCTGCTGAAATCCCCTGTTCAATACAGCTGTTAAAGATGCAGGAGCCCTGGCCTCCTTTCCATAGGGTCACCCTGCCCAAGGGTGCCCAACCTCTGTTCATCAGTTCCCTCAACTGAGGGCCTTGCTAGACTCAGGTTTAGCCCGGTGCTCCCCCCTGTGCATCCAGATGACGCACAGGGGATCCTGGGGTCAGGCAGGGGTGAAACCTCCCTGGGTGCGGGGTAAATGAAACCCCATTTAGCCTGTTTTTTCCCACAGTCCCAGCCTCAGGTCGGGCTGATGCTGGGACCGCGGGCGTGTGGACCGTTCCGCCACTTTTCCCGGCTACCGCACTTACGCGCAAGTAGCGGGGAAAAGCGGCGGACAGGCCACAGCACTCCCATCCCCATCCCCCGATTTCCCCCCCATGACCTCCCCTGGCCTGCGATCCCCCCGTCCCCACCTCCTGTGTCCTGCCGCCGCGGCATTTCTTGGTGTTTCTTGTTGTCGCCATGTCCAGCCTGCAGGACATGGCGACAAATGGAAACACCGGCTGGGGACAGTGGTGGCGGCAGCGGGACAGAGCGGCTGGGGACATTTTTTTTTAAAAAAAACTTACCTTTCTAATGGTGCGCTTCTGCGCACACCGGCCCTTTGACAAAAAAAAATGGCAGACGCGACGGGGCTTCATCGCGTCTGACGTGTAGATAGGCGCGACGGCCCGTGTTAATTGAAGCGCGGTCTCGCCGCGTCTGAAACACCGATTTTCAGGTAGGTCTAGCAAGGCCCTGAACCTTCACGGTTCCTAGCCTGATGGTTGTGGATCTACTACATAGCCTCCCCTGGCCATCCTTACTGGTAATGATGGGCGCTGTAGTCCAGCACATCTGGAAAGCCCCAGGCTAGGGGAAGTGTTGGCTTCCTTTGGGCAGCCTCTTCCAGCGCACAGCTGCTTTTCATTTCGTTCTACTGCTGTTCATCCACAATCAGCTGCAGACGCCTCTGGCCAGACCCTGGCCGGCTCGTTGGGAGTCAAAGTGGTTTCCCCCGTGATTCCATTATCTCTCACCACCCCGCTGCCACCCATTTTCACAGAAGCCTTTTAATGTCATTAGGGCCTTCCTCGGGTTGATAAACATCCTCATTAATTCATCCCTCTGCTGCTTATTCTCTTCCAGCGATACGGGATGCGGGACGTTAATTGGACCATAAGCCACACTTGGCTGATGGACCGGACACAGAGCAGAGAGGGGGTGGGATGAGAACATTGGGGGGGGGGGGAGCTGTTTGTGAAGGATGTTATTGCAGAAAGCAAAGCAATAATTCTGTTTAGTTGCAGGACCTCTGACCAAACTGGCTGGCAGTCAGAAACCGAATGCAGAAGGATTTAGTCCTTGTTGGAAGAAGGAATTAAGGCTTCATCAGCTCTGTGCATTAAAGATAAAACAGGAAGGGAAAATAGAGATGCAGGCACCAGGCCAGGCCAGGCACTGCTGCAGGGTGGGTCTGTGGGTCTTGGGCCTCCTCGTTCTGCTGGAAGACTCCTTGGATGTCGGTCCCAACTGAGCTCACACTGAAATCACTTTAAAATCATCCAAATAAACCACTATATATATTTTTAATTTTACACGTGGCTTTTTATATACTACAGCATTTTATTAACAGCTGCATGTCCCGACCCTCTTTGAAGTGGTCTGTATGGCATGATATTCTGCAATACTTGCTGAATTGAACACTATTGTGTCTTACACCTAGGGGGGTGACCGTATGACACCAACTTTAAAATCTCTTCACTGGCTGCCAATTAGTTTCCGGGAGAAGTATAAAGTGTTGGTTATCACCTTTAAAGCCCTACATGGTTTGAGTCCAGGCTACCTGCGGGATCGCCTTCTCCTGTACAATCCGCCCCGCACACTCAGGTCCTCTGGGAAGAATCTACTCCGGTCATAGAATCATAGAATCATAGAATAGCAGAGTTGGAAGGGGCCTACAAGGCCATCGAGTCCAACCCCCTGCTCAATGCAGGAATCCACCCTAAAGCATCCCTGACAGATGGTGGTCCAGCTGCCTCTCGAATGCCTCTAGTGTGGGAGAGCCCACAACCACCCTAGGTCACTGATTCCATTGTCGTACTGCTCTAACAGTCAGGAAGTTTTTCCTGATGTCCAGCCAGTGACTCTGGCTTCCTTTAACTTGAGCCTGTTATTCCATGTCCTGCACTCTGGGAGGATCGAGAAGAGATCAAGAGTCAGCCAAAACTAGACTGACAACCATTACCCAAGGGACCTTCTCTTCTGCTGCTCCCAGACTCTGAACGCCAGGCCTGGCCGCGGCTACTCCCTGCTCAAGTCAAGCACCACCGCTTGATACGCCTGAGGCGAGGGACAAACACCGCCTTTCTCCAAACTATGTGGAGAAAGGGGTTAAATGGAGAAGGATTTCAATATATAAAATAATACACTGTGAGTTATATGTGCTGAGGTGAATTATTGTCAGAGTGGGTGCTAAATGTATAAACTTCAGTTGATATATGCCAAACAGACACATGGGATTTTTGTGGTAGTTAAAAACAAAATAATTAAAATTTATTTTAAAAGTTCACAAGCTTTGTTTCAGAATAAAACATTTAAAAACCTTTTTGAAACCTTTCATCCAATCCTTTCACCCATTCACCTACGCACTTTCCTTTCTCTCACACAATCACACTTGAGCTTTCTTTATTATCAGTATTGATGAATATACATCAGCTATGTGCACACCACACTCCAAAGACACCACTCTCTACACTGAACCTCAAATTTCCCAGAACTTAAGTACTCTAAACACCAAGAGCTAAAGCACAGAGAGCGCTACAGACTCTAAGAGGACCGAAAAAGTCCCTCCCTTATATATCACTCCTCCCCATCCCAAGACATTCTAACTCCACCCACTCAGGCCAACTTTCTAAACACACCACAGACTTACAAACTTCAGACATACATTAGGGAACTGACTTGTGGGGTGTAATGCCACATATTCCCCCCTTTTTTAACCCCCCAAGTATGGGGCTGGTTTAATACCTGGACCTTTACATAGGGTTTGGGTGTTATTAATTGTTATGTATAAATGTTTAACCATTTTATTTCATAGAATCATAGAATAGCAGAGTTGGAAAGGGCCTACAAGGCCATCGAGTCCAACCCCCTGCTCAATGCAGGAATCCACCCTAAAGCATCCCTGACAGATGGTTGTCCAGCTGCCTCTTGAAGGCCTCTAGTGTGGGAGAGCCCCCCCCCCAGGTAACTGATTCCATTGTCGTACTGCTCTAACAGTCAGGAAGTTTTTCCTGATGTCCAGCTGGAATCTGGCTTCCTTTAACTTGAGCCCGTTATTCCGTGTCCTGCACTCTGAGGAGGGCAACCAGGATGATCAGGGGTCTGGAAACAAAGCCCTATGAAGAGAGACTGAAAGAACTGGGCCTGTTTAGCCTGGAGAAGAGAAGATTGTGGGGAAACATGATAGCACTCTTCAAATACTTAAAAGGTTGTCACACAGAGGAGGGCCAGGATCTCTTCTCGATCCTCCCAGAGTGCAGGACACGGAATAACGAGCTCAAGTTACAGGAAGCCAGATTCCAGCTGGATATCAGGAAAAACTTCCTGACTGTTAGAGCAGTACGACAATGGAATCAGTTACCTAGGGAGGTTGTGGGCTCTGACACACTAGAGTCATTCAAGAGGCAGCTGGACAACCATCTGTCAGGGATGCTTTAAGGTGGATTCCTGCACTGAGCAGGGGGTTGGACTCAGTGGCCTTGTAGGCCCCTTCCAACTCTGCTATTCTATGATTCTATGATTCTATGAAATAAAATGGTTAAAGTGCAAGAAATACGTCCTGCCAATTATAGCAAACAAATTGGAAAGGAACGTCTATGGGTCTAAAATGCATTATTTAATAGGAATATCACCTCCAAATCATCCCCCCACAACTCACACACACACATGCGCGCACACACACACTCAGCATCACTCACTCCAAACAAACACACGCATGAACACATGCATTCACTCAAAGACCCCATGCACCCCATTCACCCATACATTCTCTCTCTCTCTCTCTTTCTCTCTCTCTCTCTCTCTCCCTTCTGGGCGCGTTCCGGAAGACCGAACGTGGAGCCGCCCCACCCCCACCCCAGCGTCCCTAGCTTCACTTCAGCTGGGTGGGCGTGGGGCGCCATCTTGCCCGCCCAAGCCCAGCTGAATCCTCAGGCCGGGCTGGCTCACAGCCAACACGTGTGAGTGCTGCGCTGTGCCCTGTTCCCCTCTTAGCTTGGCGCTCTAGGCGGCCGCCTGAGTGGCTTCTATGGTAGCACTGGCCCTGGGGGGCCGGTGCTCAATTATGCTGATCCCCGATGCCATCCTACAGAAGGCCACAAACCAGGTGGAGATTGTGCCCCGCTCACTTCTCCAGGATCAAATTCACAGCGTGGAGCTGTTTGCACATAACAACAGCATTCGGCGACAAACCGTGGGTTAATTGACCCATGATTTGTGGGGATGCACATCATGCACAAGCTGCTGCTTTTCTGCAGGAACAACCTATGAATGCCCCATTCGTAGGTGGTTAATGGGATCTCTGAAACCAGACACTTTGGGTTATTTGTGGGGTTAACAACCCAAAGTTACCCCAAGAGCAAGCATGGGTTAACTTTGGGTTGAATAACCCACAAATAACCCCAAGTTTCCAGGTTTAGATGTCACACTGAAAACCTACAAATCGGACATTTGTAGGTTGTTGCTGCAAACCGAATGTGACTTGCGCACCACCAAATGTCACTGTTACGTGCAAACCAGGTCAGTGCCAGGCAGTGTCTGCATGGCACAAGCGTAAAGAGATGGAAAGAGAGCGAGGGAGCTCTTGCTGAAGCAATTTCCCAGTAGCTGTTTGTACTCAGGTCCTGGACAGATGTAAACAAGAGTCATCACACAGCAGCCAGCTGGAGATTTTGGCACCATCCCATTGCGCCTGTTGTTCCTTGTTCAGCCCCATCAAGGACGGCTTTAAGCAGCCTTCTCCAACCTGGTGCCCTCCAAGTCTGTTGGACGCATCTGGCCAATGGCCATGCTGGCAGGGAATGGTGGGAGTTGTAGTTCAGCACATCTGGCAGGGAGTGATGGGAATTGTAGTTCAGCACATCTGGGGTGGCACCAGGTTGGAGAAGGCTGGCTTTAAGAACAGCAAAAACAAAACAAAGATGATGACAATAGACAGGAGACGGGTCCCTGTCAGGAGCTTACAATCTCAGTTTTGACACTGACGACGTGAAGGCAGGGGGAGAAAAGAAGAGGCTAGGGGGTCGCACCCTCTTCTTCTTCTTCTTCTTCTTCTTCTTCTTCTTCTTCTTCTTCTTCTTCTTCTTCTTCTTCTTCTTCTTCTCCTCCTCCTCCTCCTCCTCCTCCTCCTCCTCCTCCTCCTCCTCCTCCTCCTCCTCCTCCTCCTCCTCCTCCTCCTCCTCCTCTTCTTCTTCTTCTTCTTCTTCTTCTTCTTCTTCTTCTTCTTCTTCTTTTTCTGTGGTCTTTCCACATGGACTACAGAGTTCCTTTAGATGGCAGCCAACGGCGACCATGTGATTTGTAATTGAAAACTTCCCCTCTTGGCAATGCTCCATAAAGTTAAATGAAACAGTGCCATCTAGTGGCCCATGACATGCCGTGATAATTTTAAATAGTGCATTATCTCTGATCTTTTAAAAAGCGAGATTACTGGGGGGATGCATGGGAGACGTCCTGGAGGTTGAAGGCGTCATATAAAGGACCTGCAAACTTCCATGAGCATGCAATAAATTGCTTGTGTAGAGAAGCTCTTAAAAAAACACCTGCTCATACTGTGGATGAAAATTGCTAGGACTGGTTTTTTATATATATACAGTTCAACACAGCAGCCTGCTTATGGGATTCTTCTTGGGGCCATGGCTATAGGAACTGTGGTGTTGAATACCTGCCCTTCAAGATTTACCACTACGCCACTGCCTGTTGCCTGACATATAGTCTTTTTATTTGCTATAGGGGATAGCTGAATGTGTGAAAATGGTTAGGTGTGGGGAGGTTCAAGAACCGATCTTTATTCCTGCTGAGGCACAAAATCTCCTTCCCAGCTGGACAAAAAATCCCATTTTCAGGGGCTCAGTCCTGTCCCCGTCCCCCACCCAGGGATGTGACATTTATTTGACATATTAAAGCCCCGGGCTGCAAGGCTGTGGTCTCATGAATGGAAATAGCTCATATAATCCAAACAAAGAAGGAAAAGTGATGGTTTCTTGGCAGACGGTAGATCTTGGAATAAATGTCCATTTCAACTTGAGCATTGCAAGGATTTTTTTTCCTCTCAAAGAGAAAAAGTGCCTTGACATTTGGGGTTATTTTATTAAAGAGCAAGGCGGAGGGTGGATGGGAGCAGGAGAAGGAAAGATTGAGAACTCAAAGTTTTGGGGCCTCTATCCCTTCTGCATCCATTTTGAAAAGTCAATTAATGTTATTTCTTTGGATTTTTAAAATTGTGTTCTGTGGCATCCTTTGTTTTGTGCATTGGAAAAAGGAGACTGAGGGGAGTCCTGATAGAGGTGCACAAAATCATGCCTGGTGTGGAGAACATGGAGAGGGAGGCATTTTTCTCCTTCTCCCATAATACTAGAACCTAACAGGGTCATCCCATGAAGCTGATGGGTGGGAGATCCAGGACAAATAAAAGGAAGGACTTCTTAGAATCATAGAATCAAAGAATAGCAGAGTTGGAAGGGGCCTACACGGCCATCGAGTCCAACCCCCTGCTCAGTGCAGGAGGTTGCCCATTCACACAGCCCATAGTTAAACTATGGAACTCATTACCACAAGACTGAATGTTAGAGCAGTACGACAATGGAATCAGTTACCTAGGGAGGTTGTGGGCTCTCCCACACTAGAGGCCTTCAAGAGGTAGCTGGACAACCATCTGTCAGGGATGCTTTAGGGTAGATTCCTGCATTGAGCAGGGGGTTGGACTCGATGGCCTTGTAGGCCCCTTCCAACTCTACTGTTCTATGATTCTATGATTGTATGATGGGTGGGAGATCCAGGACAAATAAAAGGAAGGGCTTCTTAGAATCATAGAATAGCAGTTTGAAGGGTCCTACAAGGCCATCGAGTCCAACCCCCTGCTCAATGCAGGAGGTTGCCCATTCACACAGCTCATAGTTAAACTATGGAACTCACTACCACAGGATGTAGTGATGGCCACCAATTGGGATGGCTTTAAAAGGGGGTTGGATAAATTCCTGCTGGAGAAGGTTATCAATGGCTACCGGCCCTGATGGTTACGTGCTGCCTCCAGTATCTGAGGCAGTAAACCCGTGTGCACCCATTGCTGGGGAACATGGGTGGGAGGGTGCTGTTGCACCATGCCCTGCTTTGTTGGTCCCTGGTCAACAGCTGTTTGGCTCCTTTATCCTTTCATCTTGCCATTCCCCCCCCCCCCCGATGCATTTTATTTTGGTGCGGGGAAAGTCCACAGTCCCTATAGCCACGGCCCCAAGGAGAATCCCATAATGGGAATGAAGAGCAGAAGGAGACGGAGGCGGATGTTGTTGTCGTCAAAAGGACCTGTGAAAAACCGTGAGCGGGCAGTAATGAGTGTGCAATAAAAAGCTCATCTGATGATCCTCTTTATTTAAAAAGCTGTTTTTGCAAACTTCTTCCCTGCTGGAGTGCCTTCTATTGAGGGGCAAGCCGCACAAGACATGGGAAATCTGAGCATCAAGGAGGGACCGAATTTGATCGGACCACGAGCTCAGGGGGGAGATATTTAACTCTCTTCCCAATCTGAATTCCCTGCACCTCCGGGGAAACGAAGAAGGCACTCCTAATAATATAATATAAGCACTAATTGGGGAGAAAGCGAATGAAAAAAAAAATATGGCAAAGCTCTGAAGGAAAATGGCAGGACATCCAGTAATTTCCAAAGACAATGCTGTCTAATGGATGGGGTCAGATTCTGTAGCCCTTTGGCCACTTGAAGCTTTGCAAGTGTAACTGTGGGATCTCTTTCCAGGTCCACACTGTTTTTTTATTTTTGGCTCAGGCCCTGTATCATACATCAATAAAGCTCCTTTGACATTAATAGAATAGCTTCAGCTTGCACTCAGCGGTTTTAAGTCCCATTAAACGTCTCTCCATCTTCAGTTTAAGAGCTCTGAATTTAATCTCATCTGTCTTGATGTTGGGCTAATCACACATTTTATCCCTTCCGACTTGGATTTGCACTCTATAACAGAGACAACTGATATAAGGGCATCTAAGTGAGGACCGCTGTTCGTTTTTTCTTACTGATTTGCTATTCCACAGGGGCCCAACGACCGATGGAGGCTTGGATGGAACTCGATAAGATTATCTGTTAGTTGCCTCTAAGCAAATCTAATATTCAGCTTAAATGCATTGGTTTCTATCATTTGACTCTAGGGGAACCAGAAAAGGTGTCAAATTAGCCAAACATTGGTTGCCTCTTTTTCAGTTAATTTAGGTAGGGTGACCCTATGAAAAGGAGGACAGGGTTCCTGTATCTTTAACAGCTGCATAGAAAAGGGAGTTTCAGCAGGTGTCATTTGTATATATGAAGAACGTGGGGAAATTCCCTCTTCATCACAACAGGTGAAGCTGCAGGATCTATACTAGAGTGACCAGATTTAAAGGAGGGCAGGGCACCTGCAGCTTTTTAGGGTGACCCTATGAAAAGGATGACAGGGCTCCTGTATCTTTAACAGTTGCATAGAAAAGGGAATTTCAGCAGGTGTCATTTGTATATATGGAGAACCTGGTGAAATTCTGTCTTCATCACAACAGGTGAAGCTGCAGGATCTATACTAGAGTGACCAGATTTAAAGGAGGGCAGGGCACCTGCAGCTTTTTAGGGTGACCTTATGAAAAGGAGGACAGGGCTCCTGTATCTTTAACAGTTGTATTGGAAAGGGAATTTCAACAGGTGTCGTTTGTATATATGGGGAACCCAGTGAAATTTCCTCTTCATCACACCAGTTAAAGCTGCAGGTGCCCTGCCCTCTTTTAAATCTGGTCACTCTAGTGTAGCTCCTGCAGCTTTAACTGTTATGATGAAGAGGGAATTTCCCCAGGTTCCCCTTATGTACAAGTGACATCTGCTGAAATTTTCTTTTCAATACAACTGTTAAAGATACAGGAGCCCTGTCCGCCTTTTCATAGGGTCACCCTATTTTATCCTGGCAGGAGCCTGAAGGAGGTTCAGGGCTGCCACAAGAGATTTTAGCAGCTGAAGCAGAAAATCAAAATGGACACACACAGGCATCCCTTTTCCACTAATTAAAGCCGGGAGGGGGGAATCCTTTGGGAAGGTCTCCTGCACAAGCCCCATTGCAATGAAGATGGTTTGGAAGCTTACGCTGCATCAGTGAGAGTCAGACAATATGGAGTGTCACACCCATTGCTCGTTTAATGAACTATATTAGTGTGAATGAAAAAAGGCCCACAGGGAAACGTGTTCTCACTTCATTTAATTTTGTACTTCCAAATGCACAATCGTGTTTCTTAATTTGCCCTTCACTTTAGTTTATTTTCACATTTTTTCCCCTGTAGAACCATTTAAAAAAATCCATTATTTGTTTTTGTACAAACATCTTTCCCCTTGATTAAAAACATAAGAACATAAGAAGTCCCCTGATGCTGGATCAGACCAAGGGTCCATCTAGTCCAGCACTCTGTTCACACAGGGGCCAACCAGCCATCGGCCAGGGATGAACAAGCAGGACATGGTGCAACAGCACCCTCCCGCCCATGTTCCCCAGCAACTGGTGCACACAGGCTTATTGCCTCGAATACTGGAGATAGCATCCATTCCTCAGGGCTAGTAGCCATGGATAGCCTTCGCCTGCAGGAACTTATCCAACCCCCTTTTAAAAGCCATCCAGATTGGTGGCCATCACTGCATTTTGTGGCCGTGAGTTCCATAATTTAACTATGCACTGTGTGAAGAAGTCCTTCCTTTTATTGGTCCTGGATCTCTCACCCATCAGCTTCATGGGATGACCCCGGGTTCTAGGTTCCATCTTGTGATAGTAGTGATCGGAACAGGAGCTCAGGGCGGAGATATTTAACTCTCTTCCCGATCTGAATTCCCTGCACCTCCGGGGGAACGAAGAAGGCACTCCTAATAATATAATATAAGCACTAATTGGGGAGAAAGCGAATGAAAAAAATATATGGCAAAGCTCTGAAGGAAAATGGCAAGACATCCAGTAATTTCCAAAGACAATGCTGTCTAATGGATGGGGTCAGATTCTGTAGCCCTTTGGCCACTTGAAGCTTTGCAAGTGTAACTGTGGGATCTCTTTCCAGGTCCACACTGTTTTTTTTTTATTTTTGGCTCAGGCCCTGTATCATACATCAATAAAGCTCCTTTGACATTAATAGAATAGCTTCAGCTTGCACTCAGCGGTTTTAAGTCCCATTAAACGTCTCTCCATCTTCAGTTTAAGAGCTCTGAATTTAATCTCATCTGTCTTGATGTTGGGCTAATCACACATTTTATCCCTTCCGACTTGGATTTGCACTCTATAACAGAGACAACTGATATAAGGGCATCTAAGTGAAGACCGCTGTTCGTTTTTTCTTACTGATTTGCTATTCCACAGGGGCCCAACGACCGATGGAGGCTTGGATGGAACTCGATAAGATTATCTGTTAGTTGCCTCTAAGCAAATCTAATATTCAGCTTAAATGCATTGGTTTCTATCATTTGACTCTAGGGGAACCAGAAAAGGTGTCAAATTAGCCAAACATTGGTTGCCTCTTTTTCAGTTAATTTAGGTAGGGTGACCCTATGAAAAGGAGGACAGGGTTCCTGTATCTTTAACAGTTGCATAGAAAAGGGAATTTCAGCAGGTGTCCTTTGTATTATATGGAGAACCCGGTGAAATTCCGTCTTCATCACAACAGGTGAAGCTGCAGGAGCTATACTAGAGTGACCAGATTTAAAGGAGGGCAGGGCACCTGCAGCTTTTTAGGGTGACCCTATGAAAAGGAGGACAGGGCTCCTGTATCTTTAACAGTTGCATAGAAAAGGGAATTTCAGCAGGGGTCATTTGTATATTTGGAGAAGCTGCAGGAGCTATACTAGAGTGACCAGATTTAAAAGAAGGCAGGGCACCTCTTTTGAAGCCATCCAGATTGGTGGCCATCCCTACATCTTGTGGTAGTGAGTTCCATAACTTAACGATGCGCTGTGTGAAGAAGTCCTTTTATTTGTCCTGGATCTCCCACCAATCAGTTTCATGAGATGACCCCGGGTTCTAGTATTCCTGTACCTCCCCCCGCCCACCACTGCTGCCGTTGCTACTTCTTTGTATAATTCGCTTCGCTGTCCTTTGTTTTGCTTCATTTCTGCAGATCGGCTGGCCGTTCAAGACTCAGGGATGCACATTCTGTCTGAAAAGCCGACCACCCTTTTCCGCCGCAGAATGGACTGAAACCCTTGGCCTGCTTTTCTCCCTCCTCCCCGTGGCACGGAGATGTCCTAGGCTACAAGTTGTTATGCCAAGCGTCACTACCGACTTCCCTTTGCGGGGGAACAGGCCGTCTCCTCCGCTTTTGGAGGGCCTTGATGTCAGCGGCTGCTGCTGCAGGTGTTGGACATCCAGTTGTAAACAGATGCGCCCCCCCCTTATAAATAGCTCCAACGGGATGGAAGTCAACCCATGTGCTCAGGCCCACGGGGAGGGATAAATATAAAAGGGCGCACAAAGGTGGCGGCTGCTTTTCAGAGGAAGCAATAAAAAAGAAGAACGAAGGAGCTGGGATGATGCAGGGATGAGCCAAGTGGACCCAAGGTTGGCCGCTTCAGAGGAGGCCAGCTGGATGGGAAGGAGCTGGGTCTGTATAAAGGAGATGGTTTTCGGAGTCCTAATTGCAGAGACGCCCCCTGTTACGAGGCAGGACGTGCGTGAGAAAGTCCTTATTGGCACTATGTCCAGCAGGGGGCCGGCACTTTGTACACAGTGGTGCCCCCACCCATCCACCCAAAGCAGGGCACCCCTTTTACTTTCACCCAAATACATATATTTGCCTGCTGGATTTCCGTCCCGGTTATCAGCTCGAGTGCCTTGGGTGGTGTCTTTTACAGAGGAGTGTCCTCTATCTAGAACTCATCTTTTCTTTGAAGGGCTGTCCACTTCAAAGCCCTATGAAGACAGACTGAAAGAACTGGGCCTGTTTAGCCTGGAGACGAGAAGGTTGAGGAGAGACATGATAGCACTCTTCAAATATTTGAAAGGTTGTCACACAGAGGAGGGCCAGGATTTCTTCTCGATCCTCCCAGAGTGCAGGACACGGAATAACGGGCTCAAGTTACAGGAAGCCAGATTCCGGCTGGACATCAGGAAAAACTTCCTGACTGTTAGAGCAGTACGACAATGGAACCAGTGACCTAGGGAGGTTGTGGGCTCTCCCACCCTAGAGGCCTTCAAGAGGCAGCTGGACAACCATCTGCCAGATATGCTTTAGGGTGGATTAGGTTGGACTTGATGGCCTTATAGACCCCTTCCAACTCTACTATTCTATGATTCTATTATTCTAAGTCCAGTTTAATGCTAAAGAAACATCAGAAAGACGACTTAAAACATGCCCACCTATCCATATACTCTGTGCCTCTTAAGACATGTTTTGTTCAGTTTTAGAATAATAGGTATGGGAATCAGAAGCTTGAAATGTTTTTGTTTCAATAATTATCTATTATTATTATTATTATTATTATTATTTATTTATTTATATAGCACCATCGATGTACATGGTGCTGTACAGAGTAAAACAGTAAATAGCAAGACTCTGCCGCATAGGCTTACAATCTAATAAAATCATAGTAAAACAATAAGGAGGGGAAGAGAATGCAAACAGGCACAGGGTAGGGTAAGCAGGCACAGGGTAGGGTAAAACTAACAGTATAAAGTCTGCACAACATCAAGTTTTAAAAGCTTTAGGAAAAAGAAAAGTTTTTAGTTGAGCTTTAAAAGCTGCGATTGAAGTTGTAGTTCTCAAATGTTCTGGAAGAGCGTTCCAGGCGTAAGGGGCAGCAGAAGAAAATGGACGGAGGCGAGCAAGGGAAGTAGAGGCCCTTGGGCAGGCGAGAAACATGGCATCAGAGGAGCGAAGAGCACGAGCGGGGCAATAGTGTGAGATGAGAGAGGAGAGATAGGAAGGAGCTAGACCGTGAAAAGCTTTGAAGGTTAACAGGAGAAGTTTATATTGGATTCTGAAGTGAATTGGAAGCCAATGAAGAGATTTCAGAAGTGGAGTAACATGGTCAGAGCGGCGAGCCAAGAAGATGATCTTTGCGGCAGAGTGGTGAACAGAAACCAACTGACTGATGTGAGAAGAAGGAAGGCCAGAGAGAAGAAGGTTGCAGTAGTCCAACCGTGAAATAACCAGCGCATGAACAAGCGTCTTGGCGGAAGAGACAGACAAAAATGATCGAATCCTGGCAATATTATACAGGAAAAATCGACAAGATTTAGCTACTGCCTCAATATGAGGAATAAAGGAGAGCGAGGAGTCAAATATAAAGCCAAGGCTACGAGCTTCCTTGACCGGAGTAAGCGTAACATCATTGACAGTAAGAGAGAATGAGAGATGAGGAGAAGGTTTAGGAGGAAAAACAAGCAATTCAGTCTTTGCCATATTGAGTTTCAAACGACGATGAAGCAGCCAAGCTGAGATATCTGAAAGACATGCCGAGATACGATCGTGAACATCAGGAGAAAGTTCCGGAGATGACAGATATAGTATATACACACTATCTGTATCATTATTATTATTATTTCTTTATTCAGAGTTAGAAAAATGTTTATTATGCATGGATATGCTTTATGCCATGTTCTTACTCTGTCCCCTTTCTTCTTTTTTCCTGCTTCTCTATTAGAGGATTCCACTTCTGTCTTGTTTTCCTTGTGCCTGTTACCGTTATATTTGCAAATTAAAATAAAATTCATTTTAAAAAGAAAAAAAAGAGGGGGGAAAAAGAAAGGTGATCTAAAAGGGCCTGAAGTTGCCCATCAACATCACCTGGACAGCAGACAGGTCACACCGGGCCACTTTGCACATCACGGTAAGCTGAGAACAAACCATGGTGGGTTGGTTAATCGCTCGCTAAGCCACACTGCTGCGGCCACACGATCAGGCGCTTGCTGACTTGCCATGGCTTGTTTCCCTCTTTGTCTTCCCACCTGTCCCAGGGGCCTTTGCAGCACCGCTCCACTCTTCCTGTGAGAAGATTATTCCCCAAGACCACACACACACACACTCTTTCTTATTTTGTTTATTTATTTATTACATTTATATACCGCTCCCATAGCCAGGGCTCTCTGGGCGGTTTACAGAAATTCTAAAATTAAGATAAAAACGAGTATACAAAATTTAAAATTCTAAAAACACAGAACAGACACACATAAAGCATTAAAAACCGTTTAAAAAACGAAACACGTGGGTGATTAAGATGTGCCGCCATATGCCTGGGCAAAGAGGAAAGTCTTAACCTGGCGCCGGCAAGATAGCAGCGTTGGCGCCAGGCGAGCCTCGTCACGGAGAACGTTCCATGGGCTGGGGGCCACCACTGAAAAGGCCCTGTCCCTCGTTGCCACACTCCGAGCCTCTCTCGGAGTTGGCACCCGGAGGAGGACCCTAGATGTTGAACGTAGATGTTCTTGCTGTGTGAAGCACCTGTGTTGCCATACATCAATACTTTCATTTGCAAATGTTGTGCCAGTTGGTGTCCTCTTCTTTCGGGTGATGAGTAAGTGCCCAACCTGTTCCCGGTTGCCAGCTGTGAAGAGGCAGTTCATGCTCTCTCTGGGATACCTGTAACATATACAGGCATCCTCTCCGCCTCATAAAGATAAGCGCTTGGCTAGCGAACAGTCACAGGGTCTGATTCTGGATATACTGCAGACATTTACAGCCCATGAGCTCCTACTGACGTCATATAGCCAGAGGGTGAGGGTAGTTCCCACTTATTAGAGTTGCAAGCAATGCTTCATACGAACACGGTCTGAGCTGTAAGCACATCGATGGCGCAAGATTCCTCCCTGTCCGCCCACCAACATTTTGCAAAGGCCGACGTATATCCTGTGACTCTTGGCTGCCAGCCAATGGCTCTCCATCAAGGCCTATTGAAATAGTGTATATTAATGACCCGGCTCCTTTTGAGTCACACCCTGCACAGAGCTTCATGGTAGCCAAAGTACACAGTCGTATTTTTTTTTATATAGTGCAGGATCCACTGGGTAGCCTTTTTATAAATCGCATGTTGGCCTTTGCACATTTACTCAGGTGTACCTTCCACAGAGATTGGTGGGACCTACTCTTCAGTAAGCATGCCTAGGACGGCAGGCCCAAAACCTGCTTTAAGAAAGAAAACCTCACCCTTGGAATCCAAGTGTCATTAAAACTGGGTTGGATGTTTCTCTTTTACAACAGCAGATCTTTCTAAACTTACAGACCAATCATATTCCTTTAACCTGGGAACTATGCCATTAAGGGGGGGGGGAATGGTTTTTTTTTAAAAAAACGATTTTTGTCATTCAGCCTTGAAATCCCAGCTGCGTTATTCACATTGTTTAAAAATACCAGACCGCTTTTATATAAGAGTTTCTTTTCTCCCCTGCCTGCTACCACTGCCCAGTTTAACTGAGGAGGCCGGAGGTGGGGGGAGAGGGGAATCCTCAATGAGAAAGTAATGAAGAACATTTTCAACTTTGTTTTGTCTTCTTACGTGAAATTTGCCAGTATTGTTTTGTAACAGCCAGGAAATCTGAGTTGGAAACTGGGAAGTCCCTGATTCAAACCTCTCCTCTCCTACACCAGAAGAGCCCTGATGCTGGATCAGGCCGAGGGTCCATCCAGTCCAGATCAGGGGATCTACACTGCGTACTGAAGGCGCTTCCGTGCGCCTGCAGTGCGCCCCCAAAGCGACTGTGTAGATCCTGCCCTAAGAGGAGGAGGAGGAGGCGGCTGGGGAATCCGGCCACGTCCTTGCTGCTGCCGCCGCCGCCCACCTCCCCGCTGGCCTTCTGCTGCTGGCGAAAGAGCCACTCGAGGCGGAGCGGAGAGCGGAAGAAGCTCTCCCACCCGGGTGGCTCTTTCGCCGGCAGCAGGAAGCCGGCGGGGAGGTGGGCGGTGGTGGTGGCGGCGGCAAGGACGCGGCCGGATTCCCCAGCCTCCTCCTCCTCCGCCTCTTAGGGCAGGATCTACACAGTCGCTTTGGGGGCGCACTGCAGGCGCACGGAAGCGCCTTCAGTACGCAGTGTAGATCCCCTCAGTCCGTTCACACAGTGGCCAAACAGCTGTCAACCAGGGACCCACAAGCAAGACACAGTGCAACAGCCCCCTCCCACCCATGTTCACCATCAACTAATGCACACAGGCTTACTGCCTCTGATACTGGAGGTAGCACATAGCTATTAGGACTACTAGCAGCCATTGATCGTCTCCTCCAGAAATTTATCCAACCCCTTTTTAAAGCCACCCAAATTGGTGGCCATCACACCTTGTGGCATTGAAGTCCTCCCTTTTATCTGTCCTGAATCGCCCACCCATCCGCTTCATGGGATGACCCTGTTGGGCTCTAGTATTTTGAGAGAGGGAGATAAATGTCTGCCTCTCCACTTTCTTCATACCATGCATAATTTTGTACACCTGTCTCCTCTCAGCCTCCTTTCCCCCCCCCCCCCCCGAGCTGCACGAACCCTGCTCCTGTAACCTTCCCTCGTAGGAGAGATGTTCCGTTCCAGCCCCTTGATAATTTTAGTTGCACTTTTTCCAGCTCTACAATATTTTTTAGGTGTGGTGACCAGAACTGTACACAGTAGTCTAAGTGTGGTGGCACCATAGATTTGTAGAAAGGCAGTAGGAGTTTTCGGCCATAGCTAGACCTAAGGTTTATCCCTGGATCATCCAGGGGTCAAACCTGTTCATCTAGGAGGCTTGCTAGACGGAGGTTTAGCCCAGTGCTCGCCCTGGGCTCGCCCCTGTGCATCCAGATGGTGCACAGGGGATCCCGGGGTCAGGCAGGGGTGAAACCTCCCTGGGCGCGGGGTAAGTAGGGTGACCATATTTGGGAAACCAAAAAAGAGGACACCTAGTGTGTGTGTGGGGAAGCAGCTTTCTGAGTCCTGCAGAAAGTATGTTATTCCCCCGCCACCTTAAAGAACCCGAGTGGAGTGGAGGAGGGGAAAGGATTTCATTCTGCACCACCACCATCCACTCCAATTGGGGCCTTTTCTATAATGTCCACGAATGACCCACTTTACCCTTTAAGACCTCAATTGGAGCTCGGGGTGGGGGAATGATGTGCCTCAAGAAAGCATGTCATTCCCTCCTGCCATGCTAATGGCAGCCTTAAAGAGGAGGGTGTGTCATTCCAGGACATTATTGAAAATTATAGAAAATCCCCCGACACCATGGAAAGAACAAAAACTAGGACAAATCCGGGGAAATCCTGACAGTTGGTCACCCTAGGGGTAAGTGAAACCCCATTTAGCCTGGTTTTTCCCGCGGTCCAGGCCTCAGGTCGGGCTGAGGCCGGGACCACGGGCGAGTGGACCGTTCTGCCGCTTTTCCTGGATACCGCACTTACGCACAACTAGCTGGGAAAAGTGGCAGACAGGCCACAGCGCTCTGTGCCCATCGGGCCGGGGGGGGGGGGGAGATGGGGGCCAGGGGGGAGAAGAGCGGACCAGGCAGGAGAGATGGGGGGGAGAGAGCAGAGCCGGGGGGGGGGGGGAGATCACACCTGGGGGGGAGCGGAGGGGGCATCAGACATGGCGAGCGGACGGGTGGACGAGCAAACATGGCGAGCGGGGGGGACAGGCGGATGGGCGGGGGGGCATCAGACATTTTGTGTGGGGAAATCGGGGGCAGGGGGAGCAGGGAACCCTTATCGTTGGTGCGCTCCTGCACACATGGCCCCTTTATGTTGAAAAAAAATGGCCAATGTGACGGGGCTTTCCCTTACCCCATCGCGTCTCACGTGCAGACTGGGGCGACGGCCCATGCTAGCTGCAGCGCGGCCTCGCCCCTACTCCTCACCAGTTTAACAGGTAGGTCTAGCAAGGCCCTAGGTGACACACAGGGGATCCAGTGCTCAGGCAGGGGCAAACCCTGGATGATCCCAGGATAAACCTTGGGTCTAGCTATGGACTTAGTCTCAATTCCTAATAATACTGAACATGGAGTTTGCCTTGATAGGGCAATCCTTTACTGACCTACCCTTGTTGAGTTACTTCTCAGTCTTTAGGCCTTCAGCCTAAGGCATAATCCTATGCATGTTTAGACAGAAAAGAAAGTTCTACAACTCCCAGCATGCCTCAGCCAGCAAGGCTCCGTTTCTTGGCATTCCGTATAGAATCAGGCAAGATCTGTCTCATTTATTCTGCTTCTGAGAATCAACCCTGCCATATGTAGAATCATAGAATAGTAGAGTTGAAAGGGGCCTCTAAGGCCATCCAGTCCAACCCCCTGCTCAATGCAGGAATCCACCTTAACGCATCCCTGACAGATGGTTGTCCAGCTGCCTCTTGAAGGCCTCTAGGGTGGGAGAGCCCTCAACCTCCCTAGGTAACTGGTTCCATTGTCGTACTGCTCTAACAGTCAGGAAGTTTTTCCTGATGTCCAGCCGGAATCTGGCTTCCTTTAACTTGAGCCCGTTATTCCGTGTCCTACACTCTGGGAGGATTGAGAAGAGATCCTGGCCCTCCTCTGTGTGACAACCTTTGAATTATTTGGAGAGTGCTATCATGTCTCCCCTCCATCTTCTCTTCTCCAGGCTAAACATGCCCTGTTCTTTCAGTCTCCCGTCTTTGTTATTGTTACTTGTTTTATTTATTTATTGAAGAAGAGTAAAAAGAATAAATGAAACCAGTACAAAAGTGGGTAGGCTTTTATAACATAGGTATGCTGATGACACACAGCTCTACTTCTCCTTTTCATCTTCAGCAGGAGAGGCTGTGGATGTGTTGAACCGGTGCCTGGCTGCGACAATGGACTGGATGAGGGCTAATAAATTGAAACTCAATCCAGACAAGACTGAGATGCTGTTAGGTGATTCCGCTGGCAGGATGGGGGGTTTCTACTGGTTCTGGATGGGATTGCACTCACCCTGAAGGAGCAGGTTCGTAGCTTGGGGGTTCTTTTAGATCCATCTTTGTCACTTGAGGCTCAGGTGACCTCAGTGGCACAGAGTGCCTTTTACAAACTCCGGTTGGTGGCCCAGCTACGCCCCTATCTGGACAGGTATAACCTGGCTTCAGTTGTCCATGCTCTGGTAACCTCCAAGTTAGATTACTGCAATGCACTCTACGTAGGGCTGCCTTTGAAGATGGTTCAGAAGCTGCAGCTCGTGCAAAATGCAGTGGTCAGATTGATTTCAGGAACCAGAAGGTTCGACTGTGTAACACCTGCTCTGGTCCGCTTGCACTGGCTGCCTGTATGTTTCCGAGCCCAATTCAAGGTGCTGATTTTGACCTATAAAGCCTTACACGGCTTGGGACCACAATACCTGATGGAACGCCTCTCCCGACGTGAATATACCCGGTCCCTACGTTCAACATCTAAGGTCCTCCTCCGGGTGCCTACTCTGAGAGAGGCTCGGAGTGTGGCAACGAGGGAGAGGGCCTTTTCGGTGGTGGCCCCCAGACTATGGAACGATCTCCCTGACGAGGCTCGCCTGGCGCCAACGCTGCTATCTTTCCGGCGCCAGGTTAAGACTTTCTTCTTTGCCCAGGCATATGGCGGCCCATCTTAATCACCCACATGTTTAGTTTTTTTAACGGTTTTTAATGCTTTATGTGTGTATGTTCTGTGTTTTTAGAATTTTAAATTTTGTATACTTGTTTTTATCTCAATTTTAGAATTTCTGTAAACCGCCCAGAGAGCTCTGGGGGTGGTATAGAAGTGTAATAAATAAATAAAAAATAATAATAAACAAACCAAAGGAAGTGGGACAGATATATTTTGGAATGCAGTGTGCCAAAACGTTTTTAATATTCATTTTGGTTTTAAGGTTTGGTTTTGAAATAAAAAATTTGTCTATAATTTTTAAATGTTTTGTATGCCTGTTTGGGAGCAGCAGCTGAGAACCAGTTTACAAACCTTGTGAAAAAAGGAAAAAAGAAGTATGGGTGAAACAAGAAGTATGGGTGAAAATACTGTTATTGATGATGATGATAATAATAATAGTATCATCCATGCAAATGTTGGTTTACAAATTAGAATCCAGTCAGAATTAGAATTATGAAGGCAACTCTTTATTATAACAATGTTCCACTTTTTTTAATATACGGAAATGCAAAAAAACAGACATCGTGGTTTTTTACGTTGATTACTTCCACACACACACCACAACCACCACATATATACTTCCAATCTGCATATTGTGCGCACAGAAAATTCTTTATGATGTAATCAGGCTGCAACTTCTTCATCCATCTTATACTGGCCCCGTTCAGACGCAACTTGGGAAGACCAGGATGATCAGAGGTCTAGAAACAAAGCCCTATGAAGAGAGACTGAAAGAACTGGGCATGTTTAGCCTGGAGAAGAGAAGATGGAGGGGAGACATGATAGCACTCTTCAAAGACTTAAAAGGTTGTCACACAGAGGAGGGCCAGGATCTCTTCTCGATCCTCCCAGAGTGCAGGACACGGAATAACGGGCTCAAGTTAAAGGAAGCCAGATTCCGGCTGGACATCAGGAAAAACTTCCTGACTGTTAGAGCAGTGTGACAATGGAATCAGCTACCTAGGGAGGTTGTGGGCTCTCCCACCCTAGAGGCCTTCAAGAGGCAGCTGGACAACCATCTGTCAGGGATGCTTTAGGGTGGATTCCTGCATTGAGCAGGGGGTTGGACTCGATGGCCTTGTAGGCCCCTTCCAACTCTGCTATTCTATGATTCTATGATTCTATGATAAGGGTTGTAAGAGGAATGAACCATGCGAGGAGGGTTAAGAAAACCACGATGCGTGTGCCCGTCACACAACCAGGAACCATGCGGTGTGCTGTGGTTCACTTACCCCTTCCCACTCTATAGTGCCCACGTCACACACCCACACCCACCTCTCCCATTGGTTATCCCAGCAGCTGTCAGGCTAGAAAATGGCGCACCCTGGCCATTCTAGCTGTCGCTATGTGATGCTGACCATAGAGAAAGTCTGTGCTGGGTAGAGCGTTGCCACAAGTGAGAGACAGTCTAGGCAGATGTCTCTCTGGTTGCACCCTACAAACTACCTAGAGCATGTTTTAACCACTGGGAAGCCTGACACACATCACAGGAAGCCCCCCTGCCCCCCCCTTTTAACCCTGCTGAAAGAAAGAAGTCAGCCTGGGTGGTTAATTTTTATTTTATTTTATTTTATTTATTTATTTATTTAATTTCTATACCGCCCAATAGCCGAAGCTCTCTGGGCGGTTCACAAAAATTAAAAACTAGCCCTCTCATCCCACACAACACGCTAAGCCACCATGGTTTGCAAAAACACGCAAACCATGGAGGCTTAGTGTGATGTCTGAACAGGCCCACAGTCTTTGGCTTGTTATGCACAAAGCTACGCACACATACACACAAAATTGGCCTGATGTCCCAGGATGACTTGGTCGAAAAGTTCTGGGAAGGGAAGCTACATGTCGCCCCCTGTATTAGTTATTCCAATGCAGCAGGCCTTCCTTCTGAACAGGCATGCGCAGGGGCATATAATAAGGCACCCAAGCAGCCTTCCTCAACCTGGGGCGCTCCAGATGTGTTGGACTACAACTCCCAGAATGCCCCAGCTGGGGCATTCTGGGAGATGCAGTCCAACACATCTGGAACACCCCAGGTTGAGGAAGGCTGCACCCAAGGATAAAACGCAATGCAAAACACAAAAAAAGTTGAAACCCTGTCTATATTTCTTAGACAGAAACAGAATTTAAAAATGAACAAATCGCGTGCACACACACACACCTGAATCATTTAAAATAATAAGCAGCTTCATACACAAACAACAACTTGCATCCTAAGGTAAGGTAACTCAAGTTCACGAAGGACCATTTCTTACCCCCACACACCTCTCTCTTGCAGCCACTTATAACCCCCCCCCCACACACACACACCAAAAAAGCCTCTCTGGCAGGGCCGGCGTTTCCATAGAGGCCAGTTAGGCGGCCGCCTAGAGCACCAAGGTAAGGGGGCGCTGAATGGCACACCCGGAAGTCGCCCTCCTACTCCCAGAGCTGCTCTGGCAGAGTGAAGGCAGCTTCCGGGCATGCCGTTCCGAAGCCTTCCGCCCCGCCCACCAGCGTCCCTGGTGCCCGCCCAGCAGCTGAAGCCAACCCGGGACACTGGGGGGTGGGGGCGGGCAGCTCTACGTTCTGAGGTCCGGTGCATGCCGGACGTCAGAACGTGGAGCCATCTGACCGCCCTCCCCCAGCTTCCTGGCTTGGTTTCGGCTGGGCGCTCCCAGCCAGAGCCAAGCCGGGACGCTTGGGGGGGGGCACAACAAACGGACAGAATTGGAGCTGCCCGCCCACCCCACCGCAGCGTCCCACCAAGCCAGGAGGACTTCGGGCAAGGGACAGGTAACCTGTCTCCACCTACCTGGGGTGGGTGGGTGATACGGTAGGGTGGGTGGTGGTGAAAGCAACTCACCTTGCCTAGGGCACAAAAAAGCCTGGCACCGGTGCCCTGCTCTCTAGGGGAAAGTATGTGCATGTGCTCACCCGTGCGCATCCCAGCGCCCCACATCTGACATGAAACATGACCCGGGGGAGGTGAAAAGGTTGTGCCCTCCTCCTGTCTATGGCAAGCTGAACACAGGTGTCTAACCTTGGAGGCTTTTTAGCAAATAAGGCTGTATATAAATGCCAATAATAAATAGATAAATAAATAAAAATAAGAAGAGCTAACGGTAAATTACACCCCTGCCATCACGGCATGTGCAAACACCTCCTGTCTTGATTCGTGCTCCATTCAGAGAATTTGGTAGGTTAAGATCAACAAGATCTCAGTAAAGTATTCAGCCTGATCAAGGTTGTGGCACAAGGGACATTGACCAGAATTCCCAGAGGCAGTGAAAATGTCCAGGTGTTCATTGCAGTGCTTATACCACAAAGTTAAAGATTCCTTTAAGGCAGCCTTCTCTAACCTGATGCCTTCCAGATGTGTGGGACTGCACTACAGACTGGGAAGGATGGGAGCTGCAGTCAGTGGAGGCTGGTGACTCTAATGTCAGTGGGGCAGTGAATCTTCTCTGGGTATCTGTCAAAACCCCACTGCTTTTTTACGACCTCAGTGTTTCACACTTTGGTGAGCTCCTTTAGAGTTCTGACTGGTTCTGACTGGAACCTGGAATGGCTTCTCCACCCCACTGACATTGGAGCCACCATCTTCCACTGGTTGTAGTTCAACGGCACCAGGTTGGGGCAGGCTGGTTTAAGGCATCCTCGGCTAATGTAGGTTTGGTCACTTTTTATCTATCAACCGAATACGGTTCTGCTGAGAAATGCTCCTGCAGTTCCACTGTAATTCGCACTCATAGCAAATCCCTAACCCTGATGTACTTGGCTTCGCCCTTGCCTCAAATATGGAAAAATTCTAATCAGCACACAACTGCTAAACTATTAAATGATATCAAAGCAACTGGGGTGGTAAACAGACATTTTATACACATTTATCATAAGTGAACAAACATTTGATATAATTTATTGTATAAGCCACAAATTATTTTACAATCAAGTTAAAGGAAGCCAGATTCCGGCTGGACATCAGGAAAAACTTCCTGACCGTTAGAGCAGTGCGACGGTGGAATCAGTGACCTAGGGAGGTTGTGGGCTCTCCCACACTAGAGGCCTTCAAGAGGCAGCTGGACAACCATCTGTCAGATATGCTTTAGGGTGGATTCCTGCATTGAGCAGGGGGTTGGACTCGATGGCCTTGTAGGCCCCTTCCAACTCTGCTATTCTATGATTCTATGAAGAACTCACCGCTCCCGGAGATTCGTGTTTTTTTGGCTGGGGGGTCCAAGTCAATCCTTTTTTGGAGGACTTAAAAGTCTTTTTGAAATATGAGGCATAAAACTCAACAAATCCTCCTCTTTCCCCAACCATAAGCAACATTAAGCTGTTGTGATATTCTGACTCTGATGAAGCAGTTGTGAAACAGGTAGAAATAAAACCGGAGGCCTGTAGCTTAACCACTCAGTTATCACTCTGTTGTTGTAAACTATTTGAGCTTGGTTACTGTTAACACTTTGTTCAGCTTTGTTAACTACTTATGCTTGACTACTATAAAATAATTTGTGGCTTATACAATAAATTATATAAAATGTTTGATCACTTATGATCAATTTATATAAAATGTCTGTTTACCACCCCAGTTGCTTTGATGTCATTTAATATTTTAGCACTTGTGTGCTGATTAGCATCAATCTATTTTGTCAATTCCAACTGCTGCTTCCTGTACTGTTGTATTCACCCTTGCCTCAACGTAAACATCCAAGCGTCATCGAACAAGCACGCGTGCAATGTGCACACTCAAGAGGACCCCTTTTGGGTATGGACCGCTTTGCTCACGTTCAAGTGTCTTAAGGGGGACAATTCTCTCCCTCCCGGCCTGAATGCCATGTAAGAAGGTCGCTGGTTCAACCCCCAGCATTTCCAGGAAAGGCTGGGAAGAAAGACCCCTGCCTGAGTCCTTGGAGAGCCACCACTGTGCTAGAAAGATCAATGGCCTGGCTTTGCGTCAAGATGTTTCCTTCCTCCGTATCCATTTGCTGAGTCTCCTACTGGCATCCAGGTATTTCCTGACGTGTTGCTAGGATGGACACACTCTGGATGATCCTCCCAGGTCCCCCGCTCCCCGATAAATGGAGCATATAGTGCCCGGCAGTCCTGTCAACCTGAAAGCACAAAATTCCAGTTGTGGTTCCGCCGTTCCCCTGAGCAGCCATTCGAAGACGGACTTCCAAACGCCTTCCCTCAAAGCGGGGGCGACGACGACGACTACTGCCTGCCACTGGCAATCTCTCCAACAGGCTTCGATTTGGCAAGAGGGGAGGTCGACTTCTTAGTCCGTGACTTGAAGCCCCCCCGGCAGCACAGCACGGACCACAGCAGCCGGAGGACGGAGGGGCGCAGGATGGTAAACACCCAGGGGTCAATGATGGAATTCGCGGACAGGAACCGCAACGCCTCAAGGTCCTTCTCGAAATCTCCATTGGGCCAAAAAGAGTTAACGAAGGCACGGATCTGGAATGAAAAAAAGGAAAATATACTATTTAGCACAGTGGTTCCCAAACTTTTTCAGGTAACCGCCCCCTTGGTTCCACAAACTCATGCCCAGTGCCCCCTGGGAGTCCAATGGGGTCGGGGAGGCAGGGGGGAGTGGTTAACGGCGGCGGCAAGCCCCGTGTCAAGGAGCGCCAGGCAGGGCCAAAATGCTGCTGCAAGAGAAAGCATGTGCTTAAAAAGCAGGTCAATCACAGCAGTATCCTAACTTAATTTAAAAAAAAAAATCCTCCATTTTTTGCAAACCTCTGCTAGGAGGAGGCACTCTGAGGAGGGCCTTTGATGATGAGTGTAGTATATTTGGGTAGGGTCATGCCAGGAGAGGCGCTCCGTCAGCCCTAGTTGTCTGGAGCCATGCTGCCAACAAGACCCTCCTCAATCCACACATGTATTAATACCGTTTAAGAAGAGTCCTTTTAACAGTGAATTGTTTCAAAAGCACCAAAACGTTAATAAAGAGGCATACCCTGCTTGGTGGCTGCAAACAGGCGTTCGCTCTCTTTTCGTTCCCTCCCTTGGCAAGCCTGGCAGGTGCTTCCCATTTAAAGGGGCCGCGCTAATCTGGATCCTGCTGGTCTGGGCGCCTGGGTGGAGGTGCTGAGCTGAGGAGCTTAGAATGAAAATGGGAAGCACCCGCCACTGGCTTGCCGAGGGAGGGAGGGAAAAGAGAGCGAACGCCTGTTTTGCAGCCAGTGTGGCAGGGCACACCAAGCAGGCTATGTCTCTTCATTAGCGTTTTGGTGCTTTTGAAACATTTCAATTTACCGTTAAAGGGACTCTTCTTAAACGGTATTAATACATGTATGGATTCTTCCCCTATATGGCATGGGACCAAACTACCTTCTCCCATAAAAATGACCCTGGGTTTTAAGACCTTCTAGAGAGGCGCTTCTTGGAAAAGACCACCTTGAGTGCCCCCCTGCTGCCCCTTTGCTTCTTAGTGCCACCCCCTTGCCTCTTAATGCCCCCCTATGCAATCCCACCGCTCTGAAGGGGGCAGTACCGCCCACTTTGGGAACTACTGATTTAGCAGTTATGTAGCATCCTAGGGGTGACCATATTACACCAGCTTTAAAATCACTTCATTGGCTGTCAATTAGTTTCTGGGTGAAGTACAAAGTGTTGGTTATCACCTTTAAAGCCCTACATGGTTTGGGTCCAAGCTACCTGCGGGATCGCCTTCCCCCGTACAATCCGCCCCGCACACTCAGGTCCTCCGGGAAGAACGTACTCCAGCCAGCCAAAACTAGGCTGACACCTCTTACCCAGAGGACCTTCTCTTCTGCCGCTCCCAGACTGTGGAACGGCCTGCCGGGAGAGATTCGCCAACTTAACAGTCTTTCTGAATTTAAAAAAGCTATAAAGACTGATCTCTTCCGGCAGGCCTACCCAGTCAAATTTTAAAATGTCTGGCTGTTATTTTAATAATGTATTAGTTTTATATGTTTTAATCAGTTTTATGTATTTTATGGTATTATGTATTTTATCTAATGTTGTTCCCTGCCTTGATCCAGAGGGAGAGGAAGGTAAGAAGTAAATAAATATTTTTATCATCACCATCATCATCCGAACAAGTGTTAAAAGCACTTCTCTGATCATCCTTACCACAACCTTGTAAAGAAGGCCAGTATGGATGCCCTCATAATCTATTTATTTCATTTCTATACTGCCCAATAGCCGAAGCTGTCCAGACGGTTCACAAAAATCAAAACCGCAAGGTACAGCATAAAATATAAAATATGGAAGCTTAAAACTCCAATATAAAAACTAATTGCAACGCAGAGATTTAAAGTACAGATTTAAAGCAGAAGACCTAAAAGACTAGGATGCTAAAATACTGAGAAAATATAAAGATCTTCACATGGCACTGAAAGGAGTACAGTGCAGGCGCCAGGCGAACCTCTCTAGGGAGCTCATTCCACAGCCAGGGTGCCACAGCAGAAAAGGCCCTCCTCCTGGTAGCCCCCTGCCTCACTTCCTTTGGCAGGGGCTCGCAGAGAAGGACCCTGAAGATGTTCTTAGGGTCTGGGCAGGTACATATGGGAGCAGAGCAGGTGATTCTTCAGGTAACCTGGCCCCAAGCCATTCAGAATAATAATAATAATAATAATAATAATAATAATAATAATAATAATAATAATAATAATTTCTTACCTGCCTCTCCATTTGGATCGAGGCGGAAAACAATAAGTATAAAATAAAGAAAACTGAACTAAAAACATATACATTATTTAAACCCTAAAAACATCCTAAAATTCTACTGGATAGGCCTGCTGGAATAATCAGTCTTTATAGCTTTCTTAAATGCTAAAAGACTATTAAGTTGGCGAGTCTCTTCCGGCAGGCCGCTCCAGCAGGCTTTGAATGTTAATACCAGCACTTTGAATCAGGCTTGGACAAGGACCGGCAGCCAGTGCATCTGGAAACGTATTGGCGAAATGTGGACTCCTTGGCCAGTCCCTGTTAACAATCTTGCTGCTGCGTTTTGGATGAGCTGAGACAGTGGCTTGCCGAAGGCCATCTGTTCATGGCAGTGGCAGGATTTGAACCAGGGACTTCTGGATTCAGGACTCGGTCTCTTAAATGCTACACTAACAGCAACCTTGGAAGAGGTAGGGGGGCAGGAAAAGGTGCTTTAGCGCAGGGGTGGGCATAGAATCGTAGAATAGCAGAGTTGGAAGGGGCCTATAAGGCCATCAAGTCCAACCCCCTGCTCAATGCAGGAATCCACCCTAAAGCATCCCTAACAGATGGTTGTCCAGCTGCCTCTTGAAGGCCTCTAGCGTGGGAGAGCCCACAACCTCCCTAGGTAACTGATTCCATTGTCATACTGCTCTAACAGTCAGGAAGTTTTTCCTGATGTCCAGCTGGAATCTGACTTCCTGTAACTTGAGCCCATTATTCTGTGTCCTGCACTCTGGGAGGATCGAGAAGAGATCCTGGCCCTCCTCTGTGTGACAACCTTTCAAGTGTTTGAAGAGTGCTATCATGTCTCCCCTCCATCTTCTCTTCTCCAGGCTAAACATGCCCAGTTCTTCCAGTCTCTCTTCATAGGGCTTTGTTTCCAGACCCCTGATCATCCTGGTTGCCCTCCTCTGCACACACTCCAGCTTGTCTGCATCCTTCTTGAATTGTGGAGCCCAGAAGGAAAGGAACCTCTCGTGCAAGCACTCTAGTCATTGCTGACTCCTAGAGGGACGCCTGCTTTCGCTGATGTTTTCTTGGCAGACTTTGTAGTGAGGTGGTTTGCCGTTGCCTTCCCCAGTCGTGGCTACCTTTCCCCCAGCTAGCTGGGTACTCATTTTACCGACCTCGGGAGGCTGGAAGGCTGAGTCGATCTGAGCCGGCTGCCTGAGAACCAGCTTCTGCTGGGATCGAACTCAGGCCGTGGGGAGAGTTTCAGCTGCAGAAACTGCCGCTTACCGCTCTGCGCCACACGAGGCTGAATGCAATACTCTAGATGAGGCCTAACCAGGGCTGAATAGAGAGGAACCAGTACCTCACGCAGAAGGTAGTTCTCCAGATGTTTGGGACATGGACTCCAAGAACCCCCTGCCAGTATGACCAACATTCTGGGAGCTGAAGTCCATCACAGCTGCAGAGTTGTTTTCTGCCCACCCTTCAGCAGTGCATCCTACCAGCCTTCCCCAACCTGGGGCCCTCCAGATATGTTGCACGGCAACCCCCACCTTTCCCATGATGGGACACTGCTGGCTGGGAATTATGGGAGTTGCAGTCCGACCCATCTGGAGGGCCCCAGAAGACTCCATCATACCAGTGTGGGCAGCTCCTGTAGACGGACCTTGGAGGTATCATCAGAAAGCAGGGAAGGCGCAGCGAGGAGAGGCAGGAAAATGAGGCCTGACGCAGGCGGGCAGAAACCACAACTACAAATTTAATCTGGAATGTGAGTCAGACCCTCAACGACTTCCTGTGTCCCGCTCAGCCCATATAAACTCAGAATCGTCGCGTCACAATCCGTTTAAGTCAACAGCGACATCTAGAAATATTGGAAATGTTTCCTGCATAAGACTTTGCCTCCTGCAGATGCTCCAGCTTCAAGAACAGATCCCGGCATGTTCAAGGGCCTAAAGGCGTTACTTCCTTAAAGGGTTATCTCCTGCCCTGGGCAAGTTATGACAGTTCTCACTATGCAGATAACCCAGAAACTCTGCACGCGAGATGCCGCTCTTCCCTCCTTGCTTTTCATCTGCCCGGTAGAGGAGGAAAAGTGTGAGGGGGTGGGGGGGAAAGATGATAGTCAGAGTCTACTACTGACCGATCAAGGAGAAGATGAGGATGAAACTTTTGAAAAGCAAATTGCCAGTGTTTCAAGGAAGTGCGATGTAGTAGTGATGGGGGACTTCAATTACCCTGATATCTGTTGGGAGGGCAAATTCTGCCAAAAGTGGCCCTTCCAGCTGTGAGGTTTTTTTTAATCTTGAAATCTAAATAATAATAATAACAACAACAACTACTACTACTACAACATCCAAGGCCAGACTATTTTGTGCCCTAGGCAAGGTGAGCTACTTTCACACCCCCCCCCAAAAATGCCAACTTTGATTTTTAAGAACATATGTTTCCTGGAAAAAATAAGAAGCACAAAACTTGAAACTGCTCAATTTATTTTAAAGTGCAAGAAATACGTCATGCCAATTATAGCAAACAAATCGGAAAGGAACATCTATGGATCTAAAATGCATTATTTAATAAGAATATCACCTCCAAATCATCCCCCCCCGACTCAAACACGCGCACGCACACACTCAGCATCACTCACTCCAAACAAACACATGCATTCACTCAAAGACCCCCTGCACCCCATTCACCCATACATTCTCTCTCTCTCTCTCTCTTCCGGGTGCGTTCCGGAAGTCCAAACAGGGAGCCACCCCACCCCCAACCCAGCGTCCCTGGCTTCGCTTCGGCTGGGCAGGTGCGGGGCGCCATCTTGCCCGCCCAGGCCCAGCTGAATCCTCAGGCCGGGCCGGCTTACAGCCAACACGTGTGAGTGCTGTGCTGTGCCCAGCACCCCTCTTAGCCTGGCGCTCTAGGCAGCCGCCTGAGTGGCCTCTGTGGTAGCACCGCCCCTGACTACATCCACACCAACATCCAGAAAGCAGCCATACTTAAAACATGTTCAATAGTTAGGAAATGTCTGAATCAGTAAAAGGCAGCATGACTTGTCAAAGCCCGTCATGTTCCTCTAGAAAAACTGCCACAAGCAAGACAAGAGAGATAATAATAAAAATCATCATCATCATCATCATCATCATCTCATTCTGCGCTAACAATCCATAATCCGATATCTTCCCAAAACTCTGTGGGAAAGGCTCAAGCGGATATAAGCCAGATGTATGAAATGGCTTGCAGGTAGTGAAGTATTATGAACCCACATCACAGACTGGGCCTGTGAGATTAGAACATAAGAGCCATGCTAGAACAGACCAAGGGTCCATCTACTCCAGTACTTCTCATTTTAGTAATAAAGCCCCCACGCCCCCTGCTCCTGGCTTCATCTTCATTTTCAGCCACCTTCCCACTGCGCTTTTCAATACCTGGGCTGGCTACAGTTTCTCAAAGGCACTCTAGGCACACATTCCAGTCCAGATTGAGACATATGCAAATGGATTGCCTGAAAGCAGACATACACAAGAGGAGCCCTGCTTGATCAGACCAAGGGTCCATCTAGTCCCACACTCTGTTCACACAGTGGCCAACCAGCTGTCAACCAGGGACCAACAAAGCAGGACATGGTGCAACAACACCCTCCCACCCATGTTCCCCAGCAACTGGTGCACACAGCCTTACTGCCTCAAATACTGGATATAGCACACAACCATCAGGACTACAAGCCATGGATTGCCTTCTCCTCCTCCAGGAATTTTACCCAACCCCCTTTTAAAGCCATCCAAATTGGTGGCCATCACTACATCTGGTGGTAGTGCATTCCATAATTGGCTTGCAGAAGGCCATCCGGTGACTTCCCAGCTGAGGGAATCTTTGGTCTGCAGATTCCCCAATGGGCAGTACCTGCTCTTATTGGTTCAGCTGTATTAGCTCTTGTTTCGTGGGAATAGCTGCTCTCCAGGTACATTGCCTCAGGTGGCTGTTCTCGCTCTCCAAGTGGACAAGACTTTAAAATAAACCAAGAGCAACCTGGGACTTTGCGGTCTTAACCGAAGATGGTTACAGCTATGAGGAAGAGGAAAGCGCTGGTTCATTTATTGCACTCAAAGACAGTGCGGCAAACATCAGACTCTTGTGGGTGCACACAATTCCACTGCAGCTGTGAGGGACAGCTGGAGCCTCTGAAAAGTGGGGGGTGCCCCACGCCCAGACAGGGGCGCTGGTAGGCACTGAACAGATTGGGGGCACACAGGACACAAATCTGTGTAAAACCTGCATGTGCTAATATAGAAATAATATCTAGGATTCATTTAAATTTTACAGGAAAAGAAGCCGGCCAGTTAATTTCTCATCCAGATAATCTCAAATGAAATAAATTAGGGTGCAATCCTATGCATGTTTAGACAGAAAAAAAGTCCTGACTGGTTGGGGAACGCTGGGACCGGTAGACTTTTTCCTACCTAAACATACGTAGGATTGCACTCCTATTCCATTGATTTGCACCCTGAACCAGAACTGCCCAAAACCATGGGGAAAGTTTTCCCCAAAGCTTAATTGCCATATGGGCGAAACCTGGGAGGCAGTTTCAGCATGCCAGAAAGGGGAATTTAACCCTTTCCTACCTAGGTGCAATCGGCCCTAAAAATTCCCCCCTTGCGAGACTCAGGGTTCTGTGAAATAGATCTGGGGTCACAGAAAAGATGTGGGGCCCAGACCTGATGAGTAGGGTGACCCTATGAAAAGGAGGACCGGGCTCCTGTATCTTTAACGGTTGTATTGAAAAGGAAGTTTCAGCAGGTGTCATTTGTATGCATGCAGCACCTGGTGAAATTCCCTCTTCATCACAACAGTTAAAGCTGCAGGTGCCCTGCCCTCTTTTAAATCTGGTCACTCTAGTATAGCTCCCGCACTGTTAACTGTTGTGATGAAGAGGGAATTTCCCCAGGTTCCCCATATATACAAATGACACCTGCTGAAATTCCCTTTTCAATACAACAAAGATACAGGATTATTTCTTATGTTCTTATGTCTACTCAAAAGTACATCCCAGGATGTTCAACAGAGCTTATGCCTAGATTTGTGAGTACAGGGTTGTAGCCTAAATTATGCACATTGAGCATCATCGCTCCAGTTTTGCATAATCCAGTCTGCAACGTTTAGTGCTTTGCATAATTTCATCATTTGCCATTTGTGGGGAGCTATGTGGGACCCTGAAGCGGAGCCCCTCACCATTAGAAGTCTTGGTTCAGTCATCCTTCCGGCCTCTGAGATTTCAGCAGACACTAGCTTTACACTTTCAAACCATGGAGCCATGAGCACCAGAAACTTGTGTTCGCTTTAAAAAATGAATACCTGAGATTCTCAGGAAGCTGGATTCAATCCTGCTAGGGTGACCATATGAAAAGGAGGACAGGGCTCCTGTATCTTTAACAGCAATGTAGGAAAGGGAATTACAGCAGGTGTCAATTGAAGAGGGTGAAATTCCCTCTACATCACAACAGTTAAAGCTGCAGAAGCCCTGCCCTCTTTTGTATCTGGCCACTCTACTATAGCTAGTGTAGCTTTAACTGTTGTGATGAAGAGGTAACTTCACCCACTTCAATTGACACCTGCTGAAATTCCCTTTCTTAAATTACTGTTATACAGGAGCCCTGTCCTCCTTTTCATATGGTCACCCTAAATCCTGCATTTGTGCTTTTCTTTACAGAATCGTGGCATTCACACAGCCCACCCTAAACTCTCCACCATTTAAACCACACTTCCCCCCCCCCCCGCCAACCTGCTAGCCTCCAGACATGTTGGACTACAGCTCTCATCATTCCCTGCCTGCCTGGGCCACAAACCAGCAAAAGACTAAGTTAGGATGACCCTATGAAAAGGAGGACCGGGCTCCTGTATCTTTAACAGTTGTATTGAAAAGGGAATTTCAGCAGGGGTCATTTGTACATATGGGGAACCTGGGGAAATTCCCTTTTCATCACCACAGTTAAAGCTGCAGGTGCCCTGCCCTCTTTTAAATCTGGTCACTCTAGCATAGCTCCTGCAGCTTTAACTGTTGTGATGAAGAGGGAATTTCCCCAGGTCCCCCATACATACCAATGACACCTGCTGAAATTCCCTTTTCTATGCAACTGTTAAAGATACAGGAGCCCTGTTCTCCTTTTCGCAGGGTCACCCTGACTAAGCACGTCCAGCTGTTCCTTCTCAGGTTCTGACTAAGCAGGATGGGGAAAAGTAAACGTGGCGCATGATGGAAGATGTTTAACTGTGGTCAAGACCCATCAAGTGGCAAATCCATTTGTAGCCCTGGGAACGATTCCATTTCCACTGCGCATGAAATCCTTTTGACCTGTCAGACCACATGCTGTTCTTAGCTTGGCCAGGACCTCGCTAAAGGCAGAGAAATGTTATGCTGATGAACAAGATCCTTCGGTGGAATAGAAAGATTGGATCTCACTGAAGGATTGTTCCATTTTGGCTTTTTGTTAAAATATAGCGCGTTTTGCTCTTTTAATTCCTGTTAATAAACTATTATTATGGTAACTGTAAATTGAAAGGCAAATACATGCACAAACACACACATGCACATACAATATATGTGATCATTGGACTTTGGGGTGAAGGACAAGTTAGCTGGAATTCTGTGTAACTTTCCTGGAGGTTTTTTTTTTTTAATGAAGAGCAGACATGGAGCAGGAAGGGTCTGTGTGTTACCCCTTCCCTTTTTGCTCCTCTTCCATGTCGCTTCCTGCCCCCCCCCCTTTTATATCAGCCTTCCTCAACCTGGGGCGCTCCAGATGTGTTGGACTACAACTCCCAGAATGCCCCAGCCAGCTGGCTGGGGCATTCTGGGAGATGCAGTCCAACACATCTGGAGCGCCCCAGGTTGAGGAAGGCTGCTTTATATGGAGCAAAAGATTCAATTATTCAAGTCCCTGTAGCTTTTCTCAAGTATGAAGCAAAGCGACAGGGGGTGGGCGGACAATTTGGAGAGGACTTATTTATAAATAAGTTTATTTATAAATTTATAAATTTATTTATTTATATGGTGAGGAAAGGAAAGGAACCTCTCGTGCAAGCACTGAGTCATTACTGACTCTTGGAGGGACGCCAGCTTTCGCTGATGTTTTCTTAGCAGGCCTTATAGCGGGGTGGTTTGCCGTTGCCTTCCCCGGCCGTTATTACCTTCACCCCAGCTAACTGGGTACTCATTTTACCGACCTCGGGAGGATGGAAGGCTGAGTCGACCCGAGCCGGCTGCCTGAAACCAGCTTCCGCTGGGATCGAACTCAGGCCGTGGGGAGAGTTTATTTACAATTTTGTGTTTATTTTGTGAACCGCCCAGAGAGCTCCGGCTATTGGGCGGTATAGAAATGTAATAAATAAATAAATAAATAAATAAATAAAAAAATAAAAAAAATACAATATTTATATACCTCTCCCCGTTGAAAATTTTGGAGCAATGTGCAAGATTAAAAACACACACAGAATAATACACTTTTAAAATAGATTTTAAAAGAAGCAAAATATACGGTGAACTGTGGCTGGTCATTACGGAAAGGCTTCTTGGAATAATGGCGTTTTCAGGAGGCGCCATCTGATCTCCAGAGGCAGGGAGTTCCATAGGAGGGGGCCACCACGCTGAAGGCTCTTCCCCTGGTGGACTCCACTTGGAGGATGGGTCTATGTGGAACCACCAGGAGCAGGCCCTCGGATGACCTCAGTGACGGGGGAGGTTGGTAGGGGAGAAAGCAGAGCTCTCTCAGGTATCCTGGTCCCAGGTTACAAGGATAGGTGCAGGGCAGGCGGACCGCAGCCTGTTTCCGGCCTTAGGCATGGGCAGCAGTTGATGCCGCCGTACAGACTGCAGCAGTGGTGGACAACGGAGCCAGGTAAGCCCCCCTCCCTGGCTCCACCGCCATTGCTGCATGGACCTCAGCAGCAGTGGAGCCAGGTAAACCCCCCTCCCCACTTACCTGGCTCTGACGCTTCGGAATGGTCCAAATTGCTTCGGACCGTTCCGAACCGCTTCGGGTTGATCTGGACCAACCCCTGATCCACTCCGGAACCGGAGGTCAAGATCAGCCCGCTCTGCTTCAGATTCAGGGATCTGTAATGGAGGTGGAGCACACCTCTACTTTAGACATAGTTAACAAAACCTTGCAGCGCACCCTAGCAGCCACCGGCCGCCAGTGAAGCTCCTGAAGCACCGAAGTGATGGAAGACCACTTCGGAAGCCCCTTGGCCGCATTTTGAACAGCCTGTAGGTGCTGGATTTGCTTCAAGGGAAGCCCTGTATACAGCAAGTTGCAATAGTCAAGCCTGGGGGGATCTACACTACTGCTTTAAAGCACTTTAAAGTGCTTTATAACAGTTTTGACAACTGTTTAGGCCCAGGACACACTGCATATACAGGTTTCAAAACGTTTTCAAAGTGCTTTAAAGCGCTTTAAAAGCAGTAGTGTAGATCCCCCCCTGGAGATGACCAGGGCATGAACTGCGGTGCTAAGATCAGCCTCTGACAAAAAGGGGCGAACTCAGCGGAGCAGATGTAGTTGATAAAAGCAGCTCCGGTCAACAGCCCCCACCTGTGATGACACAGTTAGGGACTGGTCAAGAATGACACCCAGGCCTTGCACCTCGGTCACAACCCTCGGTCAGGTTCCTGAAAATGAAACATAGAGACACCTACTATGTTTATTGAATACGTAAACCTGTTTCAAGGGCTGTGATGTACGCATCAGCTAAAAATACGGATAAATAATCCAGCAATGCAAAGGAAGCTCTCTTAGTCACATGCAATGACTCAATTTTCACTGCAGGCTTTGAGATGTGTGGAATTTTAATTATATACACACACAAAACTTTTGGCTTGCGTGAGTGTGCTGCTATAGGGCTTATTTTACAGCTAGCTCCTTGGGATTTTATTGTTGTTTACGCGGTTTGGCTTCACCATGTCATGCAATAAGATCTAACATATAAACAGTTAAGGCTGCAGTCCGGTGCACTCATTGAACTCATCGGGGCTGACTTCTGAAAAGGCAGGCAAAGGATTGTATCGCAGGTCGTTGAAATGTTTGACCTTCCATTGCATGTTTAGGCTTGCTTGCACGTTGTCCACTGCCTTGAGGTCTGGAGATGGCCAGAAAATGGGAATAACATGGGAATGACGTAATGTGTGCAGCTTATGCGAAGATCACGGGTGGGCAGGAAGTTGATCTCCAGATATCTTGGACTTCAGCTCCCAGCATCCCTCACCTCTGTCCATGATGGCAGGGGCTTCTGGGAGTGGGAGTCCCAATCATCTGGATATCTTCTTTCTTCCTAGCTCTGGTATAAGATAGCCTCATGGCCTTTTTAGAACAGGAAAGGTGCTTCTAATGAGCTGGGTGACGAGAAGCTGATAAGTGGTGGAGGGCAGGGAGTGTCCGGGGGTTGAACCTGGGTAGGGTGACCCTATGAAAAGGAGGACTGGGCTCCTGTATCTTTGACAGTTGCATGGAAAAGGGAATTTCAGCAAGTGCCATTTGTATATATGGAGAACCTAGTGAAATTCCCTCTTCATCACAACAGTTAAAGCTGCAGGTGCCCTGCCCTCTTTTAAATCTGGTCACTCCTGCAGCTTTAACTGTGGTGATGAAGAGGGAATTTCACCAGGTTCCCCATATATACAAATGACACCTGCTGAAATTCCCTTTTCAATACAACTGTCAAAGTTGCAGGAGCCCTGTCCTCCTTTTAATATTATATTATAATATTAATATTATATTATATATTTAATAATAATATATTTCTTACCCACCTCTCCACTTGGATCGAGGTGGGGAACAACAGTGAATATAAAACACATTAAAAACTGATTAAAACATAGCATACATGATTAAAACATCCTTAAAACATCCTTAAAACATTCTAAAATTTCACTGGATAGGCCTGCCGGAATAGATCACCTTAAACCTGTGGTCACGTTAATTCTGCATTGAGCAGGGGGTTGGACTCGATGGCCTTGTAGGCCCCTTCCAACTCTGCTGTTCTATGATTCTATGATTCTATGAGAACGGGAGCTGGAGCAGTAAAAGTTGACCACCCGTTCATTCCACCGACTCAGCACACGTCACCCACCCTCGTCCTTCGTCAGTGAGACCGCCCTTCAACACACACGCCCCCAACAAAAAAACCAGGATGTGCAGATAGCGTGAGGACAGCTTTACACGGGGACGGAGGAGCGATTTTATTGCGCATGGGAGAAAAATACGGACTTTCCCCGCTCCAAAGTAAGACGGAAAAAGGGGGGAAGAGGCGAGATGAGTGCAGGACAGGGATTAGGTCATGTGAGTACCGCGCTGCAAAACCACATACCAGGCATGGCGAGAGTGTGATAAATTGCTGGTGTGATGGCGCTCTTAGAGTCGCCCTTTGTAGCTTCATAGTTTGCAGGGCTGAGCCCTGCCTGGAACAACCTGTCCTGGGGGTTAGCTTCACTCAAGGGCTGGGGAACACCAGATGCTGCCCCCTACAAGGCCGGCCTTTCCCAACAAGGTGCCCCAAAGGTTTGTTGGATTTTGGTTTTCATCTGTTTTAATTACGTTTTTTTAAATTTTAATCTTTATCACTGTTAGCTGCCATGAGCACTATTTTTGGTGGAAATGCAGGATATAAATGAAATAAACAAACTCCCATCATGCTGAATGGAAATTACGGGAGTCGCATTCCAACACATCTGGAGGGCACCAAGTTGGGGAAGTCATAGTATGTCTCCATCCAGAACTCTATGATCTACATGAGAATATGAGAAGCGCCCTGATGCTGGTTTAGACCCAGGTCCATCTAGTCCAGCATTCTGTTCACACAGGGGCCAACCAGCTGCCCCAACAGGAAACTCACAAGCAGGACACAAGTGCAACAGCACCCTCCAGCCCATGTTCCCCAGCAACTGATGTACATAGGCATATTGCCTTGGATACTGGCGGTAGCACACAACCATCAGGGCTAGTAGCCACTGATAGCCTTTGCCTCCAGGAATTTATCCAACCCCCTTTTAAAGCCATCCAAGGTGGTGGCCATCCCTACATCTTGTGGTAGTGAGTTCCATAGTTTAACTATGCGCAATGTGAAGTAGTCCTTCCTTTTATCTGTCCTGAATTTTCCACCAATCAGCTTTATGGGATAACCTCACTGGGTTCTAATATTGTGAGAGAGGAAGAAAAATGTCTCCCTATCCACATTCTCCACACCATGCTTGATTTTGTACACCTCTCTCAGGCACCTTTTTTCCAAGCTTAACAATCCCACATTCCCTCCTAGGGGAGATACTCACAGCCCCTTGACTGTATTGCTTGCCCTTCTCTGCCCTTGACTGCTAGTGCCTCTCCAGGGTCCCAGGGCCTGGGCACAGAGAGGTCTCCCTCAGCATCTGCCCACCTGATCCTTTTTACCTAGGCTTTTCAGGAATTACCTCCCTCCACCCCCTTGGACCTGCATGCAAAGTAGGTGCTCAAGGATCTCTTCTCGATCCTCCCAGAGTGCAGGACACGGAATAACGGGCTCAAGTTAAAGGAAGCCAGATTCCAGCTGGACATCAGGAAAAACTTCCTGACCGTTAGAGCAGTACGACAATGGAATCAGTGACCTAGGGAGGTTGTGGGCTCTCCCACACTCGAGGCCTTCATGAGGCAGCTGCACAACCATCTCCCAGGGATGCTTTAAGGTGGATTCCGGCATTGAGCAGGGGGTTGGACTCGATGGCCTTGTAGGCCCCTTCCAACTCTATGATTCTAAGCCCTGAGTTTCTGAGGGTCCTTCCCCGGGGGCACGCTCACTGTCGGTTTATTATGCGAAGCAATGACAAAACCCCAAGGGTGAGCCTGAGCATCTGCAGAGTGCCAGCCTGCCCACGCCTATCCCGGGGTCGAAGCAAAGGAGGACCAGGGCAGAGGCTGGGTGCTCCAGTTCCCTCCCGCCCCTTTCCTAGAATAGCAGAGTTGGAAGGGGCCTACAAGGCCATGGAGTCCAACCCCCTGCTCAATGCAGGAATCCACCTTAAAGCATCCCTGACAGATGGTTGTCCAGCTGCCTCTTGAAGGCCTCTAGGGTGGGAGAGCCCACAACCTCCCTAGGTCACTGATTCCATTGTCGTACTGCTCTAACAGTCAGGACGTTCTTCCTGATGTCCAGCTGGAATCTGGCTTCCTTTAACTTGAAGCACAGCGATGTGTGTGTGGGGGGGGGGGGGGTCCCGATCCAGGCACTCACCGTGAAAGGCAAGGAGCACACGACGAAGGTGATGGTCATGATGGAGAGCAGGACCAGGTGCTCCAGCTCCTTGGGCAACGACAGCGGCCTCCGGGCGCCCCTGGGGCCGTGGGGCGCCTCCAGCGGGCGGAGCGGGCGCCGCTGCGCGCCGGGCGAGCACGAGGCGGCGGCGGCGGCGGCCACGCGTCGGGCGGGCTGGCCGCGCCGATGCATGCGGACCAGGTTGACGCCGACCACGAGGTTGCAGAGCAGCACGGCCAGGACGAGCAGCAGCAGCAACGAGGCGTAGAGCAGCGAGAAGGCGAGGACGCCGCGCTCGGCCGACAGCGCTTCGCCCTCGCAGCCCGGCGGCTCGCCCGGGCGCGGCAGGCGCATCTGGATGAAGCACCACGTGCCGGGCGGGTACTGGACGTAGCGGCCGAAGCCCAGCAGCGGCAGCGCGCAGAAGGCGGCGGCCAGGCCGTAGAGGGCCGGCAGCAGCGCGCCCAGCAGCAGCGCCACGGGCCGGCCGCGCAGCAGCCGCTGGTAGAGGTAGGGCGCGCCCAGGGCCAGGCCGCGCTCCAGCGCCATGGCGCCCAGGCAGCCCGTGGTGGCCAGGCCGAAGAAGCTCATGGCGAAGGCGAAGTAGCGGCACACGCGGCCGCCCGCCGCCAGCCGCCAGAGCCGCCGGTCCCGCGCGTAGGCCGCCAGCACCACCGGGCTCAGCAGGCAGGTGCCCAGCAGGTCGGTCAGCACCAGCGCCATCGAGAGCACGTGGAAGGGCGCCAGCCGCGCCCGGCGCGCCCGGCGGCGGCGCCGCGCCAGCAGCAGCAGCGCCAGCGCCGTCAGGTTGCCCAGCACGCCGGCCGAGAACATGACGGCCGCCGAGGCCGGGCTCTGGCCCGAGCGCAGCAGGCCCGTGCGGTTGCGGCAGGCTTCCGGCGGGCGCGGGGCTGCCGTGGCCGCCGCCGCCTCGTCCATGCTGGGCGCGGAGGGGGCGCGGGCGGAGCCGGGCGCGGCGCGGGCGAAAGGCGACGGGGAGCGAGCGAGCGAGCCAAGAAGAAGGAGAAGGAGAAGAGGCGCCACCTCCGGCCGGCCCGCCCTCTCTTCGCACCGGGGAGCGGGGCGGGGGTCGGGCTGCCCCTGCTGCCGTGCCCCGTCGGCCGCGCCTGGGCGGAGGCGGAGCGCAGGCGGCGCCCCCCCCCCCTAGGGAGTCCTCCTACGGCACTCCCGAGCGGCTGTCGCGCGTCGCCGCGTCCCCAAGGGCGCACGAACCGGGACCTGTGCAGAGGAGCCCTGGCGGGGCGGGGAACCTTCCCTCCCACCCCCTCGGTTTCCCACCGCGTTCATTCAGCCGCATGGCTTCTTTTTCAGAAGCGCGGAACTCGTCGGGCATCTCTTCGCACGTGGCTTCGAGATGCGGAGAAACGCGCCGCCGGCAGGTCTTCCTCTTCGGAGGGGCCTTAACACCCGTCGGGGCAAAGCGGAGTTCGACCCCCGAGTGTACGCCTGGCGGAGAGTTACAGATTGGCCGCGTGAGACTTCACATTTATGTCAGACTTCACCCACCCACGCACCTCCAATACGCAGATGCCTTGGACTACATCTCCCATCATCCATGGCGGGGAACCTTCCCCCGCACCCCGCGTTTCCCACCGCGTTTCATTCAGCCGCATGTGTTTTCCCCACCCCAGAAGTACAGAACTCGTCGGGCATCTCTTCGCACGTGGCTTCATTTAAGGATCCACATCCGAGATGCGGAGAAATGCGCCACCAGGGCCATAGCTAGACCTAAGGTTTATCCCTGGATCGTCCACGGGTCAAACCTGTTCATCTAGGTGACACACAGGGGATCCAGTGCTCAGGCAGGGGCGACTAAGGGATGATCCCTTAGGTCTAGCTGTGGCCCAGGTCTTCCTCTTCGCAAGAGCTTTAACACCCATGTGGCAAAGTGCAGTTCAACCACGCATGGCAGGGAGTAACGGATTGGCCGCGTGAGATTTCACATTTTATATCAGACTGCCCTCCCCGCTACGCAGATGTCAGACTACAACTCCCATCACCCATGGTGTCTGAGGATAATGGGAGTTGAAGTCCAAACCACCAGGAGGGCTGCTTCAGGTTATAAGAAAGCTTAAAATACCTGTCAGGTTTGCCTTGGGAGGGAAGGCATGTCTTTTTCTCTTGGCTTCTTACTTATAAAAAAAAACCCACAAGAGCTGAGCTGCTGGATCAGGCTAAAAGTTCCACTAGTCCAGTGTTCTGCTGCCCATGGTGGCCAACCAGATGCCCACAAGCAGGACACGAAGGCAATAGCACCCTCTTCCACACCTCACCTATTTTCTCTTACAAAACAGTTGGGGGACACTTTCTATAGCTTGATCTTAACTGGCTGTTTCCAGAAACGCTCAGCATAGGATGCTCTAACCACTAGACTATCTAGAAAGCAATCAAGAAGGATGCGGTCTCCACACCTATGTCAAAAGCTCTGTTACTCTGTTCGACGGGCCAAAGATCTAAAATAGGACTTTTTTCCCCCAAACAGGTTTGCATTCTACAGACCAGATAGTTTGAAGTTTCTGGAAACAGCTTATTCGGCACCATATTATTATTATTATTATTATTATTATTATTATTATTATTATTATTATTATTATTATTATTATTTTACTTAGCGCCATCAATGTACATGGTGCTGTACAGAGTAAAACAATAAAATAGCAAGACCCTGCCGCATAGGCTTACATTCTAATAAAATCGTAATAAAACAATAAGAAGGGGAAGAGAATGCACCAAACAGGCACAGGGTAGAGTAAAACTAACAGTATAAAAGTCACAACAAAAACAAGTTTTAAAAGCTTTAGGAAAAAGAAAAGTTTTTAGCTGAGCTTTAAAGCTGCGATTGAACTTGTAGTTCTCAAATGTTCTGGAAGAGCGTTCCAGGCATAAGGGGCAGCAGAAGAGAATGGACGAAGCCGAGCAAGGGAAGTAGAGACCCTTGGGCAGGTGAGAAGCATGGCATCAGAGGAGCAAAGAGCACAAGCGGAGCAATAGTGTGAGATGAGAGAGGAAAGGTCTCATAATCAGTGTCAGGAGGGAACCCACCCACCCCGTACACAAGATGGGAATAGCTCACCCCATCATATGTTTGGTGGGAGATCCAGGACAAATAAAAGGAAGTCCTTCTTCACACAGCACATAGTTAAACTATGGAACTCACTACCACAGGATGTGGTGATGGCCACCAATCTGGATGGCTTTAAAAGGGGATTGGATAAGTTCCTAGCCCTGAGGGTTGTGTGCTATCTCCAGTATTCGAGGCAGTAAGCCTGTGTGCACCAGTTGCTGGGGAACATGGGCGGGAGGGTGCTGTTGCACCATGTCCTGCCTTGTTGGTCCCCGGCCAATGGTTGATTGGCCACTGTGTGAACCGAGTGCTGGACTGGATGGGTCTGATCCAGCACGGCAGTTCTTGTGTTCTTACGTTCTTATTGCAATTTCCATTGTTTTATCCTAGGGTGACCGTATTGAAAGGAGGACCGGGCTCCTGTATCTTTAACAGTTGCATAGAAAAGGGAATTTCAGCAGGTGTCCTTTGTATATATGGAGAACCTGGTGAAATTCCCTCTTCATCACAACCCTTGGTCTGATCCAGCATCAGGGCACTTCTTATGTTTAGGATATGAATTATTATTTTCTCCACCCTCTAAAATACACTTTTCCCTGCTATCCACACACACACACACACACACACACACACCACAACATTTTCTCTGATGCTGCCACTGATGTCTCTTTGGTTGTGCGAAGCATCCACCTCGCTTACAAGGTCTGTGCAGTCTTGTTCTTTATGTTGGCAACAGGACCCTGGCTAGTATCCTTGGATGTCCGGGGGCTAAGTCACTGCAATTTGGGCCACATCCTGTCCTGCCTGCTGTGGTGAAAGCTGAAAGAGACAGAAGTGGTTCCTCCATTATTTTCAGGGACATTCTTTGATTTTACACAATGCAGCTGGCGAGGGTGAAATTTCAAGGTGAAGAAGCTCGGGTGTGGGTGTTGTAACCCCAGAGGTTGCATTGCGTATATAACAAACAACAACACATTCCTTTAAAAGAGTCAAGGAACTATATGTAACATAGTTTTACTTTCAGTATCAGAGGCAGTACATTAGTTGCTGGGGAACATGGGTGGGAGAGTCTGTTGCACCCGTTCCTGGTGCAACACACGTGAGGTCCTGGTTCCTCTCTATTCGGCCCTGGTTGGGACTCATCTAGAGTATTGCGTCCAGTTCTGGGCTCCACAATTCAAGAAGGACGCAGACAAGCTGGAGCGTGTTCAGAGGAGGGCAACCAGGATGATCAGGGGTCTGGAAACAAAGCCCTATGAAGAGAGACTGAAAGAACTGGGCCTGTTTAGCCTGGAGAAGAGAAGATGGAGGGGAGACATGATAGCACTCTTCAACTACGTAAAAGGTTGTCCCACAGAGGAGGGCCAGGATCTCTTCTCGATCCTCCCAGAGTGCAGGACACGGAATAACGGGCTCAAGTTAAAGGAACCAGATTCCGGCTGGACGTCAGGAAAAACTTCCTGACTGTTAGAGCAGTACGACAATGGAACCAGTTCCCTAGGGAGGTTGTGGGCTCTCCCACACTAGAGGCCTTCAAGAGGCAGCTGGACAACCATCTGTCAGGGATGCTGTAGGGTGGATTCCTGCATTGAGCAGGGGGTTGGACTCGATGGCCTTGCAGGCCCCTTCCAACTCTGCTATTCTATGATTCTATGATGCTGGTTGACAGCTGGTTGGCCACTGTTTGAACAGAGTGCTGAACCAGATGGAGTCCTGGCCTAATCCAGCAGGGCCCTTCTTAACAACAGTTAAGAGATTACTGGCTATCGTCTTGCTAGGACATGTGGGGTTGATGTTGCATTGGGACTGAAATTGTACTGTCTGAATATTTGCATGTTTCTTTTCTATCTGGTTCACCTGTTAAATACAATGGAGTTATTTATTTAATTTTTATCCTGCCTTTCTGCCAGTTTTTAAAAGAAATAAATTTATTTTATTTTAAATATTGTTAAGCTGCCTTTCAGGTTGGGAGTCCTGAAATTAGTGTTCAGAATGGCTAAAATCCAGATTGAAACACATCTTCGTTAAAGTGCAACATAAGCGGAACCGCCCTGAGATCCCTGTGAGGTGGGGCGGGATATAAATGTTGAAATAAATAAGTAAATAAAAACAAATGCAATGAAATGAAACTTCAACAGTAAGAGTTTATTATGAAAGGCGCTGTCAGGATTGTCTCACCCAGTGGAAAAGGATCCTGGAAGGCTGTCAGAAAGATGCAAGGAGAACTGTGCTAGGTCAGATCAAAGGTCCATCTAGTTCAGCATCTGGTTTCAGGGACCCTCCATCTTCTCTTCTCCAGGCTAAACAGGCCCATTTCTTTCAGTCTCTCTTCATAGGGCTTTGTTTCCAGACCCCTGATCATCCTGGTTGCCCTCCTCTGGACACGCTCCAGCTTGTCTTCGTCCTTCTTGAATTGTGGAGCCCAGAACTGGACGCAATACTCTAGATGAGGCCTAACCAGGGCCGAATAGAGAGGAACCAGGACCTCACGCGATTTGGAAGCTATACTTCTATTAATGCAGCCCCAAATAGTATTTGCCTTTTTTGCAGCCGTGTCTCACTGTTGGCTCATATTCAGCTTGTGATGTACAACAATTCCAAGAACCTTCTCATTTTTAGTATTGCATGAGCTGAATAGATATGATGTAGACGCCTGCCTGAAGCAAAGCAAGGCTCTGGTTGATTTCTGGATGGGAGGCAACCTGGGGACCCTAGGTCAGCCACCTTGAGCTCCCTCCTGGATGCAAAGGAAGATACAAATGTACGAAATAATAATTAAAACAATGCCTTGAAGAAGCACACAACCAGGATAGTCTTCTGTTGTTCTTTTCTTGGTATTCAGCAGCAGGCTGTCTCTGAACCAAGAGCTTCCATATAGGCTGGAAGCATCTGATAATTCCATTTATTGGTCTAATCCAGGGGTGGGCAGAAAATAGATCTCCAGATGTTTCAGACTTCAACTCCCAGGTTCCCTGACCATTGGCCATGTTGGCAAGGGCTTCTGGGAGTTGAAGTCTAAAACGTTTAGAGATCTCTACCTTCTGCCCACCCTTGGTCTAACCTCACTTTAACACTGTCCAAGTTCATTGGCCAAAGCTTCCTTCTTTTGGAAGCTGTGGCCAACACATCTGGCTGGGGTGATGGGAGTTGTAGTCCAACACATCTGGAGGGCACCAGGTTAGGGAAGGCTGGGCCATCACAACATCTTGTGATGGATTCAACAATGTCCTACTTGCCAGGGAAACAGGAATGACGAAATAAGAGTATTGTCTTGAGTTGCAAAAAGGATGGCAAAGCACCTGGAAGTCACACCTTCTCTGTCTTCTCTGCAGACACACCTTGTAGAATACACAAATGAGGGTGCAAACGGGCACCATCTGTTAGAGACATGCAGTCACCAGGGGAATAGTTCTATTTCCATACATTTCAGCAGGACACGCTGCGGAGGAATTACCTGCTGGGTTGCGCCCTAAGAGTACAAACGTACACTTAATTTATTTTATTAAGCTGCCATATATACTACAACGTTGCCCTTTTAAAAAATACATCCAAAATGAGGGAAGAAGCTGGAGTTTAAGATCAATCCTACTTTAATTGTGTGCATGTCCAAGAAACGAAAACTCATCTTCAAGGCACAGAATGCAACCAAAGAGAAAACAAAGAAGAAATTGAACACACATATTCATTTCCTGAAGAACATGTCGTTTGTTATTTTGAGCCTTTGCTGGCTCCAGTCCTGCTCAGTGATTTAAAATTGTGGGGATTCACAAACTTCAGGAAGTCCCAGGCAGTAATCCATGGCAGTCATCCCCTGTTACAACAGAGAGGCATAAATACGTCAGCACTGAACAGCAGCCTGGAGCCCCCAATCCAGACCAGGACTATGGCACACACAGGTTTGTTTGTTTTTCAATAAATCTTTCTCCCATGTCATTTTCCTGATAAAAATACCTCCCATGAAGCTACATCTTGCCTGGTTCAGAAAAAAAGAATGTACAGTGACTTCTCTAAACAGCCAGCGTAGTGTTAGTGGTTAGAACTTTGGTCTGGGGCACAGGAGATCCGGGTTCTAGTCCCTACTCAGCCATGAAGTTCAGTGGGTGACTTTGGACCAGTCACTGGTTCACAGCTTAATCTACCTCTCAGGGTCATTGTGCAGATAAAATAGAAAGGAGGAGGAGGAACGTGTTCAGAGGAGGGCAACCAGGATGATCAGGGGTCTGGAAACAAGGCCCTATGAAGAGAGACTGAAAGAACTGGGCATGTTTAGCCTGGAGAAGAGAAGATTGAGGGGAGACCTGATAGCACTCTTCAAATACTTCAAAGGTTGTCCCACAGAGGAGGGCCAGGATCTTTTCTCAATCCTCCCAGAGTGCAGGACACAGAATAACAGGCTCAAGTTAAAGGAAGCCAGATTCCAGCTGGACATCAGGAAAAACGTCCTCACTGTTAGAGCAGTTACCTAGGGAGGTTGTGGGCTCTCCCACACTAGAGGCATTCAAGAGGCAGCTGGACAACTATCTGTCAGGGATGCTTTAGGGTGGATTCCTGCATTGAGCAAGGGGTTGGACTCAATGGCCTTAGAGGCCCTTTCCAACTCTACTATTGTATGATTCTATGATTCATGTGTGTTGCTTTGGGCTCCTTGGAGGAAAGGCAAGATATAAATGTAACACATTAGTAAAAGTAAATAAGTTAAGTAAAGTGTTTCCAACTCCATCAAGTAAATCTGCTGTGTCAATGTACTGTGTGATCTAGACACGCCCAATGCAGAGATTGTCAGACTGACCTATCTCCAGTGGAGGCTGATCAGAAGGAGAGCATGAATCATGCAGAATGCTTTGGGCTCACAGGAAACCCAAGAAGATTATTGAATGGATTATTTTCCTCCGGGCCCATGAGCAGTGATCCAGTGGCACGCAGTTCCAGGCCGACTGGTCTAACCATTTTCACTTTGGGGAGTTAAATTAAGATGGGGGCAGGAAGAGAAACTGAGTACAGCAAACGGTGTTCAGAGGAGGGCAATGAGGATGATCAGGGGTCTGGAAACAAAGCCCTATGAAGAGAGACTGAAAGAACTGGGCTTGTTTAGCCTGGAGAAGAGAAGATTGAGGGGAGACATGATAGCACTCCTCAAGGACTTGAAAGGTTGTCACACAGAGGAGGGCCAGGATCTCTTCTCGATCCTCCCAGAGTGCAGGACACAGATTAATGGGCTCAAGCTACAGGAAGCCAGATTCCAGCTGGACATCAGGAAAAACTTCCTGACTTTTAGGGTAGCACAACAAATGGAACTAGTGACTTAGGGAGGTTGTGGGCTCTCCCACACTAGAGGCCTTCAAGAGGCAGCTGGACAACTATCTGTCAGGGATGCTTTAAGGTGGATTCCTGCATTGAGCAGAGGGTTGAACTCAATGGCCTTATAGGCCCCTTCTAACGCTACTATTCTATGATTCTAGGGTTGTGGTGGGACCGAAACCAGGAATTTTCTGGTTCACAGTTCACATGCTTGGTCAATTACGGCTGTGAGGCTGCAGCTACCGAAATGGATTCATACATCATGAACCGGAGCCGGGGTTGAATAACAGGCTAGCCAAGGTGGGAGAGCTTGACACCGTATCATTAAGGACAGTCCTTCCCAATTAGGGTAACCATATGGAAAGGAGGACAGGACTCCTGTATCTTTAACAGTTGTATTGAAAAGGGAATTTCAGCAGGGGTCATTTGTATGCATGCAGCACCTAGTGAAATTAGCTTGTGCTGGATGGGGTTACACTTCCCCTGAAGACACGGGTCCTCAGCTTGGGTGTACTTCTGGATTCAGCCCTGAGCCTGGATGCCCAGGTTTCGGCGAAGGCCAGGAGTGCATTTGCAGTTCAAGCTAGTGCGCCAGCTGTGCCCGTTCCTACAGATGTCAGACCTGGCCACAGTGATACATGCCGTAGTTACATCCCGATTGGATTACTGTAACGCGCTCTACGTGGGGCTGCCTTTAAAGAATGTTCAGAAACTCCAGTTGGTTCAAAGAGCTGCAGCCAGAGCGTTGACCGGGGCTGGTTACAGGGAGTATACAACTCCCCTGTTAAAACAGCTCCACTGGCTTCCAGTCCGTTTCTGGGCACAATTCAAAGTGCTGGTTATGACCTATAAATCCCTATATGGCTGGGGTCCAGGTCATTTGAAAGACCGTATTTTCCCTTATGAGCCTGCCCGTGCTTTGAGATCTTCTGGAGAAGCCCTTCTTTCAGTCCCACCTTCTTCACAGGCACGCTTGGTGGGAACATGCGAGAGGGCCTTCTCGGTGGCTGCTCCGGTGCTCTGGAACTCTCTTTCCGGGGAAGCTAGGTTGGCTCCCTCCTTGATGGGCTTTCGGAAGCAGGCTAAAACTTTTTTGTTCCAGCAGGCCTTTGGAGAATAATCTGGCCCTCCATCTATGTTAATATCTTATAATTTTGTTGTGTATTTTAAACGTTTATGTCCCCCCCTCTAATGTATGTTTTAAACTTTGTAAGGCCACCTTGAGGCCCAGCATTGGGCAAAAGGTGGGATATTATTATTATTATTATTATTATTATTAATAATAATAATAATAACAATAATAATAAATTCCCTCTTCATCACAACAGTTAAAGCTGCAGGAGCAGCTAGTGTGACCAGATACAAAAAAGGGCAGGGCTCTTGCAGCTGTGACAAAGAGGAGCCCTGTCCTTTCCATATGGTCACCCTGCATAAATGTTCAGCATGAAGGACAATTAGAAGTTTTTGCTGTATTTCCTCATTAGTGAAATACTGCCACCTGTAGGACAAAATTAGTAATAGTTAGGAAATATCTATCAAACTATCTAAGGCGCAACCTAGCCGCAGTTCTGCTGTCCCATCGATCCCAATGGGATCCGTTTAAGCCTGTGCTTAACTCCGTTGGATGTCAAGTCTGCTGTGAAGATAAGAATAGAAAAGCTCAGAGAGGAAGCTTAACCGAAGAAAACCGTGTGGTCTGTGACTCATCAGCGGTGCACATCAGTAAAACTGAAAGGTGCAGGAGAAGCATCTTCTATTCAAAGGGAGGAGGACTCTTGTTCCGGGGGAATCCCTGAACTGTGCTCTGGGCGAGCCATTCAGTCTTCCTGTCACGATTCTTAAGAATAGATGTATGCAAGTCCCACCCTCGTCATGATTTTCGGTTCAAATACAGCCACGGCCAAAAAGAACGTGGCAGGAGCAGGGCAGGCGTCAAAGGCCCGCACGGCCGGGCACTTGTGTGAGGGCCCACACCCCAGAAGGACCCACAGGGAAGAGTATCTTGGAGCTATTGCTCCTCTTCACCACAGCAATTGGCGCGTTTGCCTGCCTCTTGTAGGGTGACCCTATGGAAAGGAGGACAGGGCTCCTGTATCTTTAACAGTTGCATAGAAAAGGGAATTTAAGCAGGTGTCATTTGTGTGTATATATATATATGGAGAACCTGGTGAAACGTCCTCTTCATCACCACAGTTAAAGCTGCAGGAGTGATCAGATTTAAAAGAGGGCAGGGCTCCTGCAGCTTTAACTGGTGTGATGAAGAGGAAATTTCACCAGGTTCCCCATATATATATATATACAAAGGACACTTGCTGAAACTCCCTTTTCTATGCAACTGTTAAACTATTTTTTGGTAGGTATTTTTATTAAAAAGGGGGGAAACCCCATACCATTTGGCTTCTGGGAAATGTGTGTCATGCCCACTCACAACCACCATGGCAGCCATTTTGGGAGTGGGTGACCTCTCCCCTGTTGGCATCCACTTTGTGAAAGCACTCTTTCAAAATTACAAACATGCCCACCAACCCAAAAATGTTGGGGACCGCACTGAGTGGCGGCAGCTGATCCCTCTAGACCAGCCTTCCTCAACCTGGGGCGCTCCAGATGTGTTGGACTACAACTCCCAGAATGCCCCAGCCAGGTTGAGGAAGGCTGCTCTAGACCCACCTGCTCTATGAGGTCCTTCAGATGGGGAACGCCAAAGATGGACCTGGAGACCTTCGACCTGCAAGTCATGCGCTCCATGTGCTGATTCATCATGGACTTTTCCAGGAGGGTGTGTAATAAGCCATCGGGTGTATCTAAAAATGTCCCCTGGATTGTCGCCCAGGCAAACAGGGATGTAATGGTCTATTGATTCTGTCACCCTTGCTTATTGTCCCTGCTACCGTGGTCTGTGAGAATTTTTCCACACTTCCTGCTCCTTTTGCTGAACGCAATGTTGTTGTTGTTTCAAAAGAAACATAAATCCACTCTTTAGCAATTGACTTCTCCGCGGCCACAGGCCAAACTTGGGATGGTACCCAGCAGTGTGCTAACATTCCTCCAAGGCCTTTAAAACAGGAAACCCTGCTTCCAGAGAGGCAAAGTCTACCAACGACATACACTAGCCTCTCCCTTTGACCATGGCTGCTGGGGATGATGGGAGTTGTACTCCAAGACAGCTAGAGGTAACAAAATAGGGGACGTCTGATACAGACTACTTACCGAGCTGTTGGATTTATCCTTTCGTTGTTCCCATTTAATCATAGAATTATAGAATAGCAGAGTTGGAAGGGCCCTACAAGGCCATCGAGTCCAACCCCCTGCTCAATGCAGGAATCCACCCTAAAGCATCCCTGACAGATGGTTGTCCAGCTGCTTCTTGAACGACTCTAGTGTGGGAGAGCCCACAACCTCCCTAGGTAACTGGTTCCATTGTTGTACTGCTCTAACAGTCAGGAAGTTTTTCCTGATGTCCAGCTGGAATCTGGCTTCCTTTAACTTGAGCCCATTATTCCGTGTCCTGCACTCTGAGAGGATCGAGAAGAGATCCTGGCCCTCCTCTGTGTGACAACCTTTCAAGTATTTGAATAGTGCTATCCTGTCTCCCCTCAATCTTCTCTTCTCCAGGCTAAACATGCCCAGTTCTTTCAGTCTCTCTTTATAGGGCTTTGTTTCCAGACCCCTGATCACCCTGGTTGCCCTCCTCTGAACACGCTCCAGCTTGTCTGCATCCTTCTTGAATTGTGGAGCCCAGAACTGGACGTAATGCTCTAGATGAGGCCTAATCGAGGCCGAATAGAGAGGAACCAGTACCTCGCGTGATTTGGAAGCTATACTTCTATTAATGCAGCCCAAAATAGCATTTGCCTTTCTTGCAGCCATATCGCACTGTTGGCTCATATTCAGCTTGCGATCTACAACAATTCCATGATCCTACTCGTTTGTAGTATTGCTGAGCCAAGTATCCCCCATCTTGTAACTGTGCATTTGGTTTCTATTTCCTAAATGTAGAACTTGGCATTTATCCCTATTAAATTTCAATATTTCAGTTATCTTTCTATTGCAAGCATCAGTGAAGATACTTTCCCAAAATAATAGCAGTGGGGTTACAGACTCTTTTCCAACTTCATTTCCCTATCATAAATTACCCCAGAAGTGGCTTTTGGCAATGTCATTTGTTAAAACTGATATTGCTCACACAACTGGATTCTGCCATTTGCAATGGGTGCCTGTTTTGGGGACAGGGGTGGGTGGGGAAAAGTCCGATTTTGCCTGCTACAAGATATTGTGATTTGAGTGCTGGAAAATGAGATGTTCCACTCAACAGGAAACATGATCTGGAGTCATTGGGACCCCCGGAATAAATGAATAACAACTGCAGATTTCACACACACACACACACACACACACACACACACACACACACACACACACACGCTATGTCTAAAAAGGACCAAGGGAATTGTGGGCAAAATCCAGCCCTACCATGCAGAATTTCTGCCGCTGCAAAGCAGGCAGTTCCTGGCAAGCTGAGCGTTTTGCATTTACCTTTTCAAACCGAAGTTGAAAGAGTTGGGCATGTTGAGCCCGGAGAAGGTGAAGGGGAGAGCAATGCTCAAATATATAAAAGGCTCTCCTGCAGAAGAGGGAACAGATTTGTTCTCTGTTGCTCCCGAGGCCAGTGGAACAGATTGACTTAGGAGCTGGAAGGTTCTCCTTTGCTGGAAACATTTAGGGAGAGGCTGGGGTTGTATTATTGATCCTCAAGGTCCCTTCTTGATTCTGTGATTGTGTTCAATGTGAGAATTTCTCTACTATTTGTGGAGACTATGGCCTTAGCTAGACCTAAGGTTTATCCTGGGATCGTTCCAGGGTCATCCCTGTCTGCTCCCGGGATATCCTGCGTGTCATTTACACGAACAGAGATGACCCCGGGATAAACCTTAGGTCTAGCTAAGGCCTATGTCCTAATCTACACCAAGCTGGATATGGCACTATGAAAGTGGTATATGAAAGGCAGGAGCCACACTACTGCTTTATAGCGGTATTGAAGTGCACTGACAACTGTTGGGGCCCACTGACACAGACCATAGACCGCTTTCATACTGCAATATGGCTTCAGTTGTCCATGCTCTGGTAACCTCCAAGTTTGATTACTGCAATGCACTCTACGTAGGGCTGCCTTTGAAGATGGTTCGGAAGCTGCAGCTCGTGCAAAATGCAGCGGCCAGATTGATTTCGGGAACCAGAAGGTTCGACCGTATAACACCTGCTCTGGTCCGCTTGCACTGGCTGCCTGTATGTTTCCGAGCCCAATTCAAGGTGCTGGGTTTGACCTATAAAGCCCTAAATGGCTTCGGACCACAATACCTGACGGAACGCCTCTCCCGACATGAACATACCCGGTCCCTACGTTCAACATCTAAGGTCCTCCTCCAGGTGCCTACTCCGAGAGAGGCTCGGAGTGTGGCAACGAGGGACAGGGCCTTTTCGGTGGTGGCCCCCAGACTATGGAACGATCTCCCTGACAAGGCTCGCCTGGCGCCAACGCTGCTATCTTTCCGGCGCCAGGTTAAGACTTTCCTCTTTGTCCAGGCATATGGCGGCACATCTTAATCAACCACATGTTTAGTTTTTTTTAACGGTTTTTAATGCTTTGTGTATGTTCTGTGAATTTTAAATTTTGTATACTCGTTTTTATCTTAATTTTAGATTTTCTGTAAACTGTCCAGAGAGCCCTGGCTATGGGAGTGTTATATAAGTGCAATAAATAAATAAATAAATAAAATATCCTGCTTGGTGTAGATTAGGCCCAAATAGTCTTTTCTGCCCAGGAGGACCGAGGGACCAGGATCTTCTCAAAGCCTCCCACTAATTACTGCTTGATCTTTCCGCAGAAATTGAACCACAGCCTTTCCTAGTTCAAGTGCACAGCCTACGATCAGAGCTGAAACAAATACATACAATTCTACATCACGGAAACAATTCTGCCGCTAGTATAAATTATGCAAACGGGCATCATCTCTTTGCATAATTTATTCTGCAATTGTTACTGCTTTGCGTAATTTCTTCTAGCTTTGTGAGTCATGAGTAAAGGCAAAGAGCAAAGACCTTTACCCTACCCTGACTTTCACCCCTGAGAATCTTACTCCAGCACCTCTCCGGCTTAACATTTTAGCAGGCATTATCGGCACACTTCCTAGAAAAATCTTTGCAGTCATAGGGGCTAGCAACTTGCTCCTTTTTTGAAAGCTGGAATTCTCAGCAAACTGAATGAACTCCTTGCAGAACGCTACATTATGCCCAAATCACAGCACAGGTGTTGTCCCGTGTCATCAGCCTTCCTGTTTTGAGTGCAGCGGCAGCAGTAATCAGCAACCACGTTTGACACGTTAACCAAAAAGCAGGCGTAGAACGTTTTGTGGGTTAAAGAATAATTTATTTCACAAACATAATACTATGCAAAAGGAAGTCCTTTGCGATGACTATTTGAAGTATTGATACACAAGCATGCCTCATCTTTTGGCCTTTTCTAGTGCAACACACCGGCATTGCACCGTGCATTGCAAGGCAGAGTCAAAGAAGACGGCAGAAGGACCAGAACACAGACAGGGCGGTCGTACCTTTAGGAGTGAGGCGGAAGGGGTGGGTGGGGTGGGCAGGCATGCAGGGGTCCCGAGAAAATCTGCGCTTGTGGGACTTCCCTCTTCCATGCAACTGTTCTCAGCATGGGGACCTCATACTGTTGCTTCTGGCCATGCTGAGTGAGAAGGTGGCGGACGGTGGCAGACCTGCCAGCAGCTTAGAATGAGCCCTTTGGTACACGTGCAGCAGAAAACAGAAGGAAAGAGGTTCTACTTTATATAGCAGATGAGGAGGCAGCTCATTTTTGCATGGTCCCTGCATTTAAATAAAACAACAGCACCCCTGGCAAGTAGAAATCTAGCACTTCAAGGAGTGGGCTGGGTTAGAATCCTTCCCCCTGATGTCTTCTTGTGTCTCCTCCTCCTCTTCTAATACGCAGGGTGGATTCCTGCATTGAGCAGGGGGTTGGACTGGATGGCCTTGTAGGCCCCTTCCAACTCTGCTATTCTGTGATTCTATGATTCTATAATATAGGGAAACGTTCAAAAACAGCAGCCCCTCTTCAGCCTGAAGTGGTACGGTCCACACTACCACCTCCGGATTCTACCACCGCCTTCTTTTGCAGGTGTAGACCAGGCCCCACGGCAGGTGGACGTGAAACGAGGAGCTACGGAAATTCGGCCTTCCCTCCCAGAAGTGACAGGACAAACAGCCACAATTCCGACTGCTGCCCTAAAATCTGCTCTCACAGGTGGGCACAGATGGCTCCGTTATAGATTATGCTTCTCGGGGCACCACTCAGAAGGGGTTTCCTAGATTACCTTTCACATGCATCGGGGTTAGCATGTTCATAGAATCACAGAATAGTAGAGTTGGAAGGGGCCTATAAGGCCATCAAGTCCAACCCCCTGCTCAATGTTTTCCAGGTGCTTCAGCTGAAGCTCTCTGAGCAGCTATTCTTTTTTAAATCGCCTACGAGGGTAGGGGTGGAATTTTTTTTGGGGAGGGGAGATTTAATCCTCTCCTCCTAAGGTAGGGTAATCATATAGAAAGGAGGACAGGGCTCCTGTATCTTTGTTGTATTGAAAAAAGGAATTTCAGCAGGTATCATTTGTAGGTATGCAGCACCTGGTGAAATTCCTTCTTCGTCGCAACGGTTAAAGCTGCAGGAGCCCTTTCCTCTTGACCAGATACAAAAAAAGGCAGGGCTTCTTCAGTTTTAACTGTTGTGACGAAGAGGTAATTTCACCAGGTGCTGCATGCATACAAATGACACCTGCTGAAATTCCTTTTTCAATGCAACTATTAAAGAAACAGGAGCCCTGTCCTTCTTTCTATATGGTCACCCTATCTTAAGAAGAGAGGATTAAATCTCTCCTCCCACCAAAAAAAATTACACCCCCACCCTCCTAGGCGATTAGAAAAAGAGAATAGCTGCTCAGAGCGCTTCAGCTGTTGGGAGGTGTTGGGAGCCCTTTCCTCCTTTCCATGTGGTCACTCTACCTAAGGTGCATGGTCCCAATCTGAATCGGGACCACATGCAGTTACTTTAGAGTAAATAAGATGATCAGACTCAACTCCATGCTGAGCATAATGTGTAATTTGCTCCCTAGGCAGCTGCCTTATCTAGGGTGACCATATGAAAAGGAGGACAGGAACAGAAACAGGAATTTCAGCAGGTGTCGTTTGTATGCACACAGCACCTGGTAAAATTCACTTCACATCACAACAGTTAAAGCTGCAGCAGCTATACTAGAGTGACCAGATACAAAAAAGCACAGGGCTCCTGCTGCTTTAACTATTGTGATGAAGAGGAAATTTCACCAGGTGCTGCATGCCTACAAATGACACCTGCTGAAATGCCCCTTTCAATACAACTGTTAAAGATACAGGAGCCCCGTCCTCCTTTTCATAGGGTCACCCTACCTTATCCCAAGTCAGGCTACTATCATTCAACCTCAGTACTGTCCACTACACTAACGGGCATCAATGACTCTCCAGAGTTTCAGATGAGCTTTTCCTAGCCTCACCTGGCGATGCTAAAGATCGAATCCGGGACCTTCTGCATGAGAAGTAGCATCTCTGAACCTGAGCTCCTTGCAGCCAATGTAACAAACAAGGTGATGTACGTAGATCTATTTCCTGGAGAAGACAGTCATTGGGCCAGACTTTTAATGCCATACAAAGCAGTCAAAGATCAGCTATCGTGAGGGCTGTCAGCCTCTCTACGTGCATTCCAGCCATCGGCTTAGCCGACCAGGCCAGCGGCCAGCTACAAACATTCTAACTGCTCGGTGGCAAAGTGTCAGCAAAAGAATATTGCACTGCTGCGTCTCTAAGAAATCCGCCACGGAATCAAATGAGATCTGAATTTGACCCACAAACTCTGCAGTGGACCAGCTTTTCCCGAATCACACGGATTCCGCAGACTTGCAGATTGTTTTTTTTAAAAAAAAACTTTCCCGGAATTTTACGCAAATTTAATCATAGAAAAAACACATGAAATGTAAAAACGCACATTTCCCCCATAGGCTAAAGCAGCCTTCCTCAACCTGGGGCGCTCCAGATGTGTTGGACTACAACTCCCAGAATGCCCCAGCCAGCTCTGCTGGGAGATGCAGTCCAACACATCTGGAGTGCCCCAGGTTGAGGAAGGCTGGGCTAAAGCATGAAAATGTGCATGGGTGGGGGATTTGCACATTTTGGTGTGTGTGTGTGTGCAGATTTGGGGGGGGGATTTGCAAGTTTTTGGAAGTCTGAATTTGGGCAAATTTGGGAGGTTGGGAAAAAGCTGACTTTGTCAATGAATGGACAATGGAACGAAAGCACCTGACGGTCGGCAAAACACTGACAGATTGGGTGCTGCAAAATCTGCATGTCTCTAGTCTTCAGATGCCTGCATATGACTTTATCCTTTGTAAGGCCTTAGCTAGACCTACAGTTTAGCCCGCAACAGAGGAGGGAAGATCCCGCGAAGTGTTTATTGCGAGATCCCTCCTCTGTCTACACGTGACACGCGACGACCTCAGCAGGAGAAACATCGCGTCCGCCATGTTTAAATTTTTTTAAAGAGGCAGCAGCGCACAAACGCTCGTGCGCTAAAGGTAAGTGTTTTTTTAAATTTAACTCTCTTTCCCCACTCCCACCACCCTACCCCCGATGGGCGCAGTGCTCCTGGCTCCGTGCAAGGAATCACGCGGAGCCGGATCAACCCCACGGCACCCGGCCACATCTTCTGTGGTCTTGGGCTCAGCCCGGGACCACGGAAAAGCTGGGGCCAAAGGCGAAGGCTATATCCCGGGGCAAGGGAGGGGTGATCCCCCCCTGATCCCGGGATCCCCTGTGCGTCATGTGGACGCACAGGGACGATCCTGGGGTTCGCCCCTGGATAAAGCCCCGTCTAGCCATGGCCTAAGAGATGCACATAGATATTTCATGGAGAAGACAAGACATTTGGCGGAACTCTGGATTCTACCTGGGTTCTAGTTTACATGGGGTATACGAAATGGCTTAAATATGGCTATGGTTGGTGTTGCCTGCCTCTTTTCTGAGAGAGTCTTCCAATCCTTGGCTGAGCAGCAGAGCTACTAGAACTTGGTAGAAAAGGAAAGGAACCTCTCGTGCAAGCACTGAGTCATTACTGACTCTGGGAGGGACGCCAGCTTTCGCTGACGTTTTCTTGGCAGGCCTTATAGCGGGGTGGTTTGCCATTGCCTTCCCCGGCCGTGGTTACCTTTCCCCAGCTAGCTGGGTACTCATTTTACCGATCTCGGGAGGATGGAAGGCTGAGTCGACCCGAGCCGGCTGCCTGAAACCAGCTTCCGCTGGGATCGAACTCAGGCCGTGGGGAGAGTTTCAGCTGCTGAAACTGCTGCTTTACCGCTCTGCGCCACATGAGGTAACCTTTTAACTTCTCAGCGGCAAAAAGTTCAGCAACACAATATTGACAGTGGAGGTTAACGTAAAAAGAACGCCTGCTGGACCCTATGAAAGAGCAGCCCTGAGCTCTAACTGAAACCCCGTCCAGCCACATTTCCCCAGGAAATCCAGAGGTATAAATAAAAGTTTCCAATCATGTCTATCATAACTAATAGCCAGTGATAAGACAAATTCTTCCTGAATCTATCTAATCCCCAAAGACATGATTATGCAGTAATACATGCTTTTGTCTGTACCGAAGCTGAGTTGACCCTGAATTCTGACACACTGAGACACACACACAATATTTATCTTTCATCTACTCTCTCTGTGGCAGCCTCCCCCAATAGGTGTGCTGGACTACAACTCCCATAATCCAAGGATGGTGGTGGTTGCAATCCAACAGACCTGGCGGATAACAAGTTGGGCGAGGCATCTCTCCACCATTTATAGTTTGATACGTTTCTATCTTGTCCTTCCCCACACTTTATAGCACAACCCTGTACGTGTCTACTTAGAAGTACATCCACTGAATTGAACAGGGCCTACTCTCAGGTAAGCGCTTATGGGTTGGCTTCGTTTCGGGAGTGCATTTCAGGGGAAAGAGGGGTCTTAGGACCTTGCAGATCCATGACCTTTCCTGATGTGCCCAGATCAGATGTCCTGGTTTGGAAGCCACCACCAGTGGGACACCGCTGGCGAATTGTGATGGTGACGAACCTTTTGGTTGCTGCACCAAACTGGAAGGGATCCTGGGTTTTCCTTTTTTAAAAAATCTTTTCAGCCAGACGTACTTCACATCTGTAGGGTGGCTTGTCAGAATGCGAAAGGGTGCGTACCTTTGGTGGTTTGATTTGCCAGGGTGGGTGAAGCCAGCTGTCAAATGCTTCAAAGGCCCCACAGGCCAAGTACATTGGTAGTGTAGAGGAGCCCGCTGGCTCCTTCTCCGTGGACGGTCAAAGAGCCCGAAATCACATCTTAGAGGAGTAGACAGCATGAATCCACATGTGATCAATACTGCAAAGATATTCTTGGCTCCTCCTTCAACCCTGAGAAACCCTGGCTTGCGACATTTGGGCCTTTTCCTAGGCTCCGTCAAGTCATGCCATTTCACAGGAAAGGAGTCCAGCTGCGTCACCTCAGCTCCAGTTCATCAGGGGAAGGAAATTCCTCATTGTAGGGGTCCAGAACCCTTCCGCTGCCAAGTTTCCAGGAGTTGAGAATGTGGGGCTTTCTGTGAACTCAGCCTTCTTGACACCCGACGGAGGAAAGTGCGGAAGACAGACGTCCGGAAAATGATGAAGACCCAGGGGTCCACGATTGAGTTGACGGAAAAGAACCGGAGCGCTCTGAGGTCTGCGTCGTCATCGGAATCTGGGGCAAATGCTCCGATGTAAGCACGGATCTGCGGGAGGGGAGGAAGAGAAATTGACTCACTCAATCACAGCTGATGGAAACATTCACGTCACTTAAGAAAGCGCTCCGTAGGCGTACCCTGGCTCCAAAACGGGCCCTAGCCAGGGGTAATTCTCCCTCTCTCCTGCCTGCCCCACATGCCTAGCACAAAAAACCAACACAAAAGCAGGAAAACATACCCTTCCCTCCACATACATTGGCTGGGGATTATGGGAGTTGTAGACCAACACATCTGGAAGGTAACTTGTCGGGAAAGGCCTATCTCGACCATTGATAGGGCGAAGCTAAACATGTTACTCCACTGGAAGTTGGTTATCAAATGGAATACAAATCTATCACCTGTCTGATGGCACGTGGTTAGTAAGAAATGACTCCAGGTGACTAGACAAGGGGCAGGTCTACACCATACGGTGTAGAGGTAGGTAGGTGGGATGATCCCAGACTTACAAAGAGATATACTTGGGATTTATTGACTATGAGAAGGCATTTGATAAAGTTCTTCACTATTGACATATTGAGAAAAACTGATATAGACAGACGGGATATTCAGATTATAGAATATTTGTACTGGAATCAAACAGCCTCAGTTCGGATAGATGGAGAGTTATCTCAAGAAGTTCAAATCCAAAGAGGAGTGAGACAGGGTTGCGTTCTATCACCTGTGCTGTCCAATTTGTATTCTGAAGCCATATTTAGTGAAGCACTCTCTGCACAAACAGCAACGGGAAGGTAATTAACACAGTTGGATATGCCGATGACACCATGGTAATGATAGACAACTGATCTGACTTACAAAAAACTATTAGATCGAATCAATGAAGTGAGTAACGATTATGGACTCCAAATGAATAGCAAGAAAATGAAATATATGGTAATAAGCAAAAAGTTGGCTACTGTGCTTAACATTATAATAAGCGAGGGGCTAATTGAGTGCGTCACAAAGTACGAATACCTAGGAACACGGCTCAATGAAGGTAAAGAACAAACACAAGAGATAATTGAAAGAATTCAGATTGTAAGACGTGTTTGGGCTGAAAGCAGTATATAAAAAGCAGGAGCCACACTATTGCTTTATAGCGGTATTGAAGTGCACTGACAACTGTTGGGGCCATTGACACATATACCGCTTTCATACCACTTTCATAGTGCTAAATCCCACTTGGTGTATCTTCAAATGCGTAAAAGGTTGTCACACAGAGGAGGGCCAGGATCTCTTCTCAATCCTCCCAGAGTGCAGGACACGGAGTAACGGGCTCAAGTTAAAGGAAGCCAGATTCCAGCTGGACATCAGGAAAAACTTCCTGACAGTTAGAGCAGTACGACAGTGGATCAGTGACCTAGGGAGGTTGTGGGCTCTCCCACCCTAGAGGCCTTCAAGAGGCAGCTGGACAACCCTCTGTCAGGGATGCTTTAGGGTGGATTCCTGCATTGAGCAGGGGGTTGGACTCGATGGCCTTGTAGGCCCCTTCCAACTCTGCTATTCTATGATTCTATGTGTCAACGGGCCCCAACAGTTGTCAGTGCACTTCAGTACCACTATAAAGCAGTAGCGTGGCTCCTGCCCTTGCCAAAATGAAACAACTGCTACGTAACTGGGACCTTAATCTTACACTTAAGGACTTGGATGGTAAGATGTGACGTGTTTTCAATATTATTTGACGGAGTGGAGGCTGGGACACTTAGGAATTTTTGGGGGACAAAATCGAATCTTTTGAAATGTGAATATGCTGATGTATGCTGAGGATACGATGGACTGACGAAATAACAAATGAGGACGGACTACGTAGGGTAAAGAAACCAACAGAATTAATAAATACCATCAAAAGAAGAAAACGGCAATATCTTGGCCATATTATTTGAGGAGAAAAATACACCATACTCCAACTTATTATACCATGGAAAATGAGAGTCCGTGCTCATTAGGAAGCGCCAGCGCTGAGACCCTGTGAGCCCTGGCTCCATTTCACCACTGGCACGCACTGGAAATATGCCATCTGTAAGGCACCAGGGGGCGCTCTTCAACCAGGTCCTGCCCCCTGGCAGCCAGCCTCTGGTAGTTTTCTTCCTGCACAATTCATGCTCTGTAAACCAGGTTCAGGGGCGCCCTCTAGGCTTCAGGTTTAGTATGACAATTGTGTCAGCTGACCTCCTCAGGCCAATCCAGAACAACAAGGCTAGATAAAGGCTAGAGATCAGTTGGACCACTTTGTTGTTGGGAGAAGTTGGTTTACAGTAGGGCTGTGCTCCGCTTCGCTTCTTAGAACCGATAGCGAAGTGGCCTGATTCGCCTCCGACAAAGGCGGAGACGGATCGGGTTGGGGGAGCTGCAGATCGAGGTGAAGCGGATCAAGATAAAGCGGATCCTTCGGCTCGATCCGGAGCTCCGAAGAAAAGGTAAGTATGGCGGGAAGGGGGCTTACCTGGAGCCGCTGAAGTCCATGCGGTGACGGCAGCAGTCAGGTAAGGGAGCAGGGGTGAGGGGTGCTTACCTGCCTCGGCATCAGTTGAAGCCGCCGGCGGACCGCAATGGAGGCAGGTAAGTGGTGAGGGGGGCCTTACCTGCCGCCACCGTGGAGCTCCGATTTGGAACGGAGCATAGGCAGATCGGGGAAGGACGGAGCGGACTTGATCTGGAAGTTGTGGATCGGGATCCAGAGGGGATTGGGAGCTCCGTGCACAGCCCTAGTTTACAGTCTCCTCCATCAGCCCATCTTAAAACACAACATCTGCCTCCGGCCCTTTAGATCCCAGTCTCCGATCACGCCAGCGACCGGACTCCAACGCTCCAGCCTCACCACCTGCTCTTCTGGAAAATGACTTGGTTGGAGACCATCGGCTATGACTGGGCCCCTCAAATCTCCCCCTCATCCCGCCTCCACCTCCCAACGGTATGCTTTTATCCTCGTCTTAAAAAGGCCAGGAATGTCCACATAGGAGTCTGGTGCTCAGAAGGTTTTTAATAGCTTTTAAAAACAATCTGACTTTTTGCCGTTTTCAGACTCTCTCTGAAGTGATTTCCCGCTTCCGATCTGATGCAAGACTACAAAAGCAAAAGATGTTTATGGCTGATGCGGAGATTAGCAGATAGTGCATGCTCCCTGTGGTCTGGAGGAGAAACACGGCTTCGCCTTTTGTGGTTCTCTCATGCCTCTACAACTGGCCCACGTCTTTAACATGTGCAATTCTAGCTGTTTTTAAAAATAGCTGCACTTCCTTGCCAGGACGCTCACAGGGTTGGGGCTGATGCCCATGCTCAGGGAAGGCACGTGATAGAGGCCTCCTAGCTCTATCCGTACCACTTTTGGAATACAGGTGGAGGCTGGCATAATTGAATGCTCCCCGTGGCAAAAAAAACTTTGTAGGTGCGGTCCTCTTTTTCAGCAACGAACCATTTCATTCTCCAAAGGGTTTAAGATTCTGAGCCTGAACGTCTTTTAACCGCTGCTTTTCTGGCAATGCTTTATTCTGCTTTATGGTACTGATGGTTTCTTGTATTTTGCTGGTAAATGGGCCTGGACCCTGCTTGGCCTTAAGAGCGCTACAGAAATTGTCCGAATAAACAGGCAACAGTCTAAAGTGGCACAATGAAAGAACAGCTTTACCACCTGATTCTAATGAATGGATACAGCGCTGTCCCCCTGCCCCAGGTAATGCTAAAAAGCTGGGAATGATAATAGAATCATAGAATAGTAGAGTTGGAAGGGGCCTATAAGGCCATCGAGTCCAACCCTCTGCTCAATGCAGGAATCCACCCTAAAGCATCCCTGACAGGTGGTTGTCCAGCTGCCTCTTGAAGGCCTCTAGTGTGGGAGAGCCCACGACCTCCCTAGGTAACGGGTTCCATTGTCGTACTGCTCTAACAGTCAGGAAGTTTTTCCTGATGTCCAGCTGGAATCTGGCTTCCTTTAACTTGAGCCCGTTATTCCGTGTCCTGCACTCTGGGAGGATCAAGAAGAGATCCTGGCCCTCCTCTGTGGGACAACCTTTCAAGTCCTTGAAGAGTGCTATCATGTCTCTCCTCAATCTTCTCTTCTCCAGGCTAAACATGCCCAGTTGCTTCATAGGGCTCTCTTCATAGGGCTTTATTTCCAGGCCTCTGATCATCCTGGTTGCCCTCCTCTGATGGGAATTGCAATCCAAGACATCTGGAGAGCACCAGATTTGGGAAGACTGCAATAAGACATATAATCATAGAATAGCAGAGTTGGAAGGGGCCTAAAAGGCCATCGAGTCCAACCCCCTGCTCAATGCAGGAATCCACCCTACAGCATACTTGACATATGGTAACCCTCCTCACCAGAAGAAGTAGTCAATTGCCAAGAACAAGCTACAGTGATGATGGTCACTGGAGGAGGGCAACGGGGATGAACAGGGGTCTGGAAACAAAGCCCTATGAGGAGAGACCGAAAGAACTGGGCTTGTTTAGCCTGGAGAAGCCTGAGGGGAGACATGAGAGCACTCTTCAAATACTTGAAAGGTTGTCACACAGAGGAGGGCCAGGATCTCTTTTTGATCATCCCAGAGTGCAGGACACGGAATCATGGGCTCAAGTTACACCAGGAAAACATCCTGACCGTATGCGCAGCCAGGCCTGTTCCTCACGTGCTGAGAAAAGTAGCGAATGCCCCCCTCTTTCACCGCCATTCCTCCACCAAACATCAACCTCATGCTGTTGCATTTAATAAAGGCTGCAGCAGCATCTCATCTGAGACCAGTGCCTGTCTGTTTATTCCCACTGCAAGGTGCTCCTGCACATCTCCCCATGCGCCTCAGAGGAGCACGGCGCTCTCTCATTGCCCTACAGCCTGCCCAGTGGAGGCTGGTGGCTCTGATGTCACCGGGCCAGTTAATCCGTTCCGGGTTTCAGCCTGAACTCGGCAGGCGCCTCTCCAAGGTGCGGCCACATCCCCATCACCTCGGAGAGCGGCGTCAGAGTTCTGACTGAAACCTGGAGCGGAATCACCGCCCCACTGACCCTGGAGTCCCGCGCCGGTCTTTGGCTCTAACGAAAGCGTTGCCGTGTGCTCCAACCCGTCTGGCAGATGGCCTCTCCGGCGTGTGGCTCGTCCAGTTATCCCAACACTTTGCAGGACAAATGCAGACGGGATGTGGAAGAAAAGGTTCATCCCAGCGAACGCAGATGGTGCTAAATGTTTAAATGAACTATTGACAATTGGGAGGCTTCGAGCCTGTTTACAGCAGCTGGAGGAAGCAACAGAGACAAAGGCCTCTCCCTGCATGTCCTCGGAGCAACCTAACACCCATTCCGCCCTCTCCCGCCCCGGGGCCTGGGCCCCCAGACCATTCTGCAACACCTGCAGAGAAGAAACAACCGCATCAATGACACTATTCCTTTCCATGCCAGGAACAAACACAGGGAAGCAGCTTCCAATCTCTTCTGATAGAATCCCAGAGTTGGAAGGGCGCTTAAAGATCATCTAGTTCAGTGGTTCTCAACCTGGGGCACTCCAGATGTGTTGGACTGCATCTCCCAGAATGCCCCAGCCTGGGGCATTCTGGGAGTTGTAGTCCAACACATCTGGAGCGCCCCAGGTTGAGAAAGGCTGATCTAGTTCAACCCTCCTCAAGGCAGGCTCTGCTCTGCAAGGTGCAGCCTCAGCATTCCTGACAGATGGCTGCCCAACCCTCTGCTTAAAGGGCTCCAGCAAAGAAGAACCCGCCTCCTCCTGAGGCAGCCCATTGCACTGCTGATCAGCTCTCACCGCTGGGAACTTTCTCCCAATGTTTAGCCAACATCTGCTTCCCCGCCACGACCACCTGTTGGTTCTTGTCCCACCCTTGGGAGCAACAGAGAACAAGTCCGCTCCTTCTTCTCCATCACAGCCCTCTACCATGTTTCTTCCTAACCTTCTCTTTTTCCAGGCAAAACTTACCCAGCTCTTTCAACTGTTCCTCCGAGGACATGGTTTCCAGACCCCCTCCCCAGCCTGGATGCTCTTATTGCCATTGGCCATGCTGGCTGGGAATGATGGGAGTTGCAGTCCAACACATCTGGAAGGGACCAGTTTGGGGAAGGCTGGTCTACTTTGTCAGATTCAGGATGCTGGCCTTTTCCATCCTATTACCTGCTCCCTTCACATCTGCCCCACCAACTTCGGACCTGTCTCGTTGGGAACTGCCCTTGGCTCCCCTCTCCGTCCAGCGATTCTGCTGTGCGCTTCAGAGAGATGCTTCAGAACTGCCCTCCAGCGTGGGCCCAACACCTTGGCGATGCCCTGCCATCACTTTTGTGTTCAGGCACATCCCTGCACAGGTGTGGTGGTACCCGAGGCTTCTGAACGCTGTGGAGGATGCACCTTGCACTCAGCGCTTGCACCCAGCACAGCAGTGTGGGGACAAGATGTTACTCCTTAGAATCTGCCGACGGCACGGATTCTCTGCTGTGTACGAAGTCTGACAAGCTTCTGACAAGGTGACGACAACCAAAGGCACAGTTACAAGATGGGGGATACTTGGCTCAGCAATACTACAAATGAGAAGGATCATTGGAATTGTTGGAGATTGCAAGCTGAATAGGAGCCAACAGTGCGATATGGCTGCAAGAAAGGCAAATGCTATTTTGGGCTGCATTAATAGAAGCATAGCTTCCAAATAACGGGAGGTACTGGTTCCTCTCTATTCGGCCCTGGTTAGGCCTCATCTAGAGGATTGCGTCCAGTTCTGGGCTCCACAATTCAAGAAGGACGCAGACAAGCTGGAACGTGTTCAGAGGAGGGCAACCAGGATGATCAGGGCTCTGGAAACAAAGCCCTATGAAGAGAGACTGAAAGAACTGGGCATGTTGAGCCTGGAGAAGAGAAGATTGAGGGGAGACAGGATAGCACTCTTCAAATACTTGAAAGGTTGTCACACAGAGGAGGGGCAGGATCTCTTCTTGATCCTCCCAGAGTGCAGGACACGGAATAACGGGCTCAAGTTAAAGGAAACCAGATTCCAGCTGGACATCAGGAAAAACGTCCTGACTGTTAGAGCAGTACGACAATGGAACCAGTTACCTAGGGAGGTTGTGTGCTCTCCCACACTAGAGGCCTTCAAGAGGCAGCTGGACAAGCATCTGTCAGGGATGCTTTAGGGTGGATTCCTGCATTGAGCAGGGGGTTGGACTCGATGGCCTTGTAGGCCCCTTCCAACTCTGCTATTCTACGATTCTATGATTCTATGTGGGTGGGAAGGAAAAGGTTGGCCAAGGGCGCCCATATTCTTTCTCTCCTTCTCTTCCTTCCTGGTGGCTGCTGCATGATCCCAACCTTTTCAGAGCAGACGAGACGTGGGCCTTTGCTAGACCTACCTTAAAATCGGGGCAAGAGGAGGGGAGAGCCTGCGATGCAACTATCGCGGGCTGTCGCCCTAGTCTACACACCAGGCGCAACGAGCTAAAGGAAAGACCCGTCGCGTCCACCATTTTTTTTTAGATTTAAAGGGCCAGCTGCGCAGGAGTGCACAAATGACGAAAGGTAAGGTGGTTTTTTTTTTTAAAAAATAATAATTTCCTTGCTCCCCCCACCCTGCCCCCAATGGGCACAGCACTCCTGGGAGCGCTGCACCCCGTGCGCGGCTTCTCCCGGCGGCTATGCGCGAGTAATTGCGCGGAGCCGGGAAAAGCCGCAGAATGGGCTACACTCACGATCTTGGGCTCAGCCCGCGACTGTGCGAAAAATTGGGCTGAAAGGGGTAGGCTATATCCCAGGGCCAGGAAGGGTTGATCCCTCCCTGAGCCCGGGATCCCCTGTGCGTCATCTGAACAGACAAGCCTGCTCTAGCAAAGGCCATACTTGCAAAGGAACTGTGACCCACGTTATTCAAAGCTCACCCTGGCCATGAAGTCACTAAGTGGTGTCAGGAAAGCAGGTTTTTTCCCCCAGCCTCCCCCTTTCCCCATCTGCAATGGAGGAGTGCAGGGAACAGGGAGGGCAATAATACCAGCTTAATTTACTGGTCTTTTGCAAGACCTGTGCATTAGCTTTCGGTGAAAATATACGTGAAACACTTTGCACGCTGAAAGCACTGTATAAAAGCAAAGTATTATCCTAGCGGAGGGGAGCCATCCCCAGGCGTGTGTGTGTGTGTGTGTGTGTGTGCATGTGCACGCATTACCCTGACAAGCCCATCAGGGCTGCAGCCCCACTGTCGAAACTTCTGCTGCCACAGCAGCAACACATGCGGTGAAGCCAGGCATGCGGAGAGCACGCCTCTTGTTCGCAAGCGGAACCGTGCTCGGGGAGGCTTGTGGAACCACGATTCTTCTTGCAAAGGAGACACGTGCTCCCCGTGTGCCAGGCTTCCTTGCAATATTGCTGCAACTGTCTGACTCATAGAATCATAGCACAGCAGAGTTGGAAGGGGCCTACAAGGCCATTGAGTCCAACCCCCTGCTCAATGCAGGAATCCACCCTAAAGCATCCCTGACAGATGCTTTTCCAGCTGCCTCTTGAAGGCCTCTAGTGTGGGAGAGCCCACAACCTCCCTAGGTAACCGATTCCATTGTCGTACTGCTCAAACAGTCAGGAAGTTTTTCCTGATGTCCAGCTGGAATCTGGCTTCCTTTAACTTGAGCCTGTTATTCCGTGTCCTGCACTCTGGGAGGATCGAGAAGAGATCCTGGCACTCCTCTGTGGGACAACCTTTCAAGTATTTGAAGAGTGCTATCATGTCTCCCTTCCATCTTCTCTTCTCCAGGCTAAACAGGCCCAGTTCTTTCAGTCTCTCTTCAGAGGGCTTTGTTTCCAGACCCCTGATCATCCTGGTTGCCCTCCTCAGAACACGCTCCAGCTTGTCTGCGTCCTTCTTGAACTGTGGAGCCCAGAACTGGACGCAATACTCTAGATGAGGCCTAACCAGGGCCGAATAGAGAGGAACCAGTACCTCCCATGATTTGGAAACTATACTTCTATTAATGCAGCCCAAAATAGCACTGGCCTTTCTTGCAGCCATATTGCACTGTTGGCTCCTATTCAGCTTGCGATCTACAACAATTCCAAGATCCTTCTCATTTGTAGTATTGCTGAGCCAAGTATCCCCCATCTTGTAACTGTGCCTTTGGTTTCTATTTCCTAAATGTAGAACTTGGCATTTATCCCTAATAAATTTCATTCTGTTGTTTTCAGCCCAGCTCTTCAGCCTATCAAGATCACTTTGAAGTTTGTTTCTGTCTTCCAGGGTATTAGCTATCCCTCCCAATTTGGTGTCATCTGCAAATTTGATAAGCGTTCCCTGCACCTCCTCATCCAAATCATTAATAAAAATGTTGAAGAGCACTGGGAAGCCTCCCTATGGCAGGACGGGACACCAGCTGTGCAGGCCTGCCCTAAAGGTTACTTTTTGGGTTGTGGCTACGGCACCACCGCATCCCTAGCCTCTGCTTTGCCTCCCATCTTTCTACACTTCTTCTCCATCTGCCTCCGTGACGGAGGCAGCATTGAATGGAGTTTCCAGTAACCACGCAGCAGTTTTCTGTAGCCACCCAATATGGCTTTATGGGCGAGTGCACCCATGCACCCATGCTGATAAAATGATAGAGAGGCCAGAGCACCTTCCCAATGAGGAAAGAAGAAGGCATTTAGGGTGTTTTAGTTTGGGGAAAGACAACTAAGGAGGAACATGATCAACATGTAATCTGAGCAACACATCTGGAGAACACCAGCATGGAGTTTTGTACCATGAAAAACAGTGTGGTCTCTCTCTCTGGCCTTAGCTAGACCTAAGGATTACCCCAGGCAAATGGAGGAGTCATCCCTGCCTGCTCCCGGGATTCCCTGTGTGTCATTTGGATGCGCTGGGATGATCCCGGGACAATCCCAGGATATAGGCCTGGTCTAGCCATGGCCTCTCTCTCTCTCATAATACTAGGAGTATTTGCTTGCAGATCAAGGCTAAAACAGTTTGTGGAAGAATGTTGCATCACTCAGGGTTGGTCCTATCCTCAGCTAGTGAGGTTTTTCAGGGGATCTCTGAAGCTGCTGGTGGAAAGTTTCCCGGCCCTTTGGTCTCAACCAGCAGGACTCCTTTAATGCTGAAGTAGGGTGACCCTATGGAAAGGAGGACAGGGCTACTGTATCTTTAACAGTTGTATTGAAAAGGGAATTTCAGCAGGTGGCATTTGTATATATGAGGAATCCGGGGAAATTTCCTCTTCATCACAACAGTTAAAGCTGCAGGTGCCCTGCCCTCTTTTAAATCTGGTCACTCTTGTATAGCTCCTACAGCTTTAACTGTGGTGATGAAGAGGGGATTTCACCAGGTTCTCCATATATACAAAGGACACCAGCTGAAATTCCCTTTTCTATGCAACTGTTAAAGATACAGGAGCCCTTTCTTCATTTTCATATGGACACCTTAGCTGAAGTCTGTCTCACAGGAATTTAAGAATATTTCCTTTGCCCCAGACAGGGTTATGGTTTTCAGAATGAGTGCTGGTCACTTCTAAAAAATGGGTGTTGTTTGCCTAGGAATGCAAAACGTTTCCCCAATTGTGTGGGTGTGCAAGTAACTAAAGAAAGTCCTTACTCACTATTTACCCGACAGGCTGATTTAGAGAATGAATCAACTAACAGCTGTTGACTTGTAAGAACGTAAGAGCCCTGCTGGATCAGACCAAGGGTCCATCTGGTCCAGCGCTCTGTTCACACAGGGGCCAACCAGCCATCAGCCAGGGACCCAGAAGCAGGACATGGTGCAACAGCACCCTCCCACCCATGTGCCCCATCAACTGGCATATATAGGCCTCTAGACTGCTTCTAGACTTGTAGAGTCCTGGTAGGCTACATACAAACCAACTTTCCTAGGAAGCGTCGTTGCTGCTACTTGCAAGGTTTTGCAGCTTAAGAAAGAATGAAAGAAGGGAAATGCCAGCAAGCCGCAAACTTTTCTTTGTGTTACTCAGAACTGCTTCCCACGGCCAAACACCCCAGACGGGGGTGGCTCTCTCCATCCCTGCTGCTGTGCTGACCTCTCAGAGGTGTAGTGTGTTGTTCTCAAATTAACTCAAATTTAGATAGTGAGCTCAGGATGACACCATATGCAACAGCACCAGGATATGGAGGAACGTTCCTTCATCCTCTTTGGTGGGAAAGAGTTGGTTTCAATGACCTAATCAAAATTTCCCTTTACTCTTAGTCATTGCTACAAGTAAAGATGTGAAGGCCCAGGAAAAAACCAGAAAAATTCAAGGGGGAAAATGGTGTTTTCCTGGTTTTTTCCAAAGCCTTTTTTGTCTGCCCCCCGAAAAATTGGAAAAATTGAGAAAAAATGAAGAAACAATGGATTATGGAATGTTTTGTTTTAGCATGATGAATAAAAAGCTTCAGATATTTACTTTTCCAAATGGTTTCTAAAAACTATGTACAGTATCAGATTATTACAACTTCAGGACATCGAGGAGAAGCTAGACCTAGGTTGCAAACTGAGACTACAACTCTCAAATGCAAGAGCAAGATACATTACTTCCTCTAGGGGGCAGCACTGCCACTGAAGCAGAGGCTGAAACTGATAGTGATGGCTATAGGTCAGAAAATGAGTCTGGTTAAATTTCATGCATATTCAATAAATCTTGGTGTGTCCCCCCCCCCCCCCATTTTCCCAGTTCTTTTTATGGGAGTGGGGGCTTTATGTCCTCTTGACACTGTGGAGGACTAGCGGAGACATAAATATTTTTCTTTGTTACTAATGTTGATGGTTTCCTCTGTTGTTGTTTTAAATTATTTTTTTCCTGATCCTCATAAACTGGCAAAAACAAAGAGGTTTCTTACAGTTCAGGTGTTCCTTATAGTTCAGGAGCTTGTAGCTCCATTTGTTAAAAACAGGTGAAAATTAAAATAAAGTAAATTCTATTTGTAATAACTATTTGAATACACTGTACTTTTAATACATTTTATGCCAAACTAACTTGGACATAATTCATAGAATCATAGAATAGCAGAGTTGGAAGGTGCCTACAAGGCCATCGAGTCCAACCCCCTGCTCAATGCAGGAATCCACCCTAAAGCATCCCTGACATAAAATTACATTTTATGTCCCTAAAGTAACAAAGTGACTTTCAATCTGTAAAAAGTGCTAATATTGATGTGTGTGTTTTTCAATTTTTCTGAAATTTCCATTTCCCCCTGAAAAAAACTGGAAAAACATTCCCCCCCCCCCCCATGGCTCCAAAATTTCTGGAAATGTTTACATCTCTAGGTGCAACAGACTATGGGTAATCATCTCAGCAAGATGTGCTGGAAGGGAGAAACTAGCAGAGGTGGGAAATAACTGAATAAGGAATCATGACAGAGTTAGGAATCATGACTGGAGCCTACATTTTTGCACAAATTCAGAATTCAGTTGCATTTTAAACATTTGATTTCTAAATTTCATTTTTTAATCTGCTTGTAAATAACTTTTAACTTCACTTTGCAAAGCATAAAGTTACATTTGAACAGGATTCCTTTCTCCCTTATTAGGTGAATGGCTATTTAAATAAAATCCGTAACACCCAAGAGCATCCGTTCCTGGGGGATGTTGTAAATCTTATTATTATTATTATTATTATTATTATTATTATTATTATTATTATTATTTATTTATATAGCACCATCAATGTACATGGTGCTGTACAGAGTAAAACAGTAAATAGCAAGACTCTGCCGCATAGGCTTACAATCTAATAAAATCATAGTAAAACAATAAGGAGGGGAAGAGAATGCAAACAGGCACAGGGTAGGGTAAGCAGGCACAGGGTAGGGTAAAACTAACAGTATAAAGTCTGCACAATCTTCAGATCAGAAGCATGTTTGCAAGCTAATCTGAGACTTAAAACAAAAAGCATACATCACATTTTCCTAGCAAATTCCTTCTAGTGATTACAGTGTGTGAGCAGAACAGAAGCCAAACTGCTACAAAGCATGGAAGCGCATGGCCCTTACATGGAGGGGAGGCAGGGCAAGAAAGGTCAAAATAAATGTTCGGTGTGTAAAGTCATTCAGAATTCTGCCTCTGGGGAATCTCCAGGACTCGCTGCCTTTCTAAAACTATTCCAATCTGTTTTATCGTTCCCATACCATTCTCTGCCTTGTCCTTCTGTTTTCTGTGAAATCTGACAATGTTAGGGCTTCAGCGGAAGGAAAAGGGAGATATACGAGTTATTATTAGAGATACGCGTCAAAACGGTTCAGGGCGAAAACGCTTTGTGGAATGATGTTGCACCACGCAGGGGGAGGTTAAGCAGTGAGGTGGCAGCCCCCCGCCCCCACCCCCAGGCAGCTGATCTGGGGGGTGGTCACGAAAGGGCTCCTATTGTTAAGATTACGAATGGCATTTTTACTGCCAGGGAGGAGGAAAGAGATGCCGGTGGAGTTTTCAGCCCCGAGTGCCAAAATAACTTGATGCACCTGGAGCACCTTGATGGGGCGGGCGGGTTGGCTGTTTTACGTCAGGCAGCAAAGCGTCTGGAGCTGGCCTTGGTCAAGGGCCTCTCCGGGTGTAGGGAATGGCAGGTTGACAAGTGTCATCCACCACCACCTTGCCCCAGGCTCACTGAAGAGAGCAACTCTGGCCCCTGTGCGGAGAGCAGTGGTGCCTTACCAGGAGACCGCACATGAGGCCATTTAGCTCAGACAGTGGTCGGCCACTGTGTGAACAGAGAGTGTTGGACTAGATCAGTGGTTCCCAAACTTTTTCAGGTAACCACCCCCTCGGTTCCACAAACTCATGCCCAGCGCCCCCTACCCTTCCCTATAAAAATCATTATTCAGAATAGCTGTTTTCAACGACCCACTAAAGACGATAATAACAATAAAATTAAAAACAGTAACAATTAATTGAATATTTATTCAAAATCTGAAGCACCCACCGAAGGCTTGCTGAGGGAGGGAGGGAAGGAAAAGAGAGCGAACGTCTGTTTTGCAGCCGGCGTGGCGGGGCACACCAGGCAGATTATGTCTCTTCATTAGCATTTTTGGTGCTTTTGAAACATTTCAATTCACAGTTAAAAGGACTAATTATTAATACATGTGTGCATTCTTCCCCTCTATGGCTTGGGACCAAACTACCTTCTCCCATAAAAATGTCCCTGGGTTTTAAGACCTTCTCGAGATGTGCTTCTCGGGTGCCCCCCTGCCGCCCCCTTGCCTCTTAACGCCCCCTTATGCAGTCCCACCGCCCCCAAGGGGGCAGTACCGCCCACTTTAGGAACCACTAGACTAGATGGACTCTTGGTCTGACCAGCATCAGGGCCCTTCATATGTTCTTAGAATGTCCTGCCGGGAAGCAGCAGCTCTTGGGGGGGGGGGGGTTCAGAAAGGGATCCTACCCAGCTATACCTGGAGATGCCGGGGCATTGAACCAGACACCTCCGGCTTGCAACGCACTTGCTTTGTCCCTAAGAGGGGCTCTCCCGCTTGATGCTTCTTTGGGCAGAGAAATTCACTTGGACAAAGTGTTGGTTTGGGAAGTAGAGGGGATCTACACTACTGCTTTTAAAGCGCTTTAAAGTGCTCTGAAAATGTTTTGAAACCTGTATATGCAGTGTGTCCTGGCCCCAACAGTTGTCAAAACTGTTATAAAGCGCTTTAAAGAAGTAGTGTAGATCCCCCCATGGCCAAGGCGCGCCTGGGGCGCACGGCAAACGGATGCCCTTTCCCACACCCCTTTCACCAGCTCAGCTCCCCCCCCCCCCGCCCCGTCCAGGAACAAGTACTCACGATCACGGGCAGGGAGCAGACGGTGAAGAGGACGGTCATGAGCGCCAGCAGGACGAGCTGGCCCAGCTCCTCCATGCGCCGCGCGCCCTGCAGCCCGGGCGGTGCGGCGGCGGCGGCGGCCGGCCCTCCGGCAGCCAGGCGGCTCCTGCGCGGCGGCTGGCGGCGCGCCATGCGGTAGAGGCTCCTCATGCTGCCCAGGTTGCAGAGGCCGACGGCCAGCACCAGCACGCCCAGCAGGCTGGCGTAGAGCACCGAGTAGGGCCGCCCGGCGCCGCCGGCCATGCGGATGAAGCACCACGTGCCCGGGCAGTACTGCACGTTGGCGCCGAAGCCCAGCAGCGGCAGCGCGCAGAAGAGGGCGCACAGGGCGGCCGCCGCGCCGGTCAGCAGCGCGCCCAGGCGCCGGCTGGCGTGGCGCTCGTAGAAGTACGGGTGGCCCAGCGAGAGCCAGCATTCCAGCGCCATGGCCAGCAGCAGCGCGGTGGGCGCCAGGCCGAAGAAGGCCATGAGGAAGGCGAAGGCTTGGCACAGCTGGCCGGGGCGCGCCTCTTCGACGGCGCCCGGGTCTGGCGCGGCCGGGGCCGGCCAGAGCTCGCTGAGGCTGCGGTTGCGCGCGTACGCGGCGAACACCATGGGGCTCACCAAGCACTTGCCCAGCAGGTCGGTGGCGGCCAAGGCGCTCACCAGCAGGTAGAAGGCGGAGGCGCGGGGCCGGCCGCCGCCGCCGCCGCCGCCGCCGCCGCGCTGCAGCCGGGCGCGCAGCTGGTGGTGCCACAGCAGCCCCAGCGCCAGCACGTTGCCCAGCAGCCCCGCCGCGAAGAGCAGCGAGCTGGGCAGCGCCGACTGGCCGCCCTCGAGGCTCCGGCTGTGGCGGCACCGGTAAACGCCGGCGTCCATGGAGAGGCGCCGCCGAGCCGCAGGGCCACCCAGCCGCCGCCGCGCGCCTCCGGGAGACGCACGCACCGACGGGCGGACTCGCTGGCCGCGTCGGGACCCGGGAGAGCCTCGCCAGGGAGAGGCGGCGACGCCCGGCGGAGACCTGCCTCCGAAGGGACGGGGCGGGCGCCGGGAGGAGGGCGCGCGCAGAGGTGGGGCGAGCGCGCGGGAGGACGGCCGGCCGGCCGGCCAGCCAGCCTGCCTTCGGGAGCCCCCTCGTTCCCACGCCCAAGGAGCCGGGGTTGGGGTGGGGCGGCGGCACGCGAGAGATGGAGTTCCCAGGCGGAGGGTAAGGCTTGGGCAACGGGATTTTATTTATTTACTTATTTTTATTGAGGATATTTATATACCGCTCCCTATTGAAAAATTTCGGAGCAGGGTACAAGAGAAAATGAAAATCAGGGCCGGTGCCATACTATTTTGCGCCCTAGGCAAGGTGAGCTGCTTTCACACACACACACACACACTCCAAAAATGCCAACTTTGATTTTTAAGAACATCTGTTTCCTGGAAAAAATAAGAAGCACAGAACTTGAAACTGCTCAATTTATTTTAAAGTGCAAGAAATATGTCATGCCAGTTATAGCAAACAAATTGGAAAGGAACGTCTATGGGTCTAAAATGCATTATTTAATCGGAATATCACCTCCAAATCATCCCACCTCACACGCGCGCACACACTCAGCATCACTCACTCCAAACAAACACACGCATGAACACACGCATTCACTCAGAGACCCCGTGCACCCATACATTCTCTCTCTCTCTCTTCCAGGCGCGTTCCGGAAGTCCGAACATGGAGCTGCCCCGCCCCACTCCCACCCCAGCATCCCTGGCTTCGCTTCGGTTGGGAGGGCGTGGGGCGCCATCTCGCCCACCCAGGCCCAGCTGAATCCTCGGTCCAGGCCGGCTCACAGCCAATGCGCGTGAGTGCTGCGCCCAGTGCTCCTCATAGCTTGGCGCTCTAGGCGGCCGCCTGAGTGGCCTCTATGGTAGCAGCGCCCTTCCGCCCCCCACCTCAGCGTCCTTGGCTTGGCTTTGGTTGGGCGCCCGCCCAGCCAAAGCCAACCCGAGATGGTGGGGGTGGGGCAATGGACGGCTCCACGTTCTGACTTCCGGCGCGCACCAGACGTCAGAACGTGGAGCTGTCTGACTGCCCCTCCCCCTGCTTCCCAGCTTGGCTTCGGCTGGGCCCACCCAGCCAAAGCCAAGCCAGGACGCTGGGGGGGAGGGGTCAAATGGACGGCTCCATGTTCTGGCATCCCGGCACATCAGAACATTGAGCCTCCCGCCCGCAGCGTCCCGCCCAGATAAAGCCAAGCCGGGATGACTTTGGGCGAGGGAAAGGTAATGCGGCCTCCATCCCCACCTGTCTCCGCCTACCTGGGGTGTTGGGGGGTATGGTGGGGTGGTGGTGGTGGGGTACACTGGGGGGTGGGGTGGCAAAAGCAGCTCACCTTGCCTAGGGCACAAAAAAGCCTGGAAGCTGCCCTCGCTTGGCCAGAGCAGTTCTGGGAGAGCGACTTCCGGGCGCGGCGTTCAGCGCCCCCCCTTACCTTGACGCTCTAGGCAGCTGCCTGACTGGCCTCTATGGCAGTGCCTGCCCTGGCTGGGGCTCAAGTTAAGGACAAGATCCCCCCTCCGCCCTGGACGTTCAGTTGAAAGGTACTTCAACACTGGTAAGCGGACAGCATCTTCCACCATACCCGAGGCAGCAATATAGGCAGCACGGGGCAGGCTGTGCATGGCGCACACACAGCTCTCTCTCTCTCTCCTGACATCTTGCTGCTGTTTGCACCTCGCCCTTCCTAATGGTAGGGCCGGCCCCTTTTGCCCATTCTGTTGGACTTCTAGCCTTCACCCTCCTCCTCCTGTAAACACACTGTTTTTTGCTTCGCCTCTTCTGTGGCTATTATTATTATTATTATTAATACCGTATTTCTTCGATTGTAAGACGCACATTAATTTCAGTATCACCAACCGAAAAAAAGCTTTGATTCTAAGAAAAAAGGCACCCGCGATTCTAAGACGCACCCCGTTTTTAGAGATGTTTGTATGGGGGGAAAAGTGCGTCTTTGAATCGAAGAAATACGGTATGTATTACATTTATATACCGCCCCATAGCCGAAGCTCTCTGGGCAGTTTACAAAGGTTAAAAGACTGAACATTAAAAATCAATACGCAAAATTTAAAAGCCTAAAAGCAGATTAGATAATAGCCATGGCCCCTCTCTTCAACCGATATGGAATAATATGCCACAATTGCCTCTGCACATGTGCAGAGTCCCTCCTCCAGCCACATAGAATTGAGGAGCAGCGCCTCGCTTTTGAGAAATGAAAGCCCTTTGAGAGGCATCATAGGCTGCTCCCATAATTTTTAAACCTTTATTTATTTATTTATTTATTACATTTTTATACCGCCCAATAGCCGAAGCTCTCTGGGCGGTTCACAAAAATTAAAACCATCATAAAACAACCAACAAGTTAAAAACACAAATACAAAATACAATATAAAAAGCACAACCAGGATAAAACCACCCACAGCAAAATTGATATAAGGTTAAAATACAGAGTTAAAACAGTATAATTTAAACCTTTGGGGATAACACCTTAGGGTAGCTTTTGGTATCTAACATAGGGATGTAATGTGAGCCTTCCTGGATCAAACCAAGGTGGGGCCCACCTACCACCCTGCTTCCATCAGTGGTCAGCTTCTGGGAGGCCTGCAAGGAAGGCAGGACAATACCTATGTCCTTTTGCCACTGGGTGAACTCCCAGGTGTTGGATGGAAGCCTGACTTCTACTAGGGCTGTGCAAGGCTTCGAATTCGAACTTCGAAGCACGGAGGCCATAAAATGGCAGATCCGCCATTTTATGGCCTCCGTGCTTTGAAGTTCGAATTCGGAGCCTTGCACAACCCTAATTTCTACCCTTCCCCTGCCAAAGAAAGGGGTTTCTGGGAAAGGCATTGCTGTTGTGTTGAAAAAAGGCTGCACCCCCCCTCCCTTGGTGACAGGGAGATAATAATATTTGCCTTCTGTTCATCAGTTCCTTTGTTCCTCAGTTAAGCTGGGAGTTCAGATGAGAAACAGAGATTAGGGACTTAAACTGTTGGGCAGCGGAGGGGGGTGGAAAAAATGTAGACATACACATACAGCCTTTTGGGGGGGGCTGCACCTCGGGAACGCTTGGGAGAACGCTGACCTTTGTTAATTGGAATCAACAGCATTGTTCTTGGGAGTGACATTTTGGGGTGTCAAAAATGGCTGTGATTGTGGGGAAAGAATCACACGGCTGTGTGCCTCCTTTCCCCCAAATTGGTTTTTATTTTAACTCAAGCCTCAGCTAGATGAGGGGGGTCGGAAGGAGGCGATCTCGCGATTTTATGATCGCGAGATCGTCGCCCTCGTCTACACGCGGCATGCACCATTGCGCCCGCCATTTTGTTTTTTGTTTTTTGTTGTTAAAGAGGACGCAAAGAGTATTCGCTTATGGCCCGGTTTTTCCGCAGTCCCGGAAACTGAGGCTGGGGCTGCGGAAGGTCTAGCAGGGTCCGTGGCTTTTCCCGGCTGCTCGCTTACTCGCGAGTAGCTGGGAGAAGCCACGGACTGGGCACAGCGCTCATATGCTGTGCCCATTGGGCTGGGGGGGGGAATCATGGGGGGGGATAGGGGCTGGCCGAAAGGCCGGACCAAGCAGGAGGGAGGGAGGAAGGATGGGCACGGGCATCGGGGAAGGGGGATTGGGGGGGAAGAAGGACGGGCGCGGGCATCGTGGACGGGGGATGGGGGAAAAGAAGGACAGGAAAGAGGGGAAGAGGGATGGGGGAAGAAGGATGGGCACGGGCATCGGGGAAGGGGGATGGGGGAAGGACGGGGGACGGCATCGGGGAAGGGGGAGGACAGGCGAGCAAGTGGGTAGGGGGGCATCAGGCATTGTGGAGGGAATCAGGGGGAGCGTGGGACCCTATATATATATATTTTTAAAACGTACCTTGTCCGGTGGTGCGCTCCTGCGCACATGGCCCTTTAAGGTTTAAAGAAAATGGCGGACGCGACGGGGCTTCCCCTTGCCCCGTCGTGTCTTACGTGTGGGAAAGGGCCACGGCGCGCGCTAGTTGCAGCGTGCCGTCGCCCCAACTCCCGGCTGGATTATCCGGCAGGTCTAGCAAGGCCCTAAATTTCCCTGCTCCCTCCACCCCACCCCCAATAGACACAGAGCTTCTGAGGAGCTCTGTGCCCCGTACCAGGCTCTCTGCTCCTCGCGGTTACTTGCGAGGAGCCGGGACAAACTGTGACGCTGGGCCGCACGTTCTGGGGTCTCGGGACCATCCCGAGACTGTGGAAAAAGCGGGCTAGAACTGTAGGGCGATATCCCAGGGCAAGGGAGCGAATCATCCCTCCCTGCTCCTGGGATGCCCTGTGTGTCATGTGGACGCACAGGGACGATCCCGGGGCAATCACCGGGATATTGCCCCATCTAGCTATGGCCTCAGACAGAAAAGAACAAGAGAGAAGAAGAATGCCGCATCATAATAATTAGGGGGAAGGAGTGTGTGAGAAGCAGAACGTGATCTCTCTGTGTTGATATATGTTACAACAATTGCACAGCAGAAGGGTCTGTAAAAACAGGCCAGGGTGGCCCGTAAGCGTCTCTTTACACTTGTCTCTGTGAAACAATGTCACTGGAAGGAGAGCCAGCCGGTGGAGGCTCAGTTGGGTGGGAGCTGCCATGTTCTCTTTCCAAGGTTGTGCGTTTGGCAAAACCTCACGCATGGGAAGTCCGTAGTGGTATTTGCAGCAAAAACGACGAAAGCGTCCTGTGGCACCTTAAAAACGAACGCGTTTTATTTTGGTGTGAGCTTTCCTGCATGACTGTGCCTGGAGTGTTATCCTCAGTTCGCTCAGGGGGAATTGGACTGCAGGAAGTACACAGAGCGATCATTGACTTCGCAGTAGCCACTCACTAAACCTTTTTTGGGTGATCACACAGGCATCCTTGCATCAGTGAGCTGATTTACGGCTTGGGACCTCGATACTTGAGAGAGCGCCTCTCCTTATATATGCCTGCCTGAGACCTCAGATCTGTTGGAGGAGCCCTTCTCCGCATCCCACCAGCGCAACACATACGCTATGATGGGACAAGGGAGAGGGCCTTCTCTGTGGTGGCACCCTGACTGTGGAATGCCCTCCCCTTGGAGGCCCGATTGGTGCCAACATTGATTTCCTTTCGACGCCAAGTAAAATTTGAAGGAACTAAGAACTGTAAACTACAATAAACATTTTCTTTATTTTGCTACCATAAAACCACGTGTCAGTTTGGCTGTGTCTCCTGCTCTATTGGTTCTTAAATAAACCCATTACACTAAACCTTCAGCCTGCTATATTCACAGAAAAGCCTTTTCCAAATCTCCTTACCTTTGCCCTCTGCTATAAGGGAAAGGCTATACTTGGAGCAGTACGACAATGGAACCTAGGTCAGTGGTGGGCTCTATTCCCACACTAGAGGCCTTCAAGAGGCAGCTGGACAACCATCTGTCAGGGATGCTTTAGGGTGGATTCCTGCATTGAGCAGGGGGTTGGACTCGATGGCCTTGTAGGCCCCTTCCAACTCTGCTATTCTATGACTCTATGATGGTTTTAACTTGGATCATGGTTTAATTTGTTTTTAACTGTGCATATTTATTGTTTTATACTGTATGTTTTTATCTGTACGCCGCCCTGAGATCTTAATGATATAGGGCGGGATATAAATGTTCTAAATAAATAAATAATAAATAAATATGTGATTTTTTAAAAAAGGAAGTTGTAACTTTTCATGCTGGAGGATCCGTAGTTGTCATAGAAGATTCCAGACTGAAGGGATTTACTCCATCAGTTGAAACTCAGCGAGGTTTGTAGCATTAGGTCCGGCGTGTGTATGTCCCAGGGGATGGCTTGCCTCCTCCTACCAATGTTTGGGGTGGTGAGAGAGGAGCAAAAGAGACTCAGCCATCACCTCAAGGAACCGGCTGAATACCAAGCCAGCTTCAAAATAGGTTAAAGAAACAAATTGATGTGGGGGCCGAGGCCTATATATTAAAGTTAAAAAAAAACCTTGTAATTCTGACACATTGTCACCAGGGCAGCCTTCCTCAACCTGGGGCGCTCCAGATATGTTGGACTACAACTCCCAGAATGCCCCAGCTGGGGCATTCTGGGAGATGCAGTCCAACACATCTGGAGCGCCCCAGGTTGAGGAAGGCTGCACCACAGCCTATGCATATGCGATGATGATGATGATGATTTATATAGCACCATCAGTGTACATGGTGTTGTACATAGTAAAACAATAAAATAGCAAGACCCTGCTGCATAGGCTTACATTGATATTAAACGTCTTATAAATCTGGCATAGTGCAGAAGTTTAACAAGCAAATTCCTGCTTACTAGAAAGAAATGTCTGCAGGGTTTCTTCCAGTAAAAGGATTGTCTCCTGTATGCATCTCCTGGCGACTGGAAAGAGAGCATTTCCAGATGTTTCTTATGCAGTTAGTCCATTCCCCCCTCTTTTCTGAGCTGTGCCAGATGTTCCCGGGTTATTATGATAAGATCAAGGTCTCTGAGTTGGACACTGCTGCTGCAGAAGCAGTAAAAGGTCTAGATATTTGTTCAAACCACACGGCAGGGTTTATTTCATAGAATCATAGAATAGCAGAGTTGGAAGGGGGCTACAAGGACATCGAGTCCAACGCCCTGCTCAATGCAGGAATCCACCCTAAAGCATCCCTGACAGGTGGTTGTCCACTTGAAGGCCTCTAGTGTGGGAGAGCCCACAACCTCCTTAGGTAACTGATTCCATTGTCGTACTGCTCTAACAGTCAGGAAGTTTTTCCTGATGTCCAGCTGGAATCTGACTTCCTTTAACTTGAGCCTGTTATTCCATGTCCTGCACTCTGGGAGGATCGAGAAGTGATCCTGGCCCTCCTCTGTGTGACAACCTTTTAAGTATTTGAAGAGTGCTCTCATGTCTCCCCTCAATCTTCTCTTCTCCAGGCTAAACATGCCCAGTTCTTTCAGTCTCTCTTCATAGGGCTTTGTTTCCAGGCCCCTGATCATCCTGGTTGCCCTCCTCTGAACACGCTCCAGCTTGTCTGCGTCCTTCTTGAGTTGTGGAGCCCAGAACTGTGCAGTTGGACACAAAATGTGCAGTTGGGGGAAAAATGTGCAGTTGGAAATCTGATAATGTGCAGTTGAAAAAAGGGGTGAAAAAAATAAGACACATGTTTATGTGTATGTGTTTATTAAGAATTTAACAATAGACAGGGATGGCAGTACCACAAATTTTATAAGGATGCAGGTGAAAGAGCCCTTGATGGTGTGACTGATGTTGTTGGGTCCTGTGACAGTGTTGCCTGAATAGATGTGGGGGCAGAGTTGGCCCTTGGGTCTATTGCATGTCCTGGTCCTTCTGTCTGTGTCTGTCCTGTGTACTATTGCTGGTTAGCATCTGCTTCAGGTTGGGCGGTGGTCTGTAGGCCAGGACCGCTCTGCCTCCCAAGGCTTGTGAGAGAGAAGCGCCTGTGCTGATGATGGGTTGGAGTTCACTGACGATCCGTTGCAGTGGTTTCAATTGGGGGCTGTATAGGTGACAGCCAGTTGTCTGTCATCCTTCCTGGGTATCCATACAGCCCTGTCAATCTGTCTTTTAAGTTTAAAGTGCTTCTAGTGGTGACAATCTGCCCAGTTGTGAAAAAGAAATAATGTGTTTGGCTTGGGCAGGGGCGGTGGTGTCTTATAGAGCATTTGTGCAGTTGGAAAATTTGCTTTAAAAAAACTCCTGCCACATGGAGACAGTTTTTAGTCACAAAACCCACGCCTTTTCTGTTCTTAGCAGACGTTTATCATCTTGTGCATTAAGTTTATCCAATGCCCTAAATGTCAGATCTGTATAGGAACGCTCTTGTTCTGTAAAATGACAGCCTGTTATTCCTAATGTTGCTCAGGTCTTTTTAGGGGTATTGTTGTTTTTCGTACATAAATCTTAGGGCATTTACAGTGGATAGCATAGATTACAGACTCACTACTACAGGTGGTAAAATGTTTCGGAAAATATATCTGCTGATCGGAGGGATTTTTAAATTCTTTGACTTTTGAGGTATATCTTAGGCATGGTGGCAGATAAGCTTCTGTTCAACTCCTTAAATTCATTACTTATCAGTAAGTTTCTAATGTTTCTGGTCCTTTTGTAGGAGACCACTGGTTTTTTCCTGGCAGAGCTCAGGAAAGGGAGAGAGAAAAATGGACCAAGAAAGGTTTTGAAAAGCATTATTTCCAGTCGCCAGTAGATGCATACAAGAGACAATAGTTTTTACGGGAAGAAACCCTGCAGATATTTAATTCTAGTAAGTAGGAATTTGCTTATTAAACTTGTGCACTATGCAAGATTTATCAGAAATTTAATATCTATACATAGGCATAGCTCCTGGAAGTAGTGTGTCAGAATTCATAGAATCATAGAATAGCAGAGTTGGAAGGGGCCTACAAGGCCATCGAGTCCAACCCCCTGCTCAATGCAGGAATCCACCCTAAAGCATCCCTGACAGATGGTTGTCCAGCTGCCTCTTGAATGCCTCTAGTGTGGGAGAGCCCACAACCTCCCTAGGTAGCTGATTCCATTGTCGCACTGCTCTAACAGTCAGGAAGTTTTTCCTGATGTCCAGCCGGAATCTGGCTTCCTTTAACTTGAGCCCGTTATTCCGTGTCCTGCACTCTGGGAGGATCGAGAAGAGATCCTGGCCCTCCTCTGTGTGACAACCTTTTAAGTATTTGAAGACTGCTATCATGTCTCCCCTCAATCTTCTCTTCTCCAGGCTAAACATGCCCAGTTCTTTCAGTCTCTCTTCATAGGGCTTTGTTTCTAGACCTCTGATCATCCTGGTTGCCCTCTTCTGAACACGCTCCAGCTTGTCTGCGTCCTTCTTGAATTGTGGAGCCCAGAACTGGACGCAATACTCTAGATGAGGCCTAACCAGGGCCGAATAGAGAGGAACCTGTACCTCACGTGATTTGGAAGCTATACTTCTATTAATGCAGCCCAAAATACCATTGGCCTTTCTTGCAGCCATATCGCACTGTTGGCTCATATTCAGCTTGTGATCTACAACAATTCCAAGATCTTTCTCGTTTGTAGTATTGCTGAGCCAAGTGTCCCCCATCTTGTAACTGTGCATTTGGTTTCTATTCCCTAAATGTAGAACTTGGCATTTATCCCTATTAAATTTCATTCTGTTGTTTTCAGCCCAGCACTCCAGCCTATCAAGATCACTTTGAAGTTTGTTTCTGTCTTCCAGGGTATTAGCTATCCCAGCCAATTTTGTGTCATCTGCAAATTTGATCAGCGTTCCCTGCACCTCCTCGTCCAAATCATTAATAAAAATGTTGAAGAGCACTGGGCCCAGGACTGAGCCCTGCGGTACCCCACTCGTTACCTCTCCCCAGTTTGAGAAGGTTCCATTGATAAGTACTCTTTGAGTCCGATTCTGTAGCCAACTGTGGATCCACCTAATAGTTGTTCCATCTAGCCCACTTTTAGCTAGTTTGTTAATCAGAATGTCATGTGGTACTTTGTCAAAAGCTTTGCTGAAGTCAAGATATATGACATCCACAGCATTCCCACAGTCCACAAGGGAGGTTATCCTATCAAAAAATGAGATCAAATTAGTCTGACAGGATTTGTTCCTGACAAATCCATGTTGGCTTCTAGTAATCACTGCATTGATTTCAAGGTGTTTACAGATTGACTTCTTTATAATCTGCTCCAGAATTTTCCCAGGGATGGATGTCAGACTGACTGGTCTGTAGTTCCCAGGTTCCTCCTTTTTGCCCTTTTTGAAGATAGGGACAACGTTAGCCCTCCTCCAGTCATCCGGCACCTCACCCGTCTTCCATGATTTTGCAAAGATAATAGACAAAGGTTCTGAGAGTTCTTCCGCTAGCTCCTTCATTACTCTTGGATGCAGTTCATCGGGCCCTGGAGATTTGAACTCATTCAAGGAAATTAGGTGTTCTTTGACCATTTGTTTATCAATCTCAAACTGCAATCCTGCCCCCTCAACTTCTGCTTCACTTTTTCCAGGGGGGTCATAGACCCGCTTTTGGGAGAAGACCGAGGCAAAGTAGGAATTGAGCACTTCAGCCTTTTCTTTGTCATCTGTTATCAATTTGCCATCCTCATTAAGCAGTTGAACCACCATTTCTTTCCTCTGTCTTTTACTACTCACGTATCTGAAGAAAGCCTTTTTATTGCTTTTAGCATCCCTCGCTAATCTCAGCCCATTCACAGCTTTAGCCTTCCTGACGCCATTTCGGCACTTCTGCGCCACTTGTCTGTACTCTTCTTTTGTAGCCTGGCCTTCCTTCCACTTCCTATATGTATCCCTTTTTGTTTTCAGTTCATCAATAAGCTTTTTGTGGAGCCACATTGGTTTCCTCTGTTGTCTTCTATCTTTTCTCCTTGTTGGAATTGTTTGTAACTGTGCCTTTAAAATTTCATTTTTTAGATACTCCCACCCATCCTGCACTCCTTTTCTCTTTAGGCTCCCTTGCCACGGGACCTTACTTATTATAGTTCTGAGTTTATTAAAATCAGCTTTCCTAAAATTCAGAGTACGTGTATGGCTACGCTAGACTTTTGTCTCCTTCATAATCAAGAATTCAAGTATGACGTGGTCACTTTCCCCCAGAGTTCCCGTAACTGCCACTTTATCCACTAAGTCATCCCTATTGGTCAATAACAAGTCAAGGATTGCCGATCCTCTAGTTCCTTCCACCACTTTCTGTAGGAGAAAGTTATCACCCATACATGTCAGGAATTTCTTGGAAGGGCCGCTTTTGGCAGTAATGGTCTCCCAACAGATATCAGGGTAATTGAAGTCCCCCATCACTACTACATCACACTTCCTTGAAACACTGGTAATTTGTTTCTCAAAAGTTTCGTCCTCGTCTTCTCCTTGATTGGGTGGTCGGTAGTAGACTCCGATTATCATATTCTTTTTATTCCTAGCCCCATTTATTTTAATCCAGACGCTCTCGACGGGGCTCCCAGTCTCATCCGCCTGTATTTCTGTGCAGGGATAGGTATTTTTAACATATAGTGCAACTCCACCTCCCTTTCTATTTCTTCTGTTCTTTTTGAACAAGTTATATCCTTCATTTGCTATATTCCAGTCATGGGAGTCATCCCACCAAGTTTCAGTTATACCTATCAAGTCGTATTTGCCTTCATGTAATAAGAGTTCAAGTTCATTCTGTTTGTTTCCCATGCTCTGGGCATTAGTATAGAGACATCGAAGACCATGTGTTTTATAGTCTGGCTTTGTTCCTACCTTGTTGCAGACACTATTTTGGGACACTGTTGGAGCTGTTCTCTGTACTGTGGTGCATTGGCCTTCATCCATTGTTGCCTCAAAATTTACGTCTCCCACCCCCGTAAGATTCAGTTTAAAGCCCTCCTGATGAAGTTCTTCATGCTGTGGCCGAACTCATTCTTTCCAGCCCTTGTGAGGTGCAACCCATCTCTTGCCAGCAGTCCATGTTCCAAGTAGCGTAGCCCGTGGTCCCAGAATCCAAAACTCTCACGACGGCACCACCTTCGAAGCCAGTCGTTCATCCGGAGTATTTTTCTTTCCCTTTCTAATCCTCTTCCAAGAACCGGGAGGATGGATGAGAAAACTACCTGGGCCCCAAAGTTCTTCAGTTTCCTTCCCAGAACTTCAAAGTCTGAAATGATTTCTTCGTAGCTCTGCTTGGCGACATCATTTGTTCCCACATGGATGAGAAGAAAGGGGTATGTGTCCGTTGTCTTTATGAGCTTCGGTAACCTTTCAGTCACATCTCTAATCTGTGCTCCAGGGAGACAGCACACCTGGCGAGTCCATGGGTCTTCACGACATACTTGGGTTTCAATCCCACGCAGCAGGGAGTCTCCCACAACGACTACTCTTCTCTTCTTCTTGGTTGACCTACCTTCTGTCCCTTGGCCACTGTTGCATGGTGTCTCCTGTACTTCCTCCTCTGCAAACTGTCCTTCAGTCTCATTCTCCAGAAGCTGAAAGCGGTTGCTTAACTCCAATGGCCCCACCGGTGCAGAACGCCCTCTAATTCCTCCTCCCCTAACTGTCACTCTTTTCCAAGGAGTTTCCTCTTCATTGGCTTTCCTCCCCTCAGCATACTCCACTTCGGCTTCAGCTGGCTGTTGTTCTTCAATCTCATGTGCTTCTTGTTGCTGTTGCAGTTCCACCGTTCGGTCTAAGAACTCCTCGACTTCTCTTATTCCTTGGAGGGTGGACACTCGCTGCTCAAGTCCCCTCACTTTTTCTTCCAAAAGTGCCACCAGCTTGCACTTGTTGCAGGTATACGCCATGTTGAGCTCAGGCAGAAACACGAACATTGCACACCCTTTGCAGGTCACCACCTCTAGGGACTCCTTTCCATCCATATTGTCGATTTCTGCTTTGGTTTTTTTCCCTTTTTGATTATAGTAGAATTGCCTTTGCTTTGTTGCGTCCTCTCTGAAGGTACACAACTATATGAGGATGTCTTAAGGGAAAGTAATCTTTTGGGTTTTTTTTGCTTTTGTTTGGTGGTGGTTTTGTGGGGTTTTTTTCTCTTTATGTTTTTCTTTTTTTTTTCCCCCACCTCTTTTTTATTTTTATTTTTTATTATTTTTTATTATTTTATTTATTTTTTAAGAGGCCTCCCCCTTGACCTCCCCTGCCGAACTCCTGTTTGCTCTTCCTGTTAGCTCGCTCCGCTCGCTCCCTGGGAATCTGGCTTACTTTTATAGCTCCTACTTGAGCTGGGCCAGCTGCTCTTCCCTGCTTCTGCTTAGCTCCAAGTCAGGAACCAGAATGAGGTCACTGAAATGCCAACAACAATCAACAACAATCAACAGCAATTAGGCACTGATTGCTGAGTCCAACTGACAATCAGGCCACTCCCCCTTCAGCTCCTGCAGCAACTATTCACACCGACCTCTCACTCAGCACTCAGGAGCACATGGCAAGCACACGGCCTCTTTGAATTGGCAGCCTCCTGGGTTTCCTTGAGGCTTCTCTTCTTCCCCTGCCCTTGGTCTCCTCTTCCCCTACACTCCCCCTGTCAAACTCCTGTTTGCTCTTCCTGTTAGCTCGCTCCCTGTTCGCTCGCTCCCTGGGAATCTGGCTTACTTTTATAGCTCCTACTTGAGCTGGGCCAGCTGCTCTTCCCTGCTTCTGCTTAGCTCCAAGTCAGGAACCAGAAAGGTGTGTTGTTTTTTAACATAAATATATAGGCATAGGCCCCTGTGGCAATATGTTTGTCTAATCTATTTTGAAAATAAGTTTTATCATGGGTGTTGTCTCATTTGTATTTCATTATTAATGTTAAAGCCCCCCCCCCAAAGATGGCCAGAGACCATAGCTAGACAGGGCTTTATCCCTGGGTGATCCCTGGGATCATCCCTGTGCGTCCACATGACGCACAGGGGATCCCAGGATCAGGTAGGAATCATCCCTCCCTTCCCCTGGGATCTTGCCCTCCCTTTTGGACCCGGCTTTTCCAAGGTCCCGGGCTGAGCCCAAGACCATGGAACATGTGGCTGGATTCTGTGGGTTGACCGGGCTCTGCGTGATTCCTCGCGAGGTGCCGGATGCTGTGCACGGGCTGCAGCGCTCCTCAGGAGTGCTGCACCCATCAGCGGTAGGGTGGGAGGAGCAGGGAAAGTAATTTAAATTTAAAAAAAACACTTACCTTTTGCGCACGAGCATTCGTGTGCTGCTGTCCCTTTAAAAAATAAAAAAAATGGCAGGCGTGACACCTCTCCTGAGGTCGTCGCACGTCGCGTGTAAACAGAGGAGGGAAAAGGAAAGGAAAGGAACCCCTCGTTGCTGACTCCTAGAGGGACGCCTGCTTTCGCTGACGTTTTCTTGGCAGACTTTGTAGCGGGGTGGTTTGCCATTGCCTTCCCCAGTCACAGTTCCCTTTCCCCCAGCTAGCTCATTTTACCGACCTCAGAAGGATGGAAGGCTGAGTCGACCTGAGCCGGCTGCCTGAGAACCAGCTTCCGCTGGGATCGAACTCAGGCCGTGGGGAGAGTTTCGGCTGCAGTAACTGCTGCTTACCACTCTGAGCTACATGAGGCTCTTCAAACAGAGGAGGGGTCTCGTGTTAAAAACAACGTGAGATTTTCCGTCCTCTGTTGCAGGATAAAAGGTAGGTCTACCTAAGACCTTAGACTAAAAAATAGTCCGAAACGCATCGAGCTTCTTGTGAATAAACATTTTGCATCCTGAGAACATGTTTCTCTCCTTTCATAGAATCATAGAATCATAGAATAGCAGAGTTGGAAGGGGCCTACAAGGCCATTGAGTCCAACCCCCTGCGCAGTGCAGGAATCCACCCTAAAGCATCCCTGACAGGTGGTTGTCCAGCTGCCTCTTGAAGGCCTCCAGTGTGGGAGAGCCAACAACCTCCCTAGGGAACTGATTCCATTGTCGTACTGCTCTAACAGTCAGGAAGTTTTTCCTGATGTCCAGCTGGAACCTGGCTTCCTTTAACTTGAGCCCGTTATTCTGTGTCCTGCACTCTGGGAGGATCGAGAAGAGATCCTGGCCCTCCTCTGTGTGACAACCTTGCAAGTATTTGAAGAGTGCCATCATGTCTCCCCTCAATCTTGACCTGGTTTGGATCCTCACCTCCTTCCGTTTTGTTTCCTACCAGTTGTCGGGTCAAACAACCCAGGAATTGGTGTGACATGTGAACCGGGTGACTGGCAGCCTTGTGTTTGGGAAATAAGACGAAACATTTCTCAGAAGCGCAGTATTATTATTTTTAAAACTTTGCCAGGCAGATCGACTAGTCATGCATTCTCAGAAAGAAAGACAAATAGTTGTTTCCAATTAAGTCCCTGTCCAATTTAAATAGTCCAATTTAAAAAATGAGGATTGTATTTCCTAAAAAGGGCAGATGAAGCAAGTCCCGTTAAGTTCAGTGAGGTTTGCTTCCAGGTAAGTAGGAAGAGGACTGCAGCCTAAAGAGATGACATTCCATTTTTCTAATTGTGGCAGAAGCATGGTGGGATTGCATTTCATTCCCCCCCCCCAAAAAAAAATCAGGTTGGGAGTTTTGCATTAAGAAGCATAAAGCCGCAGGAATTTTGCACTAAGAAACCACAGGAATTATTGATAGGAATGGTTGTAAATTGGGCTTCAGCAAAATCAGTCCATCATTAAAATGTTGGAGGGGAACAAATTTACTAAGTCTTACATTTGGATGGCTCAACTTGCTTGACATTCCTTTATATGATCTCTAAATTCACACAGCCACTATAGAGTGAATTGCCAAGGACCCAGTCCTCTGGCACTTTGAGAAAAAGTTGATTTTTTCTGCCTAATTTATTTATTTATTATTTGAGGTGGTTTACAACTAAAATGGGGGGAAATAATAGAAATATTTAATGGGTTACACCCTGATTTAGTCACATTTGGAGTAGACCCATATTTGGAGTAAAAGTGGGGAAAAATCAATACAAATATGCAATGAGTTACATCCTGATTTAATCATATTTGAAGTAGGCCCATTGAAATCAGTGAAGCTTCACTTAGCCATGACTGATTCCCATTGATTTCAATGGGTTTACTCTGAATATGGCTAAATCTGGAATCAACCCAATAGAAACATAAGAAACAGTTAAAAGTAGCATTCAAAAGTCATTTAAAGGTGCAGTCCTATGTATGTTGAGACAAAAAAAGTCCTACAACTTCCAGGATCTGCCAGCCAGTTGTAGGACATTTTTCTGTCTAAACATGCATACGATTGTATCTTAAAAGGCTTTATAAAAGTCTGGGAGAACTGCCAGAAAGATAACTGCGCAAAAGTGTAAATCTTTGCAAAACAATTTCCTGGAATCATTATGAATCGCCCCAACAAAGTTTCTCGATTAATTTACCTGTTTTCAAATAATTTCATTGCAAGAAGCCTGATTAAAGGGATGATCATCCTCAAGGTTTTAACCATCTTCTCCAGGCTTCCATCAAAGTTATATCTACATTTTTAAACTTTAAGGCTTTCTTTCAGTCTTTCACGGCCAAAATAATTTACATGAATTTGTATTTGTATTCATGAGTATGTTCATCCTACACACGTAAGAGTGTAACAGCCCAAAGACTGGGGGGAAATTTAGATGCACACTTAGGCACACACCACATTTCTGATTGAATTTTGCAGGAGATTTTAATGCCTGGATAAGTAGTAACAAGATACTGCTATTGTGGAATTAATGGGATTAAGTCTAGAGGCTGGGAGGATGTCCCTTATCTATGAACTATAAGCACCCAAAGCAACCAGAGAGGTGGTCATAAACCGTTTAAAGGTTGCTTTTAAATACCGTCTAGAATTCTATCACGGGAATCTTCCAGAGGCCCTCAGGAATGGTGCATGTTCTTCCCCTTCGAAGGGAGCCCGGGTCACTGATTATAAGTTGTTATCTCAGCCTGCCAGGCCTTGTTTTCAAATGTCACGGTGGGTGATAATCAAGGAAGTGTACCCCAGCCCCTCATGATAGATATCTGTCCCACCCATGGCTCTTTATCAGAGAAGACCCATAATTCTGTGCCTTTTCAGTAGGGGACATTGGACCCTAAATTGTGCTTCAAAATTTACAGGGCAAGTGAGAGGATGTTCTGCTAAGCTCTGACCTCCTCCAGCAGGAGAAAATTTGAACATAGAATCACAGAATAGCAGAGTTGGAAAGGGCCTACAAGGCCATCGAGTCCAACCCCCTGCTCAGTGCAGGAATCCACCCTAAAGCATCCCTGACAGGTGGTTGTCCAGCTGCCTCTTGAAGGCCTCTAGTGTGGGAGAGCCCACAACCTCCCTAGGTAACTGATTCCATTGTCGTACTGCTCTAACAGTCAGGAAGTTTTTCCTGATGTCCAGCTGGAATCTAGCTTCCTTTAACTTGAGCCCGTTATTCCGTGTCCTGCACTCTGGGAGGATCGAGAAGAGATCCTGGCCCTCCTCTGTGTGACAACCTTTGAAGTATTTGAAGAGTGCTATCACGTCTCCCCTCAATCTTCTCTTCTCCAGGCTAAACATGCCCATACGATTCTATGGATACGTGGAGGAGTGCTTGAAAGGGCACAATGCAGGTCATTTTCAGCCTCCAATCTACTTCGCTGCTTCGTTTTCATTTGCAACAAAGTAGAAAAGCCTGACTCACAGAGATATGTCGACACAAATGGAAATAATGCATAAATAGCTCTTCGCTGAAGAGTGGTCCCAGTTCCCCCGCCCCCCGGAACCCTAAAATTCCCCCCCTTGTTGAGGACCCATGCCTTAGAGGCCCCTTCCAACTCTACTATTCTATGATTCTATGGTTTAAAAATGGCAGCCCAGGTTAATTAGGTCTAAAGAGCCACTTAAAAGGGCTCGACCTACTGTTGGTTGATACCAAGAGGAATGGGCACAGCCAGGCCAGGAACGGCCCCGGAAGAGCTGCTGGCCTCTCCGCTGCTTTCAACACTCTGGCAAAAGCTTCGGCACATGTTAGTGTTTTGCTGCCGTCGCCAACATAAACAGTTGCTAGTGCAGAAAAACAGACAAGTAATTTATGAGGCCTTTGAGCCCTGCTGGAAACTGCAGCAACCCACGGGAAGCCTTCGACGCTCTGGCAACGTAGCGACATACCATTTTGGAGAAGTAAGTCTTGGACTAGACGCTCGGTATCTTTTTTTCCTCCAGAGTAGGAAGAGTGTTGTTGAACGGGCTTTCAGTGCCAGGAGTGATGTAGGGTGAAGTCCCAATCAAATTCTTTGACGTGGGGGAGATGAACCCCGGGTGATGCTAGAAACCCTGATCAAGGGCTGCCATGGTGATAGAGCTCCAGGTGAGAATGTGATGATCTATGATGTCTTTGTTGAGCAGTCTCACCTGGTGGATGCTCCTGTCTTGACTCGTAGAATCATAGAATAGCAGAGTTGGAAGGGGCCTACAAGGCCATCGAGTCCAACCCCCTGCTCAATGCAGGAATCCACCCTAAAGCATCCCTGACAGATGGTTGTCCAGCTGCCTCTTGAAGGCCTCTAGTGTGGGAGAGCCCACAACCTCCCTAGGTAACTGATTCCACCGTCGCACTGCTCTAACAGTCAGGAAGTTTTTCCTGCTGTCCAGCTGGAATCTGGCTTCCTTTAACTTGAGCCCGTTATTCCGTGTCCTGCACTCTGGGAGGATCGAGAAGAGATCCTGGCCCTCCTCTGTGGGACAACCTTTTAAGTATTTGAAGAGTGCTCTCATGTCTCCCCTCAATCTTCTCTTCTCCAGGCTAAACATGCCCAGTTCTTTCAGTCTCTCTTCATAGGGCTTTGTTTCCAGAGCCCTGATCACCCTGGTTGCCCTCCTGTGAACACGCTCCAGCTTGTCTGCGTCCTTCTTGAATTGTGGAGCCCAGAACTGGACGCAATACTCTAGATGAGGCCTAACCAGGGCCGAATAGAGAGGAACCAGTACCTCACGTGATTTGGAAGCTATGCTTCTATTAATGCAGCCGAAAATAGCATTGGCCTTTCTTGCAGCCATATTGCACTGTTGGCTCATATTCAGCTTGCGATCTGCAACAATTCCAAGATCCTTCTCGTTTGTAGTATTGCTGAGTATCCCCCATCCTGTAACTGTGCATTTGGTTTCTATTTCCTAAATGTAGAACTTGGCATTTATCCCTATTAAATTTCATTCTGTTGTTTTCAGCCCAGCACTCCACCCTATCAAGATCACTTTGAAGTTTGTTTCTGTCTTCCAGGGTATTAGCTATCCCACCCAATTTTGTGTCATCTGCAAATTTGATAAGCGTTCCCTGCACCTCTTCATCCAAATCATTAATAAAAATGTTGAAGAGCACTGGGCCCAGGACTGAGCCCTGCGGTACCCCACTCATTGCCTCTCCCCAGTATGAGAAGATTCCATTGATAAGTACTCTTTGAGTCCGATTCTGTAGCCAACTGTGAGGCAGGGTCTTTTCCATGGTGGCCCCATCTTTTTGGAATGCCCTTGTGCGGAAGGTATGCTTGGCTCTCTCCATGACTCTTTCTAAACACACCTTGAAGACAGGGATGTTTCCGTCCGCTTTTCATTAATGCCGGCCTGTATTCTGTATTTTATATTTGATGGTTTTAACTCTGACTGATATTTTATTTCTATTGTATTTTTAATGCTGCTGTTTTAGCTAAGTGTTAAAAAATTACATGTTCCATGTTTTTATTCTGCAAATCACTTTGAGACATTTTTTAAAGATGGTCTAAAAATATTTTAAAAATAAAATATTTTTTATTTTTAATTTTTATTTTAAAATTTTATTAAATTTATTAATTTTATTTTTAATTTTAATTTTAATTTTATTTTTAATTTGCATTCCACTGAAACAGCCCTTACTAAGATTACCAATGATCTTCTTACTGCCAAGTCTAAAGGCCATTATTCCGTTCTTATTCTCCTTGATCTAACTGCAGCCTTTGACACGGTTGATCTTCTTTTAGATTCCCTTCATGACCTTGGATTTTGTGGCTCTGTCTATAACTGGTTTGCCTCCTATCTAGCGGGTCGCTCTTTCAGCGTGTTGGCTAATGGCAGCTCGTCTTCTTCTTTTCCCCTTTCAGTAGGGGTTCCGCAAGGCTCGGTGCTTGGCCCGTTGTTGTTTTCTTTATACATGTTGCCCTTGGGTAATCTTATTCAATCTCATGGCCTCCAATATCATCTGTATGCCGATGATACACAATTATATCTTTCATCTCCGGATCTTTTTCCTGATGTTCACGATCGTATCTCGGCATGTCTTTCAGATATCTCAGCTTGGTTGCTTCATCGTCGTTTGAAACTTAATATGGCAAAGACTGAATTGCTTGTTTTTCCTCCTAAACCTTCTCCTCATCTCTCATTCTCTCTTACTGTCAATGATGTTACGCTTACTCCGGTCAAGGAAGCTCGTAGTCTTGGCTTTATATTTGATTCCTCGCTCTCCTTTATTCCTCATATCGAGGCAGTAGCTAAATCCTGTCGTTTTTTCCTGTATAATATTGCCAGGATTCGATCATTTCTGTCTGTCTCTTCTGCCAAGACTCTTGTTCATGCTTTGGTTATTTCTCGGTTGGACTACTGCAACCTTCCTCTCACTGGCCTTCCTTCTTCTCACATCAGTCCGTTGGTTTCTGTTCACCACTCTGCTGCTAAGATCATCTTCTTGGCTCGCCGCTCTGACCATGTAACTCCACTTCTGAAATCTCTTCATTGGCTTCCAATTCACTTCAGAATCCAATATAAACTTCTCCTGTTGACCTACAAAGCTTTTCACGGTCTAGCTCCTTCCTATCTCTCCTCTCTCATCTCACACTATCGCCCCGCTCGTGCTCTTCGCTCCTCTGATGCCATGTTTCTCGCCTGCCCAAGGGTCTCTAATTCCCTTGCTCGGCTTCGTCCATTTTCTTCTGCTGCCCCTTATGCCTGGAACGCTCTTCCAGAACATTTGAGAACTACAAGTTCAACCGCAGCTTTTAAAGCTCAGCTAAAAACTTTTCTTTTTCCTAAAGCTTTTAAAACTTGATTTTGTTCTGACTTTATACTGTTAGTTTTACCCTACCCAGTGCCTGTTTACCCTACCCTGTGCCTGTTTGCATTCTCTTCCCCTCCTTATTGTTTTACTATGATTTTATTAGATTGTAAGCCTATGCGGCAGGGTCTTGCTATTTACTGTTTTACTCTGTACAGCACCATGTACATTGATGGTGCTATATAAATAAATAAATAATAATAATAATAATAATAATAATAATAATAATAATAATTAAAGAAGTAAATATGCACTGCGTGAAGAAGTATAACATTTTGTCCATCCTGTATTTTGCAGACGTAACATGTATTTTTTAAAGGTTACAGAGTTGTTCTTTTTATGGGAATGGGTACTTTATGTCTGCTTGACACTGTGGAAGGCCAGCGGAGACATAAATAATTTTCTTTGTTACTAATGTTGATGGTTCTTCTGTGTGTTTGTGTGTGTGTGTGTGGTTTTTTAATTGTTTTTTGCCTGCCTCTCATAAACTAGCAAAACCAAAGTGGTTCCTTACAGTTCAGGAGCTTGTAGCTCCATTTCTTACAATTTTTTTAAAAAATAAATAAATTATAAAGTAAATTTAATTTGTAATCATTGCTTGAATACACTGTACTTTTAATATACCAAATATGATGATTTTATACCAAACCAACTTGTATATAATTACATTTTATGTTCCAAAATAACAAAGTGACTTTCAATCTGTAAAAAGTGCTAATATTGGATTTTTTTTTCAATTTTCCCAAAGATTTCCATTCACTCCTCCCACCTGAAAAGAACTGGGGGGTGGGGAAACGTGGTTTTTCCATGGTTTCAAAATTTCCGGAAATGTTACATCTCTAGGCTGGTGGCTCTGATGTGAGTGGGTTGGTAAATCTGCTTCGGGTTTTAATTGGAACCAATCACAGCTCTAAAGGAGCTGTCCAAGGTCGCTTCTCGGAGAAGCTCCTTTAGAGTTCGGAATAGTTCTGACTGAAACCCGGACCGGAATCACCGCCTTGACTGGGTGGGTAATTCCCAGGGAGTGACGAAGAGATGCTTTTTGCCTCCTTTCTTATTTAACCTACGTATTAAGAACCTTATTATTATTATTATTATTTATTTATATAGCACCATCAATGTACCTGGCCCAGCCTTCCCCAATCTAGCACCTTCTAGATGTGTTGAACAACAATGCCTATCAGGCCCAGCCAGTGTGCCCAAATGGGCTACTGGCTGGGGATGATGGAGGTTGTAGTCCAAAACGTCAAGAGAGCAACACGTTGGGTAAAGCTCGCTAGTCAATTGGCTTTCCTCCCCCTCTCCCAGTTAAGATTCTTTCTTATCAGTAGGGACTCAGGCCTTAGCTAGACCAGCGTTTATCCCAGGGCGAACTCCGGGATTGTCCCAGTGCATCCAGATGACGCATAGGAGATCCCGGGATCAGGGAGGGATCATCCCTCCCTGGCCCTGGGATACAGCCCTACACTTTGGGCCCGCTTTTTCTGCGGTCCCGGGCTGAGACCAGGACCATGGAAGGTGTGGCCCGTTGCCACGACTCGAGCCGGCTCCGCGCGATTACTCGCCGGGAGCCGCGCACGGGGCGCAGCGCTGTGGCCATCGGGGGTAGGGGGGGGAAGCGGGGAAAGTAGTTTAAATTTTTAAAAAACAACCCTTACCTTTGCGCACGAGCATTTGTGCGCTCCGTCCCCTTTAAAAAATAAAAAATAAATGGCGAGCACGACACCGCTCTTCCTGAGGTCATCGCACCTTACGTGTAAACGAGGGCGAGTTCTTGCGTTAATCGAGAGATTAACATGGCTTGGGACCACAATACCTGACGGAACGCCTCTCCCGACGTGAATATACCCGGTCACTACGTTCAACATCTAAGGCCCTCCTCCGGGTGCCTACTCCGAGAGAGGCTCAGAGTGTGGCAACGAGGGACAGGGCCTTTTCGGTGGTGGCCCCCAGCCTATGGAACAATCTCCCTGACGAGGCTCGCCTGGCGCCAACGCTGCTATCTTTTCGGCGCCAGGTTAAGACTTTCCTCTTTGCCCAGGCATATGGCGGCCCATCTTAATGTTGTGCAGACTTTATACTGTTAGTTTTACCCTACCCTGTGCCTGCTTACCCTACCCTGTGCCTGTTTGCATTCTCTTCCCCTCCTTATTGTTTTACTATGATTTTATTAGATTGTAAGCCTATGCGGCAGAGTCTTGCTATTTACTGTTTTACTCTGTACAGCACCATGTACACTGATGGTGCTATATAAATAAATAAATAAATAATAATAATAATAATTAATCACCTACATGTTTAGTTTTTTAACGGTTTTTAATGCTTTATGTGTTTATGTTCTGTGTTTTAGAATTTTAAATTTTGTATACTCGTTTTTATGTTAATTTTAGATTTTCTGTAAACCGCCCAGAGAGCCCTGGCTATGGGGGTGGTATATAAGTGTAATCAATCAATCAATCAATCAATCAATCACCCCTCCTCCATCCAGAATTATCCGGCAGGTCTAGCGAAGGCCTCAGAGAAATAACATTGCTGTGACTCTTGAGACACTAAGTTCTTGTTTGGGTTGTGTGATCTGTAGGCTGCACAGCCAGCCCCAAATCCAGTATCAGAGGCAATATGTTTTATGTTTTTCAGGAAAAGGGGTTGTGAAATCGTCTTCTTTCTACATTAACACCAAAGCTTTTGATCCAGATATAGGTGTGTGTAGAAGCAAACAGACCCCCTATTCCTCCCCACAGCAGCTCCCCCAGATGCTATCCAGAGGGCCAGCCCCCAGCCCTGGTGAATGAGGTAGGCATTCAGAGGAAATGGGGAGAGCCTCCCCCCATACACACCAATTGGTAATTTTTTTGGCCCATCCCTTCAGGCAAGGGTGCAGAACCTCAGGCCTGGGGGCCAAAACCGGCCATCCCCAGATGGCCACACCCCTTTTCCTGGCCACACCCACTTCCCCCCGCCCCCAGCCCCTGATGGTCAGGTAATTTCCTAGCGTCTGTGCAGTGTTTTCCCTATTCTAAACAGTTGAGATGCCTTCTCCTGCAGTTACTGGCAGCAAGCCATTTGAGCTCAATATGCCAGTATTTTTAGGACCGCCCCTTTTTTCCTTTGGCTCCGCCCACCCTTGGAATAACGCCCCTGGAAACTCTCCAAAATGGAATCCGACCCTCCGGCTGAACGCGCTTCTGCACCCCTGGCTTATGGTGAATTCAGAACAGGTCCTTTTCCATGTAACCCACGGGGCTGAAATTTGGGGAGTGCGTGTGCACATGCCACAAAACAACTTCTTCGGAGGCCTTTGAGGTGTGCAGCTGCCGCGCTGGCAACCCCCACTGGCAACCCCCACCGCAAAGGCCAGAGCCAAACTGGGACATTTTGCCTGTCAATGTAGAGATACAACATAATAACATAAGACGTCCTAAAAGGTTTTCTGGATCAGAGTAAAAACCCAGAACCTGACTGAGAGCCAAAGAACACTGTGCTCATGTAGTTTTTCTCCAGGGATCCCCCCGTACCGTCTTTGAAGCCAAATGCAGCCACAGAGACTGGAACCCGGAGCGGAAATCTGGCACAAGGGCGAGAGGGGAGTCCTAAGATCTTCCAGCCACAACACAGGCTCTGAACACCAGGCCCGGCCGCGGCTACTCCCTGCTCAAGCCAAGCACCACCGCTTGATACGCCTGAGGCAAGGGACAAAAACCACCTTCCTCCAAACTCTGTGAAGAAAGGGGTTTAAATGGAGAAGGAGTTCAATATATAAAATAAAACACTGTGAGTTATATGTGCTGAGGTGATTTATCGTCAGAGTGGGTGCTAAATGTGTAAACCTCAGATGATAAATGCCAAACAGACACGTGGGATTTTTGTGGTAGTTAAAAACAAAATAATTAAAATTTATTTTTAAAAGTTCACAAGTTTTGTTTCAAATAAAACATTTAAAAACCTTTTTGAAACCGTTCATCCAATCCTTTCACTCATTCACATACGCACTTTCCTTTTTCTCACACAATCAATCTTGAACTTTCTTTATTCTCAGTATTGATTAATATACATCAACTATGTGCACGCCACACTCCAAAGACACCACTCTCTACCCTGAACCTCGAATTTCCCAGAACTTGAGTACTCTAAACACAGAGAGCACTAAAGACTCTAGCCTTCCTCGACTTTGGGGCGCTCCAGATGTGTTGGACTACAACTCCCAGAATGCCCCAGCCAGCTCTGGCTGGGGCATTCTGGGAGATGCAGTCCAACACATCTGGAGCGCCCCAGGTTGAGGAAGGCTGCAGAGGACCTAAAGAGTCTCTCACAATCCCCTCCGTCCTTCCCTTATATATCACTCCTCCCCCTCCCAAGACATTCTAACTCCGCCCACTCAGGCCAACATTCTAAAACCCACAGACTTACAAACTGCAGACATACATTTGGGAACTGACTTGTGGGGTGCAACGCCACACTTCCCCTCTTCCAGTTTTTATTTTTCCTAAAAACAATACACCCCCCCACACGTTGTTTCATTACTCAGGGGTAGCTTGGGTAGGGTGGGATAGCAGAAAAACTGGCTAAGGGTTAAGGCCCCCCTTTGCACACATTCCTGGCTTGTTCTGGATTATGGGCCCCACACAGCAAAAACGAAGAAAATGTCAGAGAAGAAACGGCACGACTGTCACAGTTGGAGACGGGTGGCTCCGATGTCAGTGGTGAATCCGCTCCGGGTTTCAGCCAGAACCAGTTAAAGCTCTAAAGGAGCTATCCAGACTTCAAAGCAAAGCACCTTGGAGAGCTGCTTTAGAGTTCTGACTGAAATCTGGAGCGGATTCACCACCCCACTGACATCGCAGCCACCACTCCGATGTCAGTGTAAACCGCCCAGAGAGCTTCGGCTATGGGGCGGTATGTAAATTTAATAAATAAATAAAGAGATTAGATTAGATTGCTGCTTTATAGCTAGTCAGACCACTGGCCCATTCTAGCTGTCTATTGTCAACACTGGCTGCCACCACTTCAGACAGGAATCTACCAGCCCAACCTGGAGATACTGAGGATTTAACCTGGAATCAAAGTAGGTTACCACTGCGTTCCACTGAGTTATGGCCACATCCACGCATGAATGAGATCTCTGTTTGTGTGCTCCCTCCTTCCCTTGCACTCTCCGCCTTCACTTCTGATTTAGTAGCAAACCATAGTTTATCCTTCCATCCACACCCAGGAAACTATGGTTTGCACAAAGAAAGGGTTGCTTGCAAACGAGGATTGCAAACCACAGTTTGACCAGTTTGGTGCATTACTATGCTTTGCTGCTAAGTCAGATGTGAGGGAGGAGGGAACACAAGGCGTCTTTCACTGCTGTCTGGCCTGACGTCCAAATTGTACTTTGATCTTATTCAGAAGTCAAAATACGCAAACTGCTCTGCCTGTAATTTAGGATTGATCCCACTATCAAAGAAAACTGGAGGATAGAACTGTTATGTGAACACACTGAGACACCCTCAGCAAGTTCTGTGTTGATGATATGCAACCGATTCAAAATGCATTGTCCTCACCATACCTGCGGCCTTGAAAAGAGTGATATGTTTTAGATACAAAAATAAAGAAACATAGCCACGTTGGCCATTGAGGGGGGTGAAACCCAAGATCCACAGTTGGACAATATCTTTGTTATGACCAGCCAGAATCCCACAAAAAATGTGCCAGCTTTCGAGTCCCCCAGAATGAGCTTTTCGTACCCTCAAGCCTGATGAAGAATTCTGGAGAACTTGAAAGCTGGCACATTTTTGTGGAATTTTTCATAGAATCATAGAATAGTAGAGTTGGCAAGGGCCTCAAAGGCCATCGAGTCCAACCCCATGCTCAATGCAGGAATCCACCTTAAAGCATCCCTGACAGATGGTTGTCCAGCTGCCTCTTGAAGGCCTCCAGTGTGGGAGAGCCCACAACCTCCCTAGGTCATTGGTTCCATTATTGTACTGCTCTAATAGTTAGGAAGTTTTTCCTGATGTCCAGCCGGAATCTGGCTTCCTTTAACCTGAGCCCGTTATTCCGTGTCCTGCACTCTGGGAGGATCGAGAAGAGATCTTGGCCCTCCTCTGTGTGACAACCTTTCAAGTATTTGAAGAGTGCTCTCATGTCTCCCCTCAATCTTCTCTTCTCCAGGCTAAACAGGCCCAGTTGTTTCAGTCTCTCTTCATAGTGCCTTGTTTTATTTTGTTTTGTTTTGTTGGATCTTGATAAAGATATTGTCTAACTGTAGATTTCAGATGTTTTAGATATGTGTGATGCTTAGGTTACTGCAATGCCTTGTAGGTGGGACTACCTTTGAAGATGTTAGAGCAGTACAAAAATGGAACCAGTTCCCTAGGGAGGTTGTGGGCTCTCCCACACTAGAGGCCTTCAAGCTGGAGAGCCATCTGTCAGGGATGCTTTAAGGTGGATTCCTGCATTGTGGCTCGTTCCAACTCAACTATTCCATGATGCTGTGGTTCAGAAACTTCCATTCAAAATAGAAGTACTAGTTTACTAATAGGGTTTACTAATAGGGTTTCTTATGTTCTTAAAAGCTTGCACAAGAATATATAGAGCCCTGTAATATAAGCACGTGTTTAATAAAAAACATTAATTTCAGGGGAAGCATAATTTTAAAAGGGTACTCATTATTTATAAGCAGAAATCTGAATTTCCCCAATCCCATTATTTCAAATTTGCTTCAACTCGTGGCATCAGATTTTTCGGAAATTCAAAGCAAGGAAGACGGGCAGCAAAGAAAGGATCATAAACGCCTTTTCCCGTTGCCCCCAAGTTCTCTGTCATGGGACAATATCACACCATTGTTATTTCTGCATGGCTTTAATTGCATCCTGTTTGTCCGGCGTTTTTCCTCAGCCGCCGCCCAGATGTGGCACAAAGGGAATTTTAAGGGGAACCACGAATCTCATCTTTTGACTGCAGCTTGTTTTGTAGAAAGCCGCCACCACCAAGGACAAACAGGAAGCCACCCTACTTACCAGGAAGGATACTGGCTGGGCTTGCAGTTCACTCTGACCACAGTTACCGCCGGCTCTAACAATTGCACCAGCGCAAATTAATCAGCATCCCATGTGGAGGATGAGTGGCCGGACAAAGCATTGGTCTGGAAGACCTGGAATGATCATGTAGCATTCCTGAGCGTGGTCTACAATTGGCGTCTCTCTTGCTCCCTCCTTAAATGTTCTTCCTGACAGCTCCAGATGGGTCTTGAAGCCATCGTTTTAATCTGCCCTCCCCCCGCTTGCCCTGGGCTTGGATCAGGGCTATGGGGGTTCCCAGACTCTGTCTCCTTCTCCAAGGTCTGATCTTTAGAATTGTTTGCCCTGGAATATCCATCACTCTTGCCTCCATAGGCGAAGTCAAGGCATTCTTATTTTGCCTTCTTTTTGTCCTTGGTAGTCTTAGAGGTTCATCAGATGAGCGTTGTGTCACTCGCTCGCTACTGCCCACTTACAGATGTGTGCGCATCCTTTAGACGTTGATGTTCGCCTCCCGCACCGCTCCTGCTCCTTCCGCTCGTTTTTCTGTCGCAGAATAGACCCCTTTTAATCCGACTTTTTTTTAAAGAATGGAACGTGCGGTGATCTCCTGCTGTGTGCAGGAAAAGCGACGTGCTAGAAACGCCCCCTAAATGGGCCACGTGGTCTTCGTTTACTTCCTCTTTCCTTACCAGGCAGAAAGAGGAAGTAATGAGGAACAAAAGTGGGGGCAGAGAAGTGACGGTGAGGAAACACGATTTACTCCCCCCCCCCATGTGATGACACTCTTATTGGGGTTTGTTTCCACTTTAGCTGCTCCTTTTGGGGAGGGGATTTAAAAAACTGCCTTGATCTACTTTTTCCCCGGGCGTTCGCAGGGCAGCATGCACGGTTCCCCTCCCCCCTTCACTTCCATATTCACTTCCCCCTCTCCCGCCATGTTATCTTCACAACAATCCTGTGAGGTAGGTTAAGTTAGGGTGGGAAATAGCACAGAATCATAGAATAGTAGAGTTAGAGGCCTTCAAGAGGCAGCTGGACAACCATCTGTCAGGGATGCTTTAGGGTGGATTCCTGCATTGAGCAGGGGGTTGGACTCGATGGCCTTGTAGGCCCCTTCCAACTCTGCTGCATCCGTCTTGAAGTGTGGTGCCCAGAACTGGACGCAATACTCAAGATGAGGCCTAACCAGTGCCAAATAGAGGCAAATCAGTATCTTGCACGATTTGGAAATGATACTTCTAGTAATGCAGCCCAAAATAGAATCTGCTTTTTTTGCAGCCACATCACATTGTTGGCTCAAATTCAGCTTGTGATCTACAACAATTCCAAGATCCTTCTCGTTTGTAGTATTGCTGAGTCAAGTATCCCCCATCTTGTAACTGTGCCTTTGGTTTCTTTTTCCTAGGTGTAGAACTTGGCATTTATCCCTATTAAATTTCATCCTGTTGTTTTCAGCCCAGCACTCCAGCCTATCAAGATCACTTTGAAGTTTGCTTCTGTCTTCCGAGATATTAGCTATCCTACCCAATTTTGTGTCATCTGCAAATTTGATAAGCGTTCCCGGCACCTCTTCATCCAAGTCATTAATAAAAAATCTTGATGAGCACTGGGCCCAGGACTGAGCCCTGCGGTATTCCGCTCATTACCTCTGCCCAGTTTGAGAAGTTGTGATTTATTATTACACATCCATGATTGGCCACTCATGGGCATTTATAGGTCCATTACATGACATCATCAATGACCAGGTTGTCTCCTGCACTATTCCCTGGATATTCCGCTTTTAAAAGAACCACAGATAATGTGGCAGTACTAGGAAAAAGTGGGATGTCCCAGTGTGTAAACACAGTGTTGCACAATAATTTCACCACTAGGTGGCACTGTCTCAATGGAAGTGAAAGGAGCCAACTGAGGGAGGAAGTATTCAATCCAAACTATGTGGCTGCCCATATAATTGAGCCGATTGCAATCCCAGAAAGAAAGTGGACGTGGAAAACCCTGAGAAGGCAGCGGGATTTTTTTAAAAAAAATGTAGAGGAGCTCTGAAGGAGATTTTGCAGTCCAGAACATCTGAAGGGCACCAGGGCCAGAGGTGTGTAGTGCAGAAAGCTTCACTAGACACCTCTGGCTACTAGGTCAACCCCCCATCTCTGAACTCTGCAAACGGCTTGCTTTTATTATCATTTGCCCTGGCACAGGTGCAGAAGTAGCGTTAATAATAATACAGCACTGGCCTACTGTACAGGATTGTTGGAAGGACTGCTGAGATAATGTAACTTAAGCATTTTGAAGCTGCAAAAAAGTGCTAAGTCAACACTACTGTGATAATAAAGCACCGTCTCCATTCTTGGCTCTTCCTTCCATCTCTCTTCCCCTCCCGGCTCTGTTTTCCCACTGAACGGCTTCCCAAGAAACGGTATTTTACGAGGAACACACAAGCGCAGAGAACAGATGTTCTAGGACGGATTCTCTGTTCTGTCCTGAGCACTGCACAGTACAAATTGAACGCTGTTTTATTGCCTCTCTTAATCTCAGTGTATTTTGAGCCCTCAAATACTACAAACTATCACCAAAAAAACCCAAACCAACCCCCACCCCTGTCTTGGTGATGATTTAAGGTGACCTAAGTTTTAAAGGCAGCATAAATCGGATTCCTTTCGTCTGATGCTTCCCTCGTTCCTGTTCCACGCTAAATGGAGTCTTTCAAAACTGTTGCCCTCCTGATGTGTTAGACTACAACTCCCATCATTCACAGGCAGCATGGCCAATGCATTATAATATAAACTACACATAGGATTTATTTTATAAAGCTTTGTGCCACCTTTCAAAACAAAACATTTTCTGTTGGCAGCTCACTGTTAACAGATCTTAAACAAAATAATAGTATCTAAAATATTTAAAACTGAAACAAACAGAAAATAAAAGACTAAAAAAAAGCACAAAACACATCAGAGTGAAGAGCCAACCTAAAGTTAACAGTATCACAATTTTTTAAAAAAATTAAGACAAGAGCAGTAGTAAATTGAAACCAGCCTGTTCTACTTTATCTAAAAGGTAAATTGAAATGATGATGATGATGTGTGGGTGTATATTAGAACAGTGGTGGGGAACTTTATGCCTGGGGGCAAAATCCGCCCCCCTGGGCTTCCCTAGAGAGCCAATTCTCCTTCCCATGACTGCACCCCTTTCTCCCAACTAGAGATCATTGAGTGGTTTCCCCAGCTTTTGTGAAGCTTTTCTAAAAGGCTGAAATGCCTCTCCTAAGACAGGCCATAGCTTAGGGTGACCATATTTTGGAAATCAAAAAAGACAAAATGGCCACCCTCAAGAGGCATGGCCACCCCAACATGCCCACCTCCAAGGCAGAGCCAACTCAACATGTCCAGCCCCCAAGAAGGTGTGGCCTCAGTCACATTTATTTATTACATTTTTATAAGCATTATTATCATCACCATCCATTATCAGCATCACCAAGAGAAGGAGGAGCATTATTAATATTACCATCACCATCCATTATCAGCATCACCAAGAGAAGGAGAAGCATTATTAATATTACCATCACCATCCATTATCATCATCAACAGCAAGAGAAGGAGCATTATTAATATTAGGATCACCATCCATTATCATCATCAACAGCAACTGGAGGAGCATTATTAACATTACCATCACCATCCATTATCATCAAGGTTATTTTTTTTCAGGGACGTCTTGAAAACTTGCAAATAGCCAGTTTTAAAGTGGCTGAAGCAATGAAGCCCCCCCTCTCAAGCTCTAGCCTCCCCCCTAGCCCTACGTCCAAGCCTCTCCCCCCTCCTCCTCACCACCCCCATGCCAAGTTAAGGAGGATGGTGGCCTTGCCTTGGCCTACCTTTTCTCACGTTGCAGCTGCCTCCTCCGTGCGCACCTCGTGTCCTGCTGCTGCCTGGTCCATGGCATTTCGATGTCCTCCTCCTTCCTTCCGCTTCTGCAGGCCTGGTCCCTGTGCTGCTGCCGGCCCTCTCTTCCGGCCTTGCCCCGCCACGTTGTCCCTTGCCGCCTGAAGGCAGGTCTTAAGCCGGGGTGGGGGTTTCCTTGTTTGTTTGGGAAACGCACCGCTCTGGGGGCTTCTATTGGAGCGTCTCCTCCATGGAGACGCTCCAATAGAAGCCCCTGAGAGCGGTGCGTTTCCCAAACAAGGAAACTCCCCGCCCGGCTTAAGACCCGCCCGCCTTCCTACCTCATCCAATCGGGTCTCTCCTATGACGTCGATGTCATAGGAGAGACCCAATTGGATGAGGTAGGAAGGCAGGTCTTAAGACGGGGTGGGGGTTTCCTTGTTTGTTTGGGAAACGTGCTGCTCTTGGGGCTTCTATTAGGGCGTCTCCTCCATGGAGACACCCTAATAGAAGCCCCGAGAGCGGCGTGTTTCCAAACAAATGTGGAAACACCCAGCTTAAGACCCGCCCACCTAATCCATCCGGGTCTCTCCTATGACGTCGATGTCATAGGAGAGACCCGATTGGATGAGATGGGCGGGTCTTAAGCTGGGTGTTTCCGCGTTTGGGAAACAAGTGGTTTAAGGCTCCCCTGGCTTCTATTGGGGCCTCTCTTTGGTCGCCATGGTGACGATGACAAAGGAGAGGCCCCGATAGAAGCTGGGGGAGCCTTTTTTCCAGGCAAAAGGGCGGGGGGAAAGGCCATTTCCGGCCAGATGGTGATTCTTCCCCCCACATTTCCGGTCATGTCCGGGTAAATCCGGACAATTGGTCACCCTACCATAGCTAGACCTAAGGTTTATCCCTGGATCGTCCAGGGGTCAAACCTGTTCATCTAGGTGACACACAGGGGATCCAGGCAGGGGCAAATCCTGGATGATCCCAGGATAAACCTTAGGTCTAGCTGTGACCTTAGTTACTGGCAGTAAGAGCATTAAGGTACAATACGTTACCGTTATTCCATTAATCACATCAGTCACTGGCATCACATCAAAAAAACTATACAGAAAACCTTCAGAAACTGGGCCTACCAAAATACACCCACACCAACAATTTCTATCAATTTATATCCATTTCTGCTGCGTGATTTTATCCTGGTTGTGCTTTTTATACTGTATTTTGTATTTGTGTTTTTAGATTGTTGGTTGCTTTATTGTGTTCTTCATGGTTTTAATTTTTGTGAACCGCCCAGAGAGCTTCGACTATTGGGCGGTATAAAAATGTAATAAATAAATAAATAAACAATCATCCAGAAAGCAGTCACACTCAAAACATGTTCAATAGTCAGGAAATTCCTGAATCAGTAAATGACAGCATGACTTGGTAAAACCCGTCATGTCTGTCTAGAAAAACCGCCATGAGTGAGACAAGAGATTAATAATAATAATAATAATAATAATAATAATAATAATAATAATAATAATAGTAATAGATCCATAATAATAACAAGCTGGAGCATGTTCAGAGGAGGGCAACCAGGATGATCAGGGGTCTGGAAACAAAGCCCTATGAGGAGAGACTGAAAGAACTGGGCATGTTTAGCCTGGAGAAGAGAAGATGGAGGGGAGACATGAGAGCACTCTTCAAATACTTGCAAGGTTGTCACACAGAAGAGGGCCAGGATCTCTTCTCGATCATCCCAGAGCACAGGACATGGAATAATGGGCTCAAGTTAAAGGAAGCCAGATTCCAGCTGGACATCAGGAAAAACTTCCTGTTAGAGCAGTACAACAATGGAATCAGTTACCTAGGGAGGTTGTGGGCTCTCCCACCCTAGAGGCCTTCAAGAGGCAGCTGGACAACCACCTGTCAGGGATGCTTTAGGGTGGATGCCTGCATTGAGCAGGGGGTTGGACTCGATGGCCTTATAGGCCCCTTCAAACTCTACTATTCTATGATTCTATGATGATGATAGAAATAGATAATAGTAATAATAGATCCCACATATCAGCATAGGTGTGCGCAAGAGATGTGCCAGGTGTGCCCAGGAACATCTTAATGCCTCAAGCAATAAGCACTGAATTGGGGGGCCATTGCGTAGGGATCCAGAAGGGAATCCAGACACAGCAGGAACAGTCCTCTAGTTACCCTCTGGCTACCCCCATTGTCACCAACAGCATGCTGATGCTCCCTGCAGCAGGAATGAAAAGGAATCACTCTTCTGAAAGCCTGTCTCTCGGGAGCCATGCTTCAAAGAGTCCGAGAGAAAGGCCCCCGAAGGCTAATCGCCTCTTAAGCCCCTCCTCTGGTCAGTGTCACTACAAAACCCACCAATGCTGGGGCTTGAGGAACATCTGGGGGCCTTAAAAGACCTACCTGGTAATCCGGCCTTCAGGTGCGGCGAGCCCGTGCTACAATTAGCACATGCCGTCGCGCCTATCCATACGTCAGACGCGACAGGGAAAGGAAAGCCCCGTCGCATCCTCCATTTTAAAAAAATCTTAAAGGGGCCATGTGCGCAGGAGCGCACCAACGAAAAGGTAAGTGGGTTTTTTTAAAACATAAAGGGCTCCCCGCTCCCCCCGATTTCCCCCCCACAATGTCTGATTCCCCCCCGTTTGCCAGTCTGCCCCCTGTTCGCCCGCTTGCTCGCCTCGCCCGCTTGCTTGCCCGCTTGCCAGGTCCCATGCCCCTCCGCCCACCCACCCTGGCTGCGATCTCCCCACCCTGGTTCCACTCTCCCCCGCCATCTCTCCTGCTGGGTCTGCTCTTTCCCCCCTGACCCCCATCACTCCCCCCACGATTACCTTGCCCCAGTCCGATAGGCACAGTGCTTCTATGGAGCGCTGTGCCCAGTGCGTGGCTTCTCCCGGCTACTCGCGAGTAAGCGAGCAGCTGGGAAAAGCCACGGACCCTGCTAGACTTTCCGCAGCCCCGTTCTCAGCCCGGGGCTGTGGAAAAACCGGGCCACAAGTGGATCCGGTTATCCCGGGTCAAGGGAGGGTTTAGCTTGGCCTGACCCCGGGATCCCCTGTGCGTCATCTGCATGCACAGCAGGGAGCCTGGGCCTCACACTGGGCTAAACCCTTGTCTAGGAAGGCCCTCAGTCTTCCCACTCACCTGCAACGGCCCTCCCGGGATCAGGCAAGCTGAATGCAGGGTAGGGCATCAATGAACAGTAGAGCAGCACAAAATAGTGTTTTGTGAACCGCCCAGAGAGCCCCGGCTATTGGGTGGTATAGAAATGTAATAAATAAATAAATAAATAAATAAATAAACAAATAAATAATCCTTTATTATTGAGTATTCAATCAATGTTCAACTTCAAAATAAATCCCTGGGTGCACACCCTAATGAATTGTGCTGCGCACGCCTATGCATAGCAGGTGTGCAGAGTTGGTAACGGGCCGATGAAATGGCCAAGGAAACAGCTCTAGCCTCACATTAAGACCCAAATACTGTCGCCTAGGGACATGGTTGGCCGGCAAGCTGGAATCTGGCTTGTTCTTGGTTGTTCTCAGGTTTGTAGATTGGGTGTGTACGAGATTAGATCTCGCCTCACGGATGAATGCCCAAGGCATCTTCTCTGGCTTAGAGCAGTGCGTTTCACAGGCATCCGCTGATTCACCAGCTGCAGCTCGTAAAAGGAAACACTCCTTGGGGGAGTGTGCGGGTGTTCAAACCCTTGAACCATGGATTTTATGGGAGACGAGCCAAACTTAACCACTTCACGGATTTACTGTCATTAGATGGTAAGAGAAACAAATAAAGATCAAACTAGATTGTTAGCAAATGCAGTGTCATTTGTGTGTAAGTTTCTTTTAAATGGATACTGTTGTTTTTATACTGTTGTTTTTATGTTTTTGATGGTTTTAAATTTTGTATGTTTTTAATGTTTACTGTTTTTTAACTTTTGTAAACCGCCCAGAGAGCTTCGACTATGGGGCGGTATATAAATGTAATAAATAAATAAATAAATAAATAAATAAATAAATAAATAAATATTAATATGGAACACTCAGAGCATCCTATCCCTAAACATACCCCTACTCTACCCCTCTTATCCCATCTTCCGTCCATCCCAGACAGACCCGACCTCTTTCCTCCACCCTGCCCTGTCTTGCTCGGCTCAAGGTTCCCAGGGGATCCAATCTGAAACAGTTGCACATACCAGAAGGCGAGGCAAAGTAAAGTCGGGCAGGGCAGATCTGTGTTAGCTGGAACTCATGCAGAAACAGCAGTTGTCTCAGCAACATGTAGAGGCCTTCTGAAGACTGGCAGGTCTGGACCTGCCATTAACTCCCCCACCTCTGGTTTTAATTCCATCCCTCAGTGTCCTGATGCTGCATCAGGGGCATTCTAGGAAACTACATTGGTGACTCCCTGACTCCCCCCATCTCCTGGGTCTGATCTTTAGAATTCTTTGCCCTCGAATATCCCATAGGACTCCTGCCTTCATGCGCCAGGTCAAGGCACTCTTATTTCACTCATTTTTTTTTACCATGGGTGGATGTATCTTATTGGGGTTTGTTTCTGCTTTTGTCGTTCATTTTGGGGTGGGGGATTTCAAAAATTGCTTTTATATCCCACTCTTCCTCCAAGTATTCTCAGGTAGCATGCATGGCTCACTCCTAGGGTGACCCTATGAAAAGGAGGACAGGGCTCCTGTATCTTTAATAGTTGCATAGAAAAGGGAACTACAGCAGGTATTTGTATATATGGAGAACCTGGTGAAATTCCCTCTTCATCACAACAGGTGAAGCTGCAGGAGCTATACGAGTGACTAGATTTAAAAGAGGGCAGGGCACCTGCAGCATTTTAGGGTAACCCTATGAAAAGGAAGACAGGGCTCCTGTATCTTTAACAGTTGCATAGAAAAGGGAATTTCAGCAGATGTCCTTTGTATATATGAAGAACCTGGTGAAATTCCTCTTCATCACAGCAATTAAAGCTGCAGGAGCTATACGAGTGACTAGATTTAAAAGAGGGCAGGGCACTGTTGTGATGAAGAGGAAATTTCACCAGGTTCCCCATATATACAAATGACACCTGCTGAAATTCCTTTTTCAATACAACTGTTAAAGATACAGGAGCCCCGTCCTCCTTTTCATATGGTCACCCTACTCACTCCCTACTTCTTCCATATTATCTTCACAACAATCCTGTGTTGTGGCGGGGGGGCGTGATTGCCTACAGCAGCCTTCGCCAGGCTGGTGCCCTCTACATGTGTGGGGCTGCTTCCTTACCCTCTGAGTCCTTCTCTGAGCTGGGGTGGGGCGGATCGAGGCTGGAGAACATGACACACTCCAGACCCAAGGCATGAACTACTTTTCCTGGGCTGCCTTTCCCCTTTCTCATCCTCCTTCCCAACATTCCAACTGGGTTGTTCCCAAATTTTTTGCCATCAGAGTGGGAGTCTCTGGGCTCCTCTAAACGAATTATTATTATTATTATTATTATTATTATTATTATTATTATTATTTATTTATTTATATAGCACCATCAATGTACATGGTGCTGTATAGAGTAAAACAATAAAATAGCAAGACACCTGTGATCGGCCTCTCACGAAGTTTTGTGGGTCTTTTAAACGACGTCATTAACGACCAGGATGTCTCCTGCCAAATTCGTTGGAAATTCCATTATGAAAAGAATCACTTTTAAAGTGGTAATAGCTGGGAAAAAGTTGGATTTTTCCATCACTACATGGTGCTGTCTTAATGGAAGAGAATACTTGCTTAGAGGGCAAGTATTCAATTCCAACTATGTAGTCGCCCTTCTCTGTCCATGTAATGCAACCTACAACAATCGGGCCAAAAAGCAGGAAGCACAAACAGTCCCAGGTAAGGAATGTGATTTTCCCTTAATGTAAAGAAACCCTCAGGTGCCATGTGGGTCCAGCAGGCAGGCCCCCACACCATCGGATCTGTCACCCACAAATTTATTTATTTATTTATTTATTTATTACATTTCTATACCGCCCAACAGCCGGAGCTCTCTCTGCCTGCTCCCACCCACAGCCACAAGACATAATTCTTCTCATGCCAATGCATAGATGTATGAACTTTTCGAAATCATTAATAGGAGTTCTTTACATTTCACAGCAAAGCCAGCCTGTTAATTTCTCATTGAAACCATCTCACATGAAATTAATGCTTCCAGTAATTGCACCCTGACCCAAACTGTCCCAAACCAATAGGAAAAGGTTTTCTTTCCCTTAACCTTATTAATCAAGCAGGGGGAAGGTATTTCTGGGGTGTTGCAGGGTATTTTTTTTTGACGCATGTGAGAAGGTGGAGTTAACTCTCCCCTCCACGGCCACAAGCCCCCTTGAAAATTGCCCCCCTGAATGGCAATGAAACGGAGGGGGGAAAGCCTCCTTCCGTTTGTACCAGTGGACATGCAGGGTTCTGTGGAATAGATCAGGGATCCTGGGAAACAGATTTGCAGCTGGGGTCCCCCTGGGCCTAGCATCGCCCTGCACCCCTGCCTTGCCTCGGGGGAGCCATCAGCCGGCAACTCCAGCCTCTCTCCTGAACCTTCCAAACCGGCCTCCACCCAGTTTGCAGGAATTCTCTGGGCATCCCTGGCGCTTGGCCGCGGGCCCTGGGTGGGGGGCTGGGACTCCTTCCAGCTTTCATGCTTTTGAGGACCTGTCATAACACTTCATAAGAGGAAAATGGAACTGGGCTGCTGTAATTCCGCCGCTGATCACTTCCAGATTGTACTGCCACGACGTGTGCAAATCGGGGCTCCTTTTTTAGACCGCATTCAGTTCGAAAGGGTGCTAACTGGTCCGGGCCATACAGAGACGATATCAGCCTTCCTCAGCCTGGTGCCCTCCAGATGCACTGGACATTGAGCAGGGGGTTGGACTCGATGGCCTTGTAGGCCCCTTCCAACTCTGCTATTCTATGATTCTATGACTGCAAGTGCCTGGGGATGATGGGAGTTGCAGTCCAGCACAGACTGGGGAAGGCTGTTACAGAGTGGATTACACTTAGAAGCTTGACTGGAGGCATGAAAAAGCGCTCGTCCAGGAAGAACATACCAAAGAACATACGTAACATTCTTTAAAAGCATTGTAGTGCTATTCCTGGAATATTCCGAGGGCATTTAGGGCCCAGGAGGTGGTGGAGAGAATGGCAGCCACCCGAAGGACCTGCACCACCAGTGCAGAAAGATAAGCTGGTGTGGTGTGTGTGTGTGTGTGTGTGTGTGTTGGTTTCAGGCCACCTTTCCTTCTAGGATTTTGAACAAAAAGTTCTCAATTTTGAACAAATAGTAGTGACAACTGTTGAGGTGCAGCACGCACACCATATACAGTTTTCAAAATGTTTTCAATGCGTCATATCCTGCTTGGTGTAGATTTGGCTCCAGAGTGGATTCTCTATTTATTTATTTATTTATTTATTTATTTATTTATTTATTTATTTCATTTATATACCGCCCCACAGCCGAAGCTCTCTGGGCGGTTCACAAAAGTTAACACAGTAAACATTTAAAAAAAGTATACAAAATTTAAAACCCACCAGAAACATAAAAACAACAGTATAAAAACAACAGTATCCATTTTAAGAAGCAACAGTTTGGGGGTCCGTTAAAAAACAAACTTCGCGTTGTTCAATGCCATTAAATGCCTGGGAGAAAAGTCTTGACCTGGCGCTGAAAAGATAACAATGTTGGCAGCAGGCGAGCCTCGTCAGGGAGATCGTTCCATAATTGGGGGGCCACCACCGAAAAGGCCCTCTCCCTTGTTGCCATCCTCCGAGCTTCCTCGGAGTAGGCACTTGGAGGAGGACCTTAGATGTTGAGCGCTGTGTATGGGTAGGTTCATGTCGGTAGAGGCGTTCCGTCAGGTATTGTGGTCCCAATCCCACTGACATTGGAGCCACCAGCCTCTACTGAATGTGACCCCCCCCCTGCATAGGCGTACGCAAGGGGTGTGCTGGGTGTGCCCAGGCACACCCTAAAGTCTTAAGCAGTAAGTGCCGAATTGAGGGGGTCATTGAATAGGGATCCAGACGGGAATCCAGAGGCAGCTGGAAAGGTCCCGTGGCTGTTCCACTGCCCTGACAGCGCGCCATTACTCCCAGAAGCAGCAGCAAAAAGGAATCACTCTGACCAGGAGCCACTCTGCTGGGAGCCACGCTTCAAAGAGGCCAGGAGAAGGGCACCCGAAGGCTAATATCACCTCGTAAGCCCCATCTCCAACCAGTGTCACTCCCTAGGAACCAGTTTCCTAGGGAGGTTGTGGGCTCTTCCACACTAGCGACCTTCAAGAGGCAGCTGGACAGCCATTTGTCAGGGATGCTTTAGGGTGGGTTCCTGCATTGAGCAGGGGGTTGGACTCGATGGCCTTGTAGGCCCCTTCCAACTCTACTGTTCTATGATTCTATGAAAGCCCCACCAATGCTGGGCCTTAAGGAGTATCTCCTCAGTCCGCCCTCCACCTGCAAGGGCCCTCCTGTGGACAGGCAAGCCGAATGCAGAGTAAGACACCAGTGTCGACAGTGTACAATAAATAAATGGTCACAAATAGTGCCCTTTATGATTGAGTATTCACCTTTTAAGAAAAATATTCAATTACCTGGATGCACACCCTAATGAAATGTCATGCGCATGAGCAAGGGGAAGAACCAATGTGCTGTTCCGGAGCATGTCTGAGGGTATACCACCATCTACTGGACAGTCATTACACTGCAACATTTCTGGGTAATGATGATAGCCGTGCGTATGGGGATTATTTTCTATGGACTGTTCATATTTCAGAAGTTCCATAACAAGCAACAACTAGACTTTACTTAGATATAACTCATTTTTTAAAATAATAATAATTAAAGTGGTTCCCCTACATAGAAAGTCAATAGAAGCTAAATTGGATAGTGTTACTTAATATGTGTAGGGCATGAAAGCCCCTTAAGTTAAGTCCCTGCTCATAGAATCATAGAATAGTAGAGTTGGAAGGGACCCACAAGGCCATCGAGTCCAACCCCCTGCTCAATGCAGGAATCCACCCTAAAGCATCCCTGATAGATGGTTGTCCAGCTGCCTCTTGAAGGCCTCTAGTGTGGGAGAGCCCACAACCTCCCTAGGTAACTGATTCCATTTTCATACTGCTCTAACAGTCAGGAAGTTTTTCCCTGATGTCCAGCCGAAATCTGGCTTCCTTTAACTTGAGCCCGTTATTCCGTGTCCTGCACTCTGGGAGGATCGAGAAGAGATCCTGGCCCTCCTCTGTGGGACAACCTTTCAAGTATTTGAAGAGTGCTATCATGTCTCCCCTCAATCTTCTCTTCTCCAGGCTAAACATGCCCAGTTCTTTCAGTCTCTCTTCATAGGGCTTTGTTTCCAGACCCCTGATCATCCTGGTTGCCCTCCTCTGAACACACTCCAGCTTGTCTGCGTCCTTCTTGAATTGTGGAGCCCAGAACTGGACGCAATACTCTAGATGAGGCCTAACCAGTGGTGTATCATTTCCCTCCAATTTTAAGACCCCCTCATCTGGATGGCTAAATGCAATAATCTCTAAAGTGCACCAAAAGTGTAGGTAACTGTAGGTACGTATGAACAACAGGTGCTCACCTTAACCAAAAGTTATTTATTTATTTATTTATTACATTTCTATACCGCCCAATAGCCGGAGCTCTCTGGGCGGTTCACAAAAATTAAAAAGTTAAACAATGAGTGGCTACAAAGTTAAGGAAATATTGAAACAATAAACTTATAGCAGTTTCTTGTGACCCTATGAAAAGGAGGACAGGGCTCCTGTATCTTTAACAGTTGTATTGAAAAGGAAATTTCAGCAGGTGTCATTGGTATACATGGGGAACCTGGGGAAATTCCCTCTTCGTCACAACAGTTAAAGGTGCAGGTGCCCTGCCCTCTTTTAAATCTGGTCGCTCTTTTATTAGGGTGACCATATTTGGGAAACCAAAAAAGAGGACACCTAGTGTGTGTGTGGGGAAGCAGCTTTCTGAGTCCTGCAGAAAGTACGTTATCCCCCCACCACCTTAAAGAACCCGATTGGAGTGGAGGAGGGGAAGGGATTTCATTCTGCACCACCACCATCCACTCCAATTGGGGCCTTTTCTATAATGTCCACGAATGACCCACTTTCCCCTTCAAGACCTCAGTTGGAGCTCGGGGGGGGGGGGAATGATGTGCCTCAAGAAAGCATGTCATTCCCTCCTGCCATGCTAATGGCAGCCTTAAAGAGGAAGGTGTATCATTCCAGGACATTATTGAAAATGATAGAAAATCCCCCCTGACACCATGGAAAGAACAAAAACCAGGACAAATCTGGGGAAATCCTGACAGTTGGTCACCCTACTTGTTGGTCACCCTACTTGTATAGCTCCTGCACCTTTAACTGTTGTGATGAAGAGGCAATTTCACCAGGTTCTCCATATATACAAATGACACCTGCTGAAATTCCCTTTGCTATGCAACTGTTAAAGATACAGGAGCCCTGTCCTCCTTTTCATATGGTCAACCTATATGAAGAATAAAATGTGGAGCACTTTTTAGAAGCATAATAAGCATACAGACAGCATTAATACAGTAATACATCTGCTCCACAATATCTGTAAGTGAAGGCCAAACGCGTTTCGACTTGCGATCTTCTTCAGTGGCCTGATAGCTAAAATAAATAAAGATAACATACACAAAACAATAATAATAATGAGTGTCTCAGAGGTAAACAAACCCCCAAAACTGCAATATAGCCATACCTATAGCTAGTGCCCACCAGATATTGTAGACTACATTTCCCATCATTCCTGATATGTGCCATGCTGACTGGGGCTCATGCGAGAAGGCGAGCCGACCCAAATCTCACATACTTGTGAGCGAGTGTTCAGGTTTTGCAGAAGAAAGTTGAAAATAGGACTTTACATTTACTGTATGTCTTCTCTAGCCACTAGGAAATACTGCTCAATTTGGCCACCATCACAAACAGTAGCGGCAGCAGCAGCTTTATTTATTTATTAGATTTCTATTCTGCCCAATGGCTGGAGGCCTCTGGGTGGTTCACAATGATTAAACCATAAAATACAACATGAGATACAATATAAATATTTAAAACTACATTATAAAATAAAAGTAAAGGCCAAAATAAAACCTAGCAGCAATGCAAGATTTAAAATACGGTAACTGCAACCTTCTTCTCTCTGGCCTTCCTTCTTCTCACATCAGTCTGTTGGTTTCTGTCCACCACGCTGCCGCTAAGATCATCTTCTTGGCTCGCCGCTCCGACCATGTTACTCCACTTCTGAAATCTCTTCACTGGCTTCCAATTCACTTCAGAATCCAATATAAACTTCTCCTGTTGACCTTCAAAGCTTTTCATGGTCTAACTCCGCCCTATCTCTCCTCTCTCATCTCACTATTGCCCCGCTCGTGCTCTTCGCTCCTCTGGTGCCATGCTTCTCGCCTGCCCAAGGGTCTCTACTTCCCTTGCTCGGCTTCGTCCATTTTCTTCTGCTGCCCCTTACGCCTGGAACGCTCTCCCAGAACATTTGAGATCTACAAGTTCACTCGCAGCTTTTAAAGCTCAGCTAAAAAAATTTCTTTTTCCTAAAGCTTTTAAAACTTGATGTTGCTCAGACTTTAGACTGTTAGTTATACTGTTATACTGTTAGTTTTACCCTACCCTGTGCCTGTTTACCCTACCCAGTGCCTGTTTGCATTCTCTTCCCCTCCTTATTGCTTTACTATGATTTTATTAGAATGTAAGCCTATGCGGCAGGGTCTTGCTATTTACTGTTTTACTCTGTACAGCACCATGTACATTGATGGTGCTATATAAATAAATAAATAATAATAATAATAATAAAACAACATGCATGGAATTCGTATGGTCACCTCTAGTCTTTGGGTGCTGTTTCTGTTCACCACTCTGCCGCAAAGATCATCTTCTTAGCTCGCCGCTCCGACCATGTTACTCCGCTTCTGAAATCTCTTCATTGGCTTCCAATTCACTTCAGAATCCAATATAAACTTCTCCTGTTAACCTTCAAAGCTTTTCACGGTCTAGCTCCTTCCTATCTCTCCTCTCTCATCTCACACTATTGCCCCGCTCGTGCTCTTTGCTCCTCTGATGCCATGTTTCTCGCCTGCCCAAGGGCCTCTACTTCCCTTGCTCGGCTTCGTCCATTTTCGTCTGCTGCCCCTTACGCCTGGAACGCTCTTCCAGAACATTTGAGAACTACAAGTTCAACCACAGCTTTTAAAGCTCAACTAAAAACTTTTCTTTTTCCTAAAGCTTTTAAAACTTGATGTTGTGCAGACTTCTACTGTTACTTTCTACTGTTAGTTTTTCCCTACCCTGTGCCTGCTTACCCTTCCCTGTACCTGTTTGCATTCTCTTCCCCTCCTTATTGTTTTACTATGATTTTATTAGATTGTAAGCCTATGCGGCAGGGCCTTGCTATTTACTGTTTTACTCTGTACAGCACCATGTACATTGATGGTGCTATATAAATAAATAAATAATAATAATAATAATAATAATAATAATAATAATAATAATAATAATATCTTGCCTCCTTTTCCAGCACTGTTTTCCTTCAGAATGGAATATTTATTTATTTATTTATTTATTTATTTATTTATTTATTTATTTATTTATTCCAGGTGTTCATGAGAAATGGAAGCATGCAATGATGGAAATGTTCTAGAATAGATTCTCCTTCCTGCCCTCAAATCTAAGCAATGTAGAGATGATTTAATCATCTCTTGTAGTCATGAGGGATTCTGAACACTTAGAAATAACTTTTTAAAAATAAATGAATAAATCAGATTTCTGCTGATTTAAGACGGGTTTTTTTTCTAGATGATGCTCTTATTTTGCACTCATCATTCCTCACGCACCATTGTTCAAGGGTGCTTTAGACGTTGGGGGTCACTACTCAGTTTTGCTTCTGATTTTCAACAGCAATGTTTTCTGAGTATTTTTGGAGTGGGGAAAATTCAGCATTATTGGTGAAAGAGAAACAAAGCACTAATCCTTGCTAGTGTAGTTGTGTTATTCTGCTATACTGTGGTGCCACCTAGAGGTTATAAAGTGGAAAGTACAGAAAGACAGTAAAAGAAAATAATCTTAATTCTGCAAGGAAACCAGTAGTAGAAATAATGCAGGGTGACCCTATGAAAAGGAGGACAGGGCTCCTGTATCTTTAACAGTTGCATAGAAAAGGGAATTTCAGCAGGTGGCATTTGGAGAACCTGGTGAAATTCCCTCTTCATTATAACAGTTAAAGCTGCAGGAGCTATACTGGAGTGACCAGATTTAAAAGAGGGCAGGGCACCTGCAGCTTTAACTGTTGTGACGAAGAGGAAATTTCACTACGGTCTCCATATATACCAATGACACCTGCTGAAATTCCCTTTTCAATACAACTGTTAAAGATACAGGAGCCCTGTCCTCCTTTTCATATGGTCACCCTAAATAATGCATTAAATAGCCTTGTCTAGAAAAGCTCGAGATGACGCAATATTTAATGGCAGCATAAAAGGGATTGAACCATGGGACTGTGTGTTTCTCCCTCCCCTTTCTTCATCCAGCGTGGCAATAAGAAACATCTGCTTCTGGGTTTGAACTAAACGCAGTTTATTGTTACCTCTGAAATGCAGTAAAGTGTGGTTAGTTCAAGCTATGGTTTATTGAAACAAGCCAATATCAAATCTTGATTCATGATCGCCTTCCCCAACTTTGTGCCCTCCTGATGTGTAGGATTGCACATCTAGGGTGACCATATGAAAAGGAGGACAGGGCTCCTGTATCTTTAACAGCTGTACTGAAAAGAAAATTTCAGCAGGTGTCATTTGTATATATGGAGAACCTGGTGAAATTTCCTCTTCATCACAACAGTTAAAGGTGCAGGCGCCCTGCCCTGTTTTAAATCTGGTCACTCTAGTAGAGCTCCTGCACCTTTAACTGTTGTGATGAAGAGGAAATTTCACCAGGTTCTCCATATATACAAACGACACCTGCTGAAATTCCCTTTGCTATGTAACTCTTAAAGATACAGGAGCCCTGTCCTCCTTTTCATATGGTCACCCTAGCACATCTGGCAGAGAATGATGGGAGGTGCAGTCAAACACATCTGGAGGCTGGTTTATATTCACATTTAAGATGCAACCTGCAGTAAAAAAAAGAAAAGAAAAAAAGTAGAGCAACCACAATCCTGATTATAGTGTTGCCCAAAGAGGTAGCATTCAAGACGGCAAGCAGCTGTTGCATCTGTGAGTTGCAACAGCTGCCTTTTTTGTACCGGGAAGACCTGCGGTTCTGCTTTGAGACCCCACAGCTGGCTCACATCTGCCTCCCGCCTGTGCTCACTCCTCTGTGTGACACTCTGCGGTCCACCCAAGCAGAAAAGGACTGGGAATGTTTGACATCCTTGACATTCTCCAGCTTACAGGCTGCTCTCCCCTACCCTAAAAAGGATGGAAAGCGGCTGCGAGATGACGGCGATCGCATGAACGGCTCTGGCCGCTGAGCTCACGGAGACTTGCTTCGGAGCAAGCAAGCCCAAGACTGGGTGGTAAGGATGGGTGGAGATAGACCTGGTCTCGGCCAATGCATGGGCCCATGTGCGGTGCTGATGGGGCTTTTCCTTCCAGGAAGCCCCCAGCCCCCATGGAATCAGAACAAAAGAAGAGCCCTGCAGCATCAAAATGAGAGTTGATCTAGTTCATGAGGGAGAAGACTATCAATGGCTACTAGTCCTGATGGCTATGGGCTAACTCCAGTATCATAGAATCATAGAATAGTAGAGTTGGAAGGGGCCTACAAAGCCATTGAGTCCAACCCCCTGCTCAATGCAGGAATCCACCCTAAAGCATCCCTGACAGATGCTTGTCCAGCTGCCTCTAGGGTGGGAGAGCCCACAACCTCCCTAGGTAACTGGTTCCATTGTCATACTGCTCTAACAGTCAGGAAGTTTTTCCTGATGTCCAGACGGAATCTGCCTTCCTGTCACTTGAGCCCGTTATTCCATGTCCTGCACTCTGGGAGGATCAAGAAGAGATCCTGGCCCTCCTCTGTGTGACAACCAGAAGCAGTGTGCCTATGTACACCAGCTGCTGGGGAACATGGGTGGGAGGGTGCTGTTGGACCATGTCCTGCTTGTGGGTCTGTGGTTGACAGCTGATTAGCCACTGTGTCAACACAGTGCTGGACAAGATGGACCCTTGGTCTGATACAGTTACAAGATGGGGGATACTTGGCTAAGCAATACTACAAATGAGAAGGATCTTGGAATTGTTGTAGATCACAAGCTGAATATGAGCCAACGGTGTGATGTGGATGCAAGACAGGCAAATGCTATTTTGGGCTGCATTAATGGAAGTATAGCTTCCAAATCACGTGAGGTACTGGTTCCTTTCTATTCAGCCCTGGTTAGGCCTCATCTAGAGTATTGCGTCCAGTTCTGGGCTCCACAATTCAAGAAGGACACAGACAAGCTGGAGCGTGTTCAGAGGAGGGCAACCAGGATGATCAGGGGTCTGGAAACAAAGCCCTATGAAGAGAGACTGAAAGAACTGGGAATGTTTAGCCTGGAGAAGAGAAGATGGAGGGGAGACATGAGAGCACTCTTTGAATACTTAAAAGGTTGTCACACAGAGGAGGGCCAGGATCTCTTCTCGATCCTCCCAGAGTGCAGGACACGGAATAACGGGCTCAAGTTAAAGGAAGCCAGATTCCAGCTGGACATCAGGAAAAACTTCCTGACTGTTAGAGCAGTATGAAAATGGAATCAGTTACCTAGGGAGGTTGTGGGCTCTCCCACACTAGAGGCCTTCAAGAGGCAGCTGGATAACCCTCTGTCAGGGATGCTTTAGGGTGGATTCCTGCATTGAGCAGGGGGTTGGACTCGATGGCCTTGTAGGCCCCTTCCAACTCTGCTATTCTTTGATTCTATGAATCTTCTTATGTTCTTACCATGCTCTTTCTCACTGAATATGTGCAAGATGACTCTTGAGAATTTATGTGGGACAGAAGGGGGCACATCATTGGGAAACTGACCGAGTTGTAGTCAATTACAACATTACTCAGCAAAGAGAGATATAGAGAAAGATGCCTTTAAGTTCCAATAGAGGGCACAATTGTTATTGCAAACCACTGTCATTATAGCCAGCGCTAGAAAGGATGCTACAAAATCCACTTTTAGGAGTTCCTGTAATTATTACTATGGGGAAACCTAAGAGATTATTTTGGACAAAGCAAATATGAGAAACATACATCACTGTCTGTACCAAAATCATCATCGTTATTATTATGTTTCTTTTTTCGCTCATGGCGGTTTTTCTAGATGAACATAGTGGCCTTTCCCAAGTCATGCTGATTCATTTTACTGATTCAGGAATTTACTGACTATTGAACACATGTTTTAAATATGGCTGCTTTCTGTATGTTGTTATGGATGTATTTTGGTAGGCCCAGTTTCTGAAGGATTTCTGTAAAAAAAAAAAAAATTGACGTGATGTCGGTGACTATTCCAACTCTGCTGTTCTATGATTCTATGACTAATGGAATAATTGTAACTTTTTCCTGTTGCCATAGTTCTTTAACTTCCATGGCCAGTGGGGTATATTTTTAACTCTTTTCCTCTTCCTTTTCTGCAACGTTTTTGTCATTAGGGATTGCTACGTCAATGAGGTCTGTGTGCTTTTCATTTTTGTCTATAACTGTTATGGCTGGTCTGTTGCAAGGTGTTGTCTTGTCCGTACGAATCGTTCTGTCCCAGTATATTTTATGATCTTCATTTTCCAAGATTGTTTCGGGTGAGTGTGTAGGTTGTAGGTTGTTTGATGAGGTTGAATTTGATGGCCAGTTATTGGTGAATTAGTTTTGCAGCTGTATTGTGTCTGCCCGTATAGTCCATTCCTGCCAGAATTTTACATCCTCCTGGTACATGGTCTATTGTTTCTTGGAACTGATGACATTTCCTGCATGAATCTGTTGTTACACTGTTCTCTTTTAAGATGTATTTTTGGTACATCTTGGTTGCTATGAGTTGATCCTGTAAGGCTATTAGGTATCCTTCTGTTTCAGGAAATAGCTCGCCTTTCTTTAGCCATTCATACAATTGTTCTTTGTTTATTTGTGGGTTCTGTATTATGTTGTAGTGTTTCCCATGTAGTGCTTTTTCTCTGCGAGTGTGAGTGGTCGTGTTTGGTCTTCATTTTGTAGTGCTAGTTTAAATGGGGTGTACTTTTTATCTGCTTTTACTATGGCTTTATGAATAGGGGTGTTTTTAGTGTGAAAGAATTCTCTGAGTGATTTTTATCTGTTTAGCAAGAATTGTGTCAATGTCCAGCAGGCCTCTTCCTCCTTCTTTCTTGCTGATTGTTATTCTTTCAATGCATGAACTGGGATGGAGCATGTCGTGTTTCGTGAGTTTGGTACGATTGAGTCTGTTCATTTCTTCGAGTTCAGTGTGTGACCAGTGTGTCATCATCATCATCATCATCATCATCATCATCATCATCATCATGGTGCTGGTTTTAACCTATAATGCCTTACACGGTTTGGGACCGCAATACCTGATGGAACGCCTCTCCCGACATGAACCTACCCGTACACTGCGCCCAACATCTAAGGTCCTCCTCCGAGTGCCTACTCCGAGGGAAGCTCGGAGGATGGCAACAAGGGAGAGGGCCTTTTCAGTGGTGGCCCCCTAATTATGGAATGATCTCCCCGACGAGGCTCGCCTGGCGCCAACATTGTTATCTTTTCGGCACCTTTCTCTTCTCCCAGGCATTTAACAGCATTTAACAACATATGCTAAGCTTGTTTTTCGTTTTTTAATGGACCTCAGGACTGTTGTTGTTTAAAATGGATATTGTTTTATACTGTTGTTTTTTAATATATTTTTGATGGTTTTAAATTTTGTATACTTTTTTTAAATGTCCACTGTTTTTAACTTTTGTAAACCACCCAGAGAGCTTTGGCTATGGGGCGGTATATAAAATAAATAAATAAATAAATAAATAAAATCATCTCTCTTTCATCGCTCATGGTGTTGATGAGCATGATGGATTATTATTATTATTATTGTTATTATTATTTGTTATTATCATAATTCCTCCTCTTCCTCCTCCTCCTTTCCTCTGAAGAAGTCTAAATTTAGATTGTGTGTGTGTGGGGGGGCACTGTCTAAATTTAGACTGGGCACTCAGAAGTGAAGAGTGGATGAGAAAGGATAACAACGGATGCAAATGACCTCGGAGACTCCTTCCAACTTTAGGATTCTATGGAAAGAAAACACTACCTTCAAAGCAATAGTAAGTGTCTGAGATTCGGTGATGGCCACTATGGAGGTGACAGCTTTAAAGGAAGGTTAGGGGGTGGAGGAGGAGTCTATCAAGAACGTGGAGGCTGGTGGCTGCAATGCCAGTGGGGTGATGAATCCACTCCAGGTTTTAGTCAGAACTCTAAAGAAGCTCCATTCCTTGGAGAGCTCCTTTAGAGTTCTGACTAATACATGGAGTGGATTCACTGCCCCACTGGCATCGGATCCACCAGCCTCCACTGATCAAGCGCTTTTGGACATGGTGCCTGTATAGAACCTCCAGGCTGAGAGGCAGTCTACCACTCAACACCAGTTGCTCAGGAACGAACACTGGGGGAAGGTTGCTTCCTTCATGTGCTGCTTGTGGATTTCCCAGGGAGGTGCCTGGCTGGCCGCTGTGCAAAAGGGGATGCTGAACTAGATGGTCCCTTGGCCTCATCCAGTAGCTGGGCTCTTCTGTTTTTATCCCATGTGGCCGGGAGCTTGCTAGAATCAGAACTCCCCCCTCCCCGCCCCACCACCATCAGTGCAGCCCTTAGTAACTTCCTCCTCATCTGCTGCTGAACTGCTCACACCACTGTTAAATATCTGTGTAAAAATGCAAAGAATGGCCGGTCAAATTCCCCAGGGGACCCAAAGGGGCCTGGTCAAGCATGAGGCTGAATGCCAGCGAGGTTCTTGTTGGGAGAGAATGGATGAGGGCCTGCCTGAGGGAAGAGAGGGATCTGGAACAACGCGTGGCTGGAAACAGGATCCTTGGAACGTACGTCCGTGACCCTGTTTATTAATGGTTGGGAATGGCTGAAGGCAGCTGGACAGCCATCTGTCAGAGATGCTTTAAGGTGGATCCCTGCATTGAGCAGGGGGTTGGACTCGATGGCCTTATAGGGTATCTAGCTACCTGGCTAGAAACTAGTATTGTATCCAGTTCTGGGCACCAAACTTCAAGGAGGATGCAGACAAGCTGGAGCGTATTCAGAAGAGGGCAACCAGGATGATCAGGGGTCTGGAAACAAAGCCCTATGAAGAGAGACTGAAAGAACTGGGCCTGTTGAGCCTGGAGAAGAGAAGATGGAAGGGAGACATGAGAGCACTCTTCAAATACTTGAAAGGTTGTCACAGAGGAGGGCCAGGATCTCTTCTCAATCCTCCCAGAGTGCAGGACGCGGAATAATGGGCTCAAGTTACAGGAAGCCAGATTCCGGCTGGACTTCAGGAAAAACTTCCTGACTGTTAGAGCAGTACGACAATGGAACCAATGACCTAGGGAGGTCATGGGCTCTCCCACATGAGAGGCCTTCAAGAGGCAGCTGGACAGCCATCTGTTAGGGATGCTTTAGGGTGGATCCCTGCATTGAGCAGGGGGGGGGTTGGACTCGATGGCCTTGTAGGCCCCTTCCAACGCTACGATTCTATGAGTCTATGATCTTTCGAAGGACTCTTCTTTATTCAGCATAATTCAAAAGAAATAGCTGGACTTGGTGGTGAGACATAGATGGGCCCATCCATAGCGGCAGGCTATGGATCGGAACATCAGAAGAAGAGCCCTGCCGGATCAGACCGGGGGTCCATCTAGTCCAGCCCTCTGTTAACATGACCAGCTGCTGAGCAGGACCCACAAGCAGGACATGGGGCAACAACACCCACCCTCCTAACCCTGTTCCCCAGCAGCTGGTGTACATAAGCTTACTTCCTCTGATACTGGAGGTTGCACTTAGCCATCAGAACTAGTAGCCATAGATCTGAGAAGGGTGCTGAAATTCGAGATCTCCCCTGACTCACTTCTGAAAGTGTCCTGGCAGAGCGGGGCGGAGGGGAGATTTACTGCCTGCAGAGAGGCAGTTCATTGGCTGGAGGAGGAGGGCCAGGATCTCTTGTCGATCCTCCCAGAGTGCAGGGCACGGAATAAGGGGCTCAAGTTATAAGAAGCCAGATTCCGGCTGGACATCAGGAAAAACTTCCTGACTGTTAGAGCAGTACGACAATGGAAGTTGGTGGCCTCTCCCACCCTAGAGGCCTTCAAGAGGCAGCTGGACAACCATCTGTCAGGGATGCTTTAGGGTGGATTCCTGCATTGAGCAAGGGGTTGGACTTGATGGCCTTGTAGGCCCCTTCCAACTCTACGATTCAATGATTCTATGTTTCCAGGGGGGTCGATCCATTCAGGGCCTTTTGGATCTCCCTTCATTTCCCTGCACAATAGATGCAATTGTAAAGCATGGGGGCAGTAAAGATGTGAGAGATATTCTAAAAAGGGAAAACTGGGTCGTTTCTAATTTGGAGTGAAATCCTGTACATCTCCACTCAGAAGTAAGCCCTGCTGAGTTCAGGGGGACTCAATGTGTTCAGCACTGCAGGCTTAATGTTCTTTTAGGAACCAAGGAAGCTGCCTTATATTGAGTCAAACCCTGGATCCATCTCGCCCAGCATTTTTGGTGCAACTCTCCAGGGATTCAGGCAGGTTTTTTTTACTAACCCTATCTGGAGATGCCAGAGATTGAACCTGGGACCTTCTGCATGGAAAACGGGGCCTCTCTCACTGAGCTTCAGTCCCTCCAACCTCCTGTTGTCGTGGCATTCAGCATCTGGTAGGCAAGGTGCGCGTGTGAGTAATTTAATTCTCCTAGTGCAGCCAAGGAACAGAAATATAAGAACATAAGGGCAGCCTTTCTGGATCAGACCAACGGTCAGTTTAGTCCAGCACTCGGATCACACAGTGGCCAACCAGCTGTCAACCAGGGACCTGCGGTGTTACACCCCACAAGTCAGTTCCCAAATGTATGTCTGCAGTTTGTAAGTCTGTGGGTTTTAGAATGTTGGCCTGAGTGGGCGGAGTTAGAATGTCTTGGGAGGGGGGGGAGTGATATATAAGGGAAGGACGGAGGGGATTGAGGGGGACTTTTTAGGTCCTCTTAGAGCAGCCTTCCTCAATCTGGGGCGCTCCAGATGTGTTGGACTGCATCTCCCAGAATGCCCCAGCCAGCTGGCTGGGGCATTCTGGGAGTTGTAGTCCAACACATCTGGAGCGCCCCAAAGTTGAGGAAGGCTAGAGTCTTTAGTGCTCTCTGTGTTTAGAGTACTTAAGTTCTAAGAAATTTGAGGTTCAGGGTAGGGAGTCTTTGGAGTGTGGTGTGCACATAGTTGATGTATATTAATCAATACTGAGAATAAAGAAAGTTCAAGAGTGATTGTGTGAGAAAAAGGAAAGCGTGTATGTGAATGGGTGAAAGGATTGGATGAACGGTTTCAAAAAGTTTTTTAAATGTTTTATTTTGAAACAAAGCTTGTGAACTTTTAAAAATAAATTTTAATTATTTTGTTTTTAACTACCACAAAAATCCCACGTGTCTGTTTGGCATTTATCATCTGAAGTTTACACATTTAGCACCCACTCTGATGATAATTCACCTCAGCACATATAACTCACAGTGTTTTATTTCATATATTGAAATCCTTCTCCATTTAACCCCTTTCTCCACATAGTTTGGAGGGAGGTGGTTTTTGTCCCTTGCCTCAGGCGTATCAAGCGGTGGTGCTTGGCTTGAGCAGGGAGTAGCCACGGCCGGGTCTGTTGTTCAAGCTGGACACGGGTTTACAGCCTCTGATACTGGAGGTAGCACATAGCTATCAGGTCTGGTAGTCATGGATAGTTTTCGATACCAGGAATTTTAAAGTGATGCAAGTTGGCAGCCATCACTGCATCTTGTGGGAGCAAATCCCATGGTTTAACTCTGCGCTGTGTGAAGAAGTCCTTCCTTTGATCTGCCCTGAATCTCCCACCGTTCGGCTTCATGGGATGACCCTGTTAGGTTCTGGTGTAATGAGAGAGGGAGAAAAACCTCCCTCGACCCACCTTCTCCGCATCATGCGTCATTTTGCAAACCTCTGTCATGTTCTCGTTTCCTCACCTCCTTTCTAAACTCAGAAGACCCAAACCTTGTAATCTTTCAGCTCTGGGACCAGGTAGATGATGATAAAAAGCCTCAGCAGTCTCCAGAACAAAGGGAAAGGATTCAGCCTTTGTCACAAAAGAAAGAACTTGAGAGAATGTCTCTCTGTCAGGCAAACTGTGAAAGCCAGCAGGAAACTGGACTCCTGCTGAAAATTCTACTTTGAGGTTTCCTTCAACTGTCGGTCTGCCTTCAGCCTCAGAAGTGCTGACGGCATTGCAGAACGTCCAAAGTCTCACAAGACTCGACACTCCCTTTCGCTGCTTCTTCTTCATTCCAAATCCCTCCTCTCCCAAGGTGCTTTTCATTATTTATTTATTTATTTATTTATTTATTCCCTTTTTATACCGCCCAATAGCTGAAGCTCTCTGGGCGGTTCACAAAAATTCAAACCATAATAAAACAACCAACAGGTTAAAAGCACAAATACAAAATACAGTATAAAAAGCACAACCAGGATAAAACCAGGCAGCAAAATTGATATAAGATTAAAATACAGAGTTAGAACAGTAAAAATTAAATTTAAGTTGAAATTAAGTGTTAAAATACTGAGTGAATAAAAAAGTCTTCAGCTGGCGACGAAAGGAGTACAGTGTAGGCGCCAGGCGGACCTCTCTGGGGAGCTCATTCCACAGCCGGGGTGCCACAGCGGAGAAGGCCCTCCTCCTGGTAGCCACCTGCCTCACTTCCTTTGGCAGGGGCTCACGGAGAAGGGCCCCTGTAGATGATCTTAAGGTCCGGGCAGGTAGATATGGGAGGAGGCGTTCCTTCAAATAACCTGGCCCCAAACCGTTTAGGGCTTTAAATGTCAATACCAGCACTTTGAATCGGGCCCGGACCTGGACTGGCAGCCAATGAAGTTGTAAAAGGACTGGCATAATGTGATCTCGCCGGCCAGTCCCTGTTAGTAAACCGGCTGCCCTGTTTTGTACCAGCTGAAGCTTCCGGACCGTTTTCAAAGGCAGCCCCACATATAACGCATTGCAGTAATCCAAACTTTTTTTTTTTAAAAAAAAAGGCAAATGAGCATAATGTGCCATTAGCAACCTAGACATGCTATACCATGTGCAGGCAGCAACCTCTGTTTTGTATTTACTGAATGTCTTTCCAATTTTAATAAGACTTGTTATTCCCAAAGAGAAGCCCTGACACTACTGGATTCCATCAGACAGCGTCGTAGGCTGCCAAAACAGGAAATGTCCCCACTTGACATGGGGAAATGAGGCCCATGCAAAAATGAAGCCACCTCACTGAACCTCATGCTTGCCTCTTGGATTCTGCAAAGGTGTCGGAGCATTTAGGGTGCGCTGTTGAGAAGCCCATGGCAGGTGACTTATCAGCTGCTAGCGGAAGTCCCAAGGTGAACTTCCACAACCTGGCACCCTCCCAGTGTGTTGGGACTACAACTCTCATCATCCCTGCTTGGCTGGAGATGATGGGAGTTGTAGTCCCAAGACGTCTAGAGGGTGCCGGGCTGTGCAAGGCTGACCCAAGTGTTCCCCAAAATTCTAGTCACTGAGCCACACTTGTTCTGAATGGAAGCGCGTTTCACTCACACTCACCAAAAGGTTCATTTTTACTGTAAGAAAGTAGATCTTCAGATGTTTTGGACTTCGACTCCCAGCATTCTTGATCGTTGGCCATGCTGGCAAGGGGCTTCTGGGAGCTGAAGTCCACAATGTTCTGGAGATCTACCTTCTGCACATCTCCGGTCTACCCCAACTTTCCCCGCTTCAGCGTCCTCCAGATGTCTTGGAGTACAAATCCCATGGCCAGAGTTTAAGCACTTCCCTCCATCAGCAGTGCAGTTCTAGTCAAAATCGGAACCCCCTGATGTTACTTTAATGTTTTAAGTTTTGGGGAGGGAGAGCCAATTGCAGACCTCCTCGGCCACATCTGTTTTGACCCTACAGCACAGCAGGGGAGCAACGGTCTCTCTTTCTCTCTCCCTCCATAAATGGCATCTCTGGGATTGTGAATTGGGTTCATGCTCATGGCCAAAAAGGGAGTTGAAATGAGATGCAGACCTTTGCACGGCATTTCTTAAGAAACGGCATTCAAAACACAAAATCCGCTTCTTTGTGATTCCCCCTTTTTCCACCCAGTCATAGAATCATAGAATAGCAGAGTTGGAAGGGGCCTACAAGGCCATCAAGTCCAACCCCCTGCTCAATGCAGGAATCCACCCTAAAGCATCCCTGACAGATGGTTCTCCAGCTGCCTCTTGAATGACTCTAGTGTGGGAGAGCCCACAGCCTCCCTAGGTAACTGGTTCCATTGTCGTACTGTTCTAACAGTCAGGACGTTTTTCCTGATGTCCAGCTGGAATCTGGCTTCCTTTAACTTGAGCCTGTTATTCCGTGTCCTGCACTCTGGGAGGATCGAGAAGAGATCCTGGCCCTCCTCTGTGGGACAACCTTTTAAGTATTTGAAGAGTGCTCTCATGTCTCCCCTCAATCTTCTCTTCTCCAGGCTAAACATGCCCGGTTCTTTCAGTCTCTCTTCATAGGGCTTTGTTTCCAGAGCCCTGATCATCCTGGTTGCCCTCCTCTGAACACGCTCCAGCTTGTCTGCGTCCTTCTTGAATTGTGGAGCCCAGAACTGGACGCAATACTCTAGATGAGGCCTAACCAGGGCCGAATAGAGAGGAACCAGTACCTCACGCGATTTGGAAGCTATACTTCTATTAATGCAGCTCAAAATAGCATTTGCCTTTCTTGCAGCCATATCGCACTGTTGGCTCATATTCAGCTTGTGATCTACAATTCCAAGATCCTTCTCATTTGTAGTATTGCTGAGCCAAGTATCCCCCATCTTGTAACTGTGCCTTTGGTTTCTATTTCCTAGATGTAGAACTTGGCATTTATCCCTATTAAATGTCATTCTGTTGTTTTCAGCCCAGGACTCCAGCCTATCAAGATCACTTTGGAGTTTGTTTCTGTCTTCCAGGGTATTAGCTATTCCACCCATTTTGGTGTCATCTGCAAATTTGATCAGCGTTCCCCGCACCTCCTCATCCAAATCATTAATAAAAACGTTGATGAGCACTGGGCCCAGGACTGAGCCCTGCGGCACCCCACTCATTGCCTCTCCCCAGTTTGAGAAGGTTCCATTGATAAGTACTCTTTGAGTCCGATTCTGTAGCCAACTGTGAATCCACCTAATAGTTGTTCCATCTAGCCCACTTTTAGCTAGTTTGTTAATCAGAATATCATGAGGCACTTTGTCAAAAGCAGTCCTGCCCCTTTAATGAAAGAAAAGATGAACACTGAGCAAAAAATGGCCAATGTTCTGAGGCGGGCAGGCGATTTCCCCTTGGTTTTATTTTCACAGCCGTGAGAATTGATAAACCGTTCCAGATCCTTCCTCCAAAAGGATTCACTCAAGCCCTGGGGACAGCAAGGAGGAGAGCGAATGATGGGAGAACTACAACTTCCCGTTCTCAGACCAGCTGCCACAAGAGCATGGAAAATGAGTGGGATGGAGAAGAATCCGTTCCCATCCAAAGGCTGGCTGGATGGATGGCAGTTTATCGCTTGATAATAGCTCTCTTTCATAGGCTGTGCTGGACCTCTTGCGCACTGTAGCTGCATGAGGCAGCGACAGGAATCCAACTGGAATCCAGCTTCCTGTAACTTGAGCCCATTATTCAGTGTCCTGCACTCTGGGAGGAACGAGAACAGACCCTGGCCTTCTTCTGTGGGACAACCTTTCCACTCCATGCAGAGTGCTATCATGTCTCCCCTCGATCTTCTCTTATCCTTTAGGATTTTAAGTCTACCTGCTTCTGCCCACATCCACCATTTTCTATAAGCTGATGATGCCGGGCCTGCGTCAAGGGTTGGCGTGGTTGGGCAAGTGCTGAGGGCCCACATCCCAGCAGGGGCCCGCGAACAAGAGCTCCCTGGAGTTGCTCCACCTCTTCACCATGGCAACCTGCTTGTCCACCTGCCCCCTGCCCTGGTCCAGGCAACAGTGGTGAGAAGAAGCAGGAGATGCCTCAGCCTACTTGCTCACTGGCCTTCTGCCTGTCAAGCAAGCAAGTGGGAGCAATGTTGAGAAAGATGAGGAGGAGCAATGATGGTGAGACTCCCTGAGGGAAGGGGCCCATTGGAAGTACCTTGCCCAAGGGGCCACCAAAAATCTGGAGCTGGCACTGATCCAAAGGGCCACCTTCAATGCTTATGCAGTTCTTTGAGGGCCTCCAAAATCAGCCCCCCCAAATGTCTGGCATTTCCCCTCTTTCTCACAGGTAGCAACCAGTGGTGTCACAGGAAGGGAGAAATCAGGGCAGAGGAGCGCAGGAGCAATGACATCTGGCGTCCAGGTAATTGACAGAGCCTTTTGGTCTGGCCAGAGAATGAGGTGATAAGAAGGCTTTCACGTTTTAGCAACAGATAAGCATCAAGCAGAATTTGGCTACTTCCTTCCTTTCCTTTGACACAGTTCCTAGTTCACCATATCGGTTTAAATGGTAACACTTCCTTCCAAGAAGGTTTGCACAACGAATGAAAAGCAGAAGGTTGGGCTGAAGCTCTTTCAGCCCAACCTTCGTTAAAGCTCCATGTGTTTTACAAGTTGGACCTATGCAGTCAGATATAAGCACCACTTAATGTGACTACAGTTATCCCCAGACAACTCCATGGGATTTCAGTCATGCCCTGTAAATGTAATGGTGAGATTTCATTAGTAGTTTGATTGTTTGTTTTGAATGTCTGTGCTTTGTAATGGAGTTTTTAACCAGAGTGAGTGTTATTTTATTTTATTTTTTAAAAAAGCATCTATCTAATTGGGTGGGATAGCTAATACCCTGGAAGACAGAAACAAACTTCAAAGTGATCTTGATAGGCTGGAGTGCTGGGCTGAAAACAACAGAATGAAATTGAATAGGGATAAATGCCAAGTTCTACATTTAGGGAATAGAAACCAATTGCACAGTTACAAGATGGGGGATACTTGGCTCAGCAATACTACAAATGAGAAGGATCTTGGAATTGTTGTAGATCACAAGCTGAATAGGAGGCAACAGTGCGATATGGCTGCAAGAAAGGCAAATGCTATTTTGGGCTGCATTAATAGTAGTATAGCTTCCAAATCGCGTGAGGTACTGGTTCCTCTCTGGTTACGCCTCATCTAGAGTATTGCATCTAATTTTGGGCTCCACACTTCAAGAAGGATGCAGACAAGCTGGAGGGGGTTCAGAGGAGGGCAACCAGGATGATCAGGGGTCTGGAAGCAAAGCCCTATGAGGAGAGACTGAAACAGCTGGGCATGTTTAGCCTGGAGAAGAGAAGATTGAGGGGAGACATGATAGCACTCTTCAAATACTTCAAAGGTTGTCCCACAGAGGAGGGCCAGGATCTCTTCCCGATCATCCCAGAGGGCAGGACACGGAATAAAAGGCTCAAGTGACAGGAAGCCAGATTCCGGCTGGACATCAGGAAAAACGTCCTGACTGTTAGAGCAGTACGACCATGGAACCAGTTACCTAGAGAGGTTGTGGGCTCTCCCACCCTTTAGGCATTCAAGAGGCAGCTGGACAGCCATCTGTCAGGGATGCTTTAAGGTGGATTCCTGCATTGAGCAGAGGGGGATTGGATTTCATGGTCTTATAGGACCCTTCCAGCTCTTCTGTATCTATCTATCTATCTATCTATCTATCTATCTATCTATCTATCTATCCTATTTACCTACCTACGAGTGAAAGCTGGTGGCTCTCATGTCAGTGAGGTGGTGAATCTGCTTTGGATTTCAGTCAGAACCTGGAGTGCATTCCCCACTCCACTGACATCGGAGTCTCCAATCTGTATTGGTACCTACCTTCAAGGGATAGCTATGGCATCTCCTGGAGAGTGTGGCTATGGAGGTTTTCACGATGAACTCCCACACGTCAACATTTGCCACCACGGCATTTTCTGCAGTAGCTGCAATCATCCCTGGCTTCTAACCTCTTATTTTTCATTGCTTCATTGGCACCTCCTAAAAATCTTGCTTTTTTTTTTTTTTGACAGCTCTGCAAAGTAAGAGTCAGTTTTTCGTTTAGATGAATAGCTAAAGATTCTCCTCTAATGGACGCTGCTGGCTAGAATCATAGAATCATAGAATAGTAGAGTTGGAAGGGGCCTATAAGGCCATCCAGTCCAACCCCCTGATATTTGCTTAAAATGAGCATTGATGGCTTGTGGCTGCTAGCTATTGGACACCCCCCTCCACTACCGGTTTCGGGGAATGCTGGAGAGATATAGCTTGGCAGATGGAATATAGCCATCACAGAAGGCAGAAATCTGGTGAATTTGGCAGCTGGGTGGTGAGAACATATTTGTGTATGTTTCAGGACTCCAAGGGCAAGCTGTTTGCTTGGGGTGCGATTGGGTGGGGGGGACTGATACTGCTTCAAAAACTAGCCTTGCCTGCCAGGTTGCTTGTGTCCTCCTCCCCATCCCACCCCAAACATATAGGGTTGTAAAATAAATTGTTATCACAAAAACACACGGTACGTCGCCAGGGCCTTCTCTTTGCAATGCAATAAAAGACTGCTCCCTGGGCCCTCCCTCAAACAGCCCCGTCCTTGGAGAAGCGGGGGGACCCGAAACAGCATCCAACTTTTGCTCAAGATCAGCTTAACGGCCTTTGCTTATGCCTGAAGAATTACGAGGACACTGGGAAGATAAACAAAGGTCTCTGGCACAGGCGGAGGACCGAGCAGCTGTAAGGCCGCGCTGCGAAAGCCAAGAGATTACTAATGCAGAGAGGGGAGCAGGGGAGAGAGCCCACCACACGTCTCCCGTGCTTCCTTTCTCTGCTCGATACCACGCTCCGCTATCTCCTGCGTGGCTCTCCTACGCACCTGCCTGGGGCCCACCGACAGCCCTGCTCCTTTGAAAGGACGGGGAAAGATGTCTTCAAGCCTGACCAGGATGCTGGGTTCAAAGGCATGCGCTGACGTCGCTGCGGGGGCATCGGGCGAATCCTTTATTGTCATTCTTTCGCCCATGTGCCACCCACCCCCTCGCCTTCTCAACTGACATCATGCACTGCAGATCAGGGGCTGATAGGCTGAGCCTTGGGTACTGCGGCGTGGGCGAACTATTCCCAGTGCTAGCAGGATGGCCTCTTGCCTGCACCCTTGTCATGACAGCGATATGGAGGACTTCTTGGTCCTGCTATTTCCAGAGAGGGCCTCACGCCTGGGAACACGACGAGTGCACGGTGGAAATGACTCTGGTCTCTTCCTCGCTGTTCTTTCGTGGCTCCCTGGTTTCCCGAGCGGCACAAAATCCCAGGAACCAGGGATGACTCCGAGTTGGACAGGCAGGAAAGAAGGCATCAATTTGCAGAGCATTTGCGCATATTAACTAATATACACATTTAGAAATAACTGAAATTCATAGACTCATAGAATAGCACAGTTGGAAGGGGCCTACAAGGCCATCGAGTCCAACCCCCTGCTCAATGCAGGAATCCACCCTAAAGCATCCCTGACAGATGGTTGTCCAGCTGCCACTTGAAGGCCTCTAGTGTGGGAGAGCCCACCACCTCCCTAAGTCACTGGTTCCATTGTTGTACTGCTCTAACAGTCAGGAAATTTTTCCTGAGGTCCAGCTGGAATCTGGCTTCCTTTAACTTGAGCCCGTTATTCTGTGTCCTGCACTCTGGGAAGATCGAGAAGAGATCGTTGCCCTCCTCTGTGGGACAACCCTTTGAAGTATTTGAAGAGTGCTCTCATGTCTCCCCTCAATCTTCTCTTCTCCAGGCTAAACAGGCCCAGTTCTTTCAGTCTCTCTTCATAGGGCTTTGTTTCCAGACCCCTGATCATCCTGGTTGCCCTCCTCTGAACATGCTCCAGCTTGTCTACGTCCTTCTTGAATTGTGGAGCCCAGAACTGGACGCAATACTCTAGATGAGGCCTAACCAGGGCCGAATAGAGAGGAACCAGTACCTCACGCGATTTGGAAGCTATACTTCTATTAATACAGCCCAAAATAGCATTTGCCATTCTTGCAGCCACATCGCACTGTTGGCTCATATTCAGCTTGTGATCTACAACAATTCCAAGATCCTTCTCGTTTGTAGTATTGCTGAGCCGAGTATCCCCCATCTTGTAACTGTGGAAATAGAAGGGCAGTACAACTCCCTGTAGCGGGGAAGGCCGTGGACAGGTGAGCTGTGTGACTGCTTAGCCCGCCGTCCAGGTGTGATTGTTCATGGGCATCTCCAAGGCCTCAATTCTCTATCCCTCTGGTTCATTAGTCTTTAGACTGGGCACTTCAAATAGAGGATGGCCCACTGTAAACTAGGACACTGTAAACTACCCTATGAAGGAGCTGTAGAGATGCTAGAGGAATTGAGATGGACTAAAATGACTTCGGATTTCTAAGAACCTGACCTGCAGAATCCACTATGGACCTCTGCAGAATATATATATTAAAAAAATTCCTGAAATTTACGCAAATTCATTCGCTGGAAAACACACAAGCTTCTGCTGAGAGATATACCATGCCGGAAAATATATGCTGGGAAAAGTTGAACGGAATGGGGGACAATAGGCTAAAAGTTATATACTGACATAAATTATGTAAATGGCTGCGAACGTTCTTATGGAATTATTTGCGCATTTTTCCGCATAACTGGGGGTGGGGAACTAATTTGTCTGTGAACATACGATGGAATGACAATACTGCATAGTCCGCGAAACACACGCGGGGCGGATTTCATAAAATCTGGCTATTCCTAGGGGGCTGTGGCTAAGTGCTCCCTGGGGGAAGGGACGCTGTGTCCCCTATCTTGGTAAGCCTATGAGCTGACCTGGAGGCAGCGGCCAGCATCTGTGAGTCCCTGCTTTATATCATCCACAAAGGCAAATGGTTAAAGGGACATGCCTAACGGAAAAGGAGTGAGGCTAAAAGACTGTTAGCATTTCCCTTTCATTGCCTCCGGCTTCTTGTGTTCCAAGATATACTATCTCTGGATATGGAGGTTCTGTATTGTGGCCCATGGGCATAAGAGGATGAGAATTTGCCTATATACATGGGCCTTTCACTTCTGGCTGCTCCCCCAGACGTTGTCGCAAACTTTCAAGTTCTTTGAAAGGAAGCAAATGAAATCATGCACGAGATAATACTTGTTTATGCAGCTCGCATTAATACAGGTTCTTTGATATGACTGCAGCTTTCTTGGCTATGGAATTCAGATTTTTTTTCTCATTTGCTTTTAGCAAACGCAGGCCTCTTGGCCTTTGCACCCTAAAAGAATTAATTAGACGTTTCACTAAAATAAAAGAGCAGGAAATGTTCTGTAAGTCCCCGGGGCATTTTAAATCGATGTCAAATGACTGAACAAGGGTTCCCTTTTTTTTTTTTTTGGTAATTACAAAAGGATGCTCTGTGTGGCACTGAGTAACAGCTGGGAATAGTCTTGGACTTCAGCTATAACTGGACACAAGTGCACATTTAGGAACATTAAAGCTGCCATCCTGCACCCATTTACCTGGGAGTAAGCCCTACTGAACCCAGTGGGACTTACTACTGAGTAGACAGCTAGAGGATTGTGCTGTAAGTGACATGGGGGAAAAAAGACTGCTTCCTAGATTTCAAAGGATGGTTGGGGTGAAAGTCTCCCAAGCTAACCAGGAGGTGACTGACAGATCTAGGAGAGAAGAGAAGAAGATTGAGGGGAGACATGAGAGCACTCTTCAAATATTTAAAAGGTTGTCACGCAGAGGAGGGCCAGGATCTCTGCTCGATCCTCCCAGAGTGCAGGACACGGAATAACGGGCTCAAGTTAAAGGAAGCCAGATTCCGGCTGGACATCAGGAAAAACTTCCTGACTGTTAGAGCAGTACGACAATGGAACCAGTTCCCTAGGGAGGTTGTGGGCTCTCCCACACTAGAGGCCTTCAAGAGGCAGCTGGACAACCACCTGTCAGGGATGCTTTAGGGTGGATTCCTGCATTGAGTAGGGGGTTGGACTCGATGGCCTTGTAGGCCCCTTCCAACTTCGCTATTCTGATTCTATTAACAGACCCAGGAAGACATCTTAGGTTCAGTTTGATGCACACTTACCTGAACATGCTTGGACGTGAGTATGCATGCCCAAGGTTACATCATTATTAATAGAGCAGAATTATGAGAGATAAATTGTTTCATTTGAATGAGGAGAGGGCAGAAGACGCCTCTTAGAGCTGAAACCAGTCGCTATTCTACTCCAAGCGCCTGGGGCAGGCAGGGGAACCGGGTGTTGCCCACGTGTTCTCTCTCCCATTCACACGTAGCCAGACATGGAAGTCCAGCTGAGCTCTCAAAACGAATTCACACACCATCTTTCCTCCACTTACTGGTGCCCTCCAGATGTGTTCCTATGGCCACGCTGGCTGGGGAGAACGGGACGGCAGTCCAAACACATCTGGAAGGCGCCAGGTTGGGGAATTTTTGTGAAACGCCCAGAGAGCTCCGGCTATTGGGAGGTATAGAAATGTAATAAATAAATAAATAAATAAGGCAGAAGTTGTTCTTGGCAGAACAATTTGCAGTAGTTCAGAGTGGGCAACTTGTGAGCCTCCAGATATTGGCCTACAATTCCCATCAGCTCTCACCACTGGCGAGGGCTTGTGGGAATTGTAGGCCAAAGGATCCGGAGGGCCGGAAGGTGCGCCCCCCTCCCCTGCTGCAAAAGCTACTCCATCACCACATCTGAATAACTGTAGAACAGGGGTGAGAAGCAACCTGGTGGCCTCCATATGTTTTGGATGACAACATCCATAAGCCCCAGCAAGCATAGCCAATAGCCAAGAATTTTTTATTTATTGCATTTTTATACAGCCCAATAGCTGAAGCTATTATGGGAATTGTAGTACAAACATCTGGAGGGCACTGGGTGACCAACCTCCGCTGTCGGATGTCTCCTCTATGCCTCGGGTGGGGGAGGGGCAAGCAAGGGCTTCTTCTGCACAAGACAGCTGATGTTTTCAGGCAATGATGTTTCTCGATCCTCCCAGAGTGCAGGACAGGGAATCACGGGCTGAAGTTACAGGAAGCTGGATTCCGGCTGGACATCAGGAAAAACTTCCTGACTGTTAGAGCAGTACAACAATGGAACCAGTGACCTAGGGAAGTTGTGGCCTCTCCCACACTAGAGGCCTTCAAGAGGCAGCCGGACAACCCTCTGTCAGGGATGCTTTAGGGTGGATTCCTGCACTGAGCGGGGGGTTGGACTTGATGGCCTTATAGGCCCCTTCCAATTCTACCATTCTATGATTCTAAACTTTCCGCAGGAAATGAAGGATAGCCTTTCCCAACCTGGTGCCCTCCAGCTGTTGCACTACAACTCCCATAATACCTAGCCAGGCCTGCATAGACCTTACCTTCCTGACACACTCCTTTCCCCAACACGGCACTCTCCAGATGTTAGCCATGCTTACTGGGGGGTATGGGAGTTGTAGACCAACACATCTGGAGGACACTAGGTCAGGTCCAGAAATGTTAACTCACCCTGAATGGTTTACATGGGTGGGGGACTTGTGCCCCTCCAGCTGTTTTGCCCTACAACTCGCCCCATGCCTCACCATTGGCTATGCTGCTTGGGATGATGGGATTTGTAGGCCGAAACAGCTGGAGGGGCACACGTTGCTCACCCGTGATTTCCACACTCGGGTGGATTCCGCCTTGGAAGTTTTGACAAGGAAAGGTCGGATGTTTGTCCAATGACGCAGGGCCGGGCGGAAGGTAGATCTCCAGATGTTTAGGACTTCAACCCCGGGGAGGCCCCGCCAGGACGGCCAATTGTCAGGAACGCTGGGAGTTGAAGTCCCAAACCCCTGGCGGTCTCCTCCCCGGCCACCCTTGCAAGAAACAAACAGGGCGGACCCCCCCCCAATGCAGCTGTTCCTTGGCTGTGACGAGCGACCCCCCCAGGTGTCCGTACCAGAGGAGCTCCAGCTAACGCGCTCCAGATGTTGGACGGGGTGGGGTGGGCGGTCTGGAGGGATTGGTCAGCGGCCGGGCCGCGGGCAGCCAATGGCGGCGCGGGGAAGGCGCCTGCGGCCCCGCCCAGGCCCAGGGCCAGCCCGGGCACTTCGGACCCGCCGCCGCCCGCTCCAGCCGCCGCCGCCAGGGCCGGGAAGCATGCGTGGGCCGGGGCTGCCGCTGCCGCTGCTGCTGCTGCTGCTGGCGTTGGGCTGGGCGGCCGCGCTGCCCCGCTCGCAGCTCTTCCCCTTCGGGGAGCCCCGCGGGGACCGGCAGCTGCCCGAAGGCGACGACGAGACCTCGGCGCCCGCCGCGCCCCTGCCCGGCCCGCTGCGCTTCTACGAGACCCGCTTCGCGCAGCTCTACGTAAGTGCGCCCCGGGCCGCGGCCGCCTGGCGGGGAGAGAGAGAGCGAGCGAGAGCGGGAGGCGGCGCCCGGGCTCCCCGTCGGGGCCCGGCAGCCGGAGGGACCCCGGCCTCCCCCAACCAGATGTTGGGGACTGCAAGTCCCAGCAGCCCCAGCCCTAAACATCTGGAGCGCGCCAGGCTGGAGAAGGCCCCCGGTGAGCCCCGGGCGGCGGGCGGGCGCAGAGAGAGAGAGAGGCGGCGCCCGGGCTCCCCGTCGGAGCGAGGCAGCCGGAGGGACCCCAGCCTCCCCCAACCAGATGTTGGGGACTGCAAGTCCCAGCCCTAAACATCTGGAGCGCACCAGGCTGGAGAAGGCCACCGGTGAGCCGGGCCCGGCCAGATCCAACAGGCGGGCGCCTTGTCCGGGCAGCTGTTTGCCCAAGGAATTCCTGGGCATCAATAGAGCTTTCTCTCTCTCTCTCTCTCTCTCTGTGCTCCCTCCCACCTCCCGCTATTCCTGTCCAGCCGGACACTCCCTTAACTCAGCGGTCCCCAACCTTTTTGGCAACAGGGACCAGTTTTGTGGAAGACAATTTTTCCATGGACCTGGGGATGGGGTGGGGTGGGGTTTGAGGAGATGTTTTTGGGAAGTCCTACCCACCCACCCCGACTCCAGCATCCTGGCTTCGCTTCGGCTGGGCAGCAGGGCCGGTGCTAACTTAGAGGCCACTCAGGCGGCCGCCTAGAGCGCCAAGGTAAGGGGGCCGCTGAACGCCGCAACCAGAAGCCACTCTCCCACAGCAGCTCTGAGATGGTGGCTTCTGGGTGCGCCGTTTCAAAGCTGCCCGCCCGCCCCAGCATCCTGGCTTCGCTTCGGCTGGGTGGGCGCTGAAGTGAAGCCAGAACGCTGGGGTAGGGGGGCGGGGGGCGGCGGCTTCAGAACGGCGCGCCCAGAAGTCGCTCTCCCAGAGCGGCTTCCGACTTGGCACACCGTTCCGAAGCTGCCCCCCCCCCCCCCCAGTGTCCTGGCTTCACTTCGGCTGGGCGGGCGAGATGGCATCCCGTACCCAGGTACGCTGGGGTGGGGGTGGGGGTGGGTGGGTGAAAGCAGCTCACCTGCCTAGGGCGCAAAATAGTCTGGCACCGGCCCTGCTGGGCAGGCGAGATGGCGCCCTTCCCCCAGGTACGCGGGCGTGGGGGTGGGGGTGGGTGGGTGAAAGCAGCTCACCTGCGCGGCCTGGTTCGTAACAGGCCATGGACCGGGACCGGTCCATGGCCCGGCGGTTGGGGACCCCTGCCTTAACTGACCTGCCTTAACAGCACAAACGTTAAGCAACATCAAAGAATTCACTGCAGTGAGAAGCCCTATAAATGCTCAGAGTGTGGAAAGAGCTTCAGTCAGAGCCTCCACCTTAGGTGACATCAAAGAATTCACATGGGCGAGAAGTGGGATGAATGCCAAGAGTGTGGAAAGAGCTTTTCTCAGAGGGCAAACCTTAATCGACATCAAAACATTCACTCCAGTGAGAAGCCATAAAAGTGCTCAGAGTTTGCTGGTTTAAAATTTTGTACATCTGTTTTTTAATTGTCATTGTTTTTAACTGTTGTAAACCATCCAGAGAGCTTCGGCTATGGGGCGGTATATAAATGTAATAAATAAATGAATAAATAAATGCCGCCGAAGCGCCCGCCGGCCGAGTCCCCCCTGGGCCAGAGAGGCTGCAGGGCGTGCATCCCATCGGCGCTTCCTGCCCAAGCCTTTGCTTCAAACCGCACCGCTTTTCGTTTGCGAGGACGCTTGGCCGGCCTCTTCTGGGAGGTTGTCAGCTGCCCTTCCCATTTTACAGATGGGGAACTGAGTCTGAAAGGTAGCGGCCTGGGCCCCGTCACAGCCTTGATGGAAGAGGGCCCGGTACTGAGCCCTGACGAAGGTTGGGGTCAGGGACCCAGCCCCAGTCACACCGTAAATGTAGGAGGGGGACGCGGGCGTGTCATTTATTTATTTATTTGTCAGTTTTGAAATAAAATTCCCTGAAGCAGACTAGCAGCTGGTCTCTCAGGATTAGGTCCCTGATCAAAACAGTGGCCTGCGTAAGAACATCAGAAGAGCCTTGATGCTGGATCAGACCACGGGTCCATCTAGTCCAGCACTCTGTTCACACAGGGGCTGACCAGCCATCGGCCAGGGATGAACAAGCAGGACCTGGTGCAACAGCACCCTCCCACCCATGTTCCCCAGCAACTGGTGCACACAGGCTTACTGCCTATAATACTGGAGGCAGCACACAACCCTCAGGGCTAGTAGCCATGGAGAGCCTTCTCCAGGAATTTATCCAACCCCCTTTTAAAGCCATCCAAATGGGTGGCCATCACTACATCTTGTGGTAGTGAGTTCCAAAGTTTAACTATGTGCTGTGTGAAGAAGTACTTCCTTTTATTTGTCCTGGATTTCCTTGCAGGATTGTAAATAATAATAATAATAATAATAATAATAATAATAATACTGGTTTCCCTGATTTAAAAAAGGGAGCTCTCTAGCCACTGAATAGACTCTTTATTACTCGGTGTTTTATCTTATGAGATTTCTTATGTTTGCCCACGCAACTGAGGCTTATGCATTGGGTGAATGTGAAGGGCTTTATGAAAGTGCTTGTTTACTATTTCACATTACGACAGCCATCCCCAACTTGGTGCCCTCCAGATGTGTCAGACTACAACTCCCAGCATGCCCTGGCTGTTAGAAAGTAAAAGCCGCTTGACAGTTGAACAGGCTGCTATGTGAGGCGTCCGGGTGTCCTTTGCTGGAGGCATTTAAGCAGAGGACAGACGGCCATCTCTCGGGGAGAATGTTACTGCATCCTGCTTTCTAGATCCCGCATTGAGCAGAGGGTTGGACTAGATGGTCTCCAAGGCCCTTTGAAACTATGGAATTCTCTAAAAGACCTAGTGATCAACCTCTCCAGTGCAGGCTCGTGACTCCGATGTCAGTGGGGCAGTGAATCTGCTCCAGGTTTCAGTTGGAGCCAGTTAGAGCTCGAAGGGAGCTCTCCAAGGGGTGAAGCATGGCATACAGCTTTAGAGTTCTGATTTATTTATTTATTTATTACATTTTTATACCGCCCAATAGCTGGAGCTCTCTGGGCAGTTCTGATTGGTTCTGACTGAAACCTGGAGCAGATTCACTGCCCCACTGACATCGGAGTCACGAGCCTGCACTGGAGGGGTTGATCGCTAGCTCCAAGAGTTCTAGAGAATTCCATAGTTTCAAAGGGCCTTGGAGATTATCTAGTCCAACCCTGCTGACATTGGAGCCACCAGTTTCTACTGGAGCTCTCCTCTTCCGTGAATTTGTCAAGTCCTCTTTTTAAAGCAATTTAACCTACTGGCTGTTCATATTACAGAGCAGCCCTGTAGTTTGCAGGTGAACCTAGAACATAGTTGAACGCACATTTTGGGCTCATCTGCACCTCTGGTCTCTTGGGCCTCACCGTTGCCCTATGTCAGCTTTCCCTGTCCAGGGGACCTTTAGAGGACTTGGATTACAAATCCCATCATCCTCAACCAGCAGGGCTATGGGCCATGTTGGCCAGGAATGAATGGGGTGGTAGTCCAGCACATCTGAGAGGCACTGAGCTGGGAACCCCTGCTTTATGTGAAGCGAGGGAATGCCGTGGGGCACCCAACACTCCTCTGTAGCTGCACATTATAGGGGAACTGTGGTAGTGGTCGGAAAACTCTCTTTCAGTGGCATTTGTCCATGGTTGCTGATCTTTTCAGTGATTAACATCTGAGTATGGTTCCCACTGCTCTAGATCTGAATAGTTTTGACAGGTCCTTCATGGCTTGTAGTTAAGAACGTGAGAAGCTGGAGCGTGTTCAGAGGCAACCAGGATGATCTGGGGTCTGGAAACAAAGCCCTATGAAGAGAGACTGAAAGAACTGGGCCTGTTTAGCCTGGAGAAGAGAAGATTGAAGGGAGACATGAGAGCACTCTTCAAATTCTTAAAAGGTTGTCACACAGAGGAGGGCCAGGATCTCTTCTCGATCCTCCCAGAGTGCAGGACATGGAATAATGGGCTCAAGTTAAAGGAAGCCAGATTCCAGCTGGACATCAGGAAAAACTTCCTGACTGTTAGAGCAGTGCGACAATGGAATCAGTTACCTAGGGAGGTCGTGGCCTCTCCCACATGAGAGGCCTTCAGGAGGCAGCTGGACAACCATCTGTCAGGGATGCTTTAAGGTGGATTCCTGCATTGAGCAGGGGGTTGGACTCGATGGCCCTGTAGGCCCCTTCCAACTCTGCTATTCTATGATTCTATGATTTTAAGAGCCAGGCTGGATCAGACCAAGGGTCCATCTAGTCCAGTATTGTGTTCACACAGTGGTCAACCAGCCAAGTAGGACACGAGGTCAACAGCACCCTCTCACCCATGTTCCCCAGCAACTGGTGCACATAAGCACACTGCCACTGATACCAGATGTAGCACAATAACCATCAGGGCTAGTAGCCATTACTAGCCTTCTCCTCCAGGAATTTATGCAACCCCCTTTTAAGGCCATCCAAATTGGTAGCCGTCGCTACATCTTGTGGTGGTGAGTTGCATAGTTTAACTATGCGCTGTGTGAAGAAGTCCTTCCTTTGATCTGTCCTGAATCTCCCACCCATCAGCTTCATGGGATGACTCCATTGGGTTCTCGTGTTATGGGAGAGGGAGAAAAATGTCTCTCTATCCACATTCCCCACACCCATGGAGGCTAAGGGGAGGCAGGGTTGAGGTTCAAATGGCTCCTCGTCCTTTAAACTATCACTCTCTAACAACATAGCAACCTGCTATCCAACCGACATTTGTTAGTCTTCCACTCAAGCTGGCTGTGTTTGCTGTTGGATCTCTTTTGCTCACTGTGCTTTGACCTGGCTCCCTGACAGGTTGGGACCAACGGGATCATTTCCACCCAGGACTTCCCCAGAGAGACCCAGTATGTGGATGACGATTTCCCCACGGACTTCCCCGCGGTGGCTCCTTTCCTGTCAGACATCGACACCAGTGGCGGGAGAGGCAAGATCTATTACCGCCTGGATGATTCCAGAGAGGTGCTGGATCGGGCTGCCCAGCTGGTCCAGGCTGCATTTCCCAGCGCCACCGACTTTGCCCCCCGCCACACCTTCATTGCTACCTGGGAGGACGTGGCAGCCTACGAAGAAGTCACCCGGAACTCGGAGCCATCCAAGCAGGTGAGGCGAAGCTTTGCGGCATCCGGATTTCTGATGGTTTCCATGCTCCCCTTTCTAAAAGATTGAAATTGATCTATACCCTGCCTGGCATTCAAGGCAGCTTACAGTTATATATTGAAGCTCGATTAAAACAACAATAAAATGCAAGTAAAACAATAAAAAGACATGATGGACGGGGGACGGGGACAGGGCATGGCGGACAAGGGGGAAGAAGAAGAACGAGGACGGGGGCAGGGCATGGCGGAGGGGGGGAGAAGAAGAACGGGGACGGGGGCATGGCATGGCGGAGGGGAGGAGAAGAAGAACGGGGATGGGGGCAGGGCATGGGGGACGGGGACGGCATGGTGGACGGGGAGGGAAGAAGAAGAACGAGGACGGGGACAGGGCATGGCGGGGGGGGAGAAGAAGAACGGGGATGGGGGTAGGGCATAGCGGAGGGGGGGAGAAGAAGAACGGGGATGGGGGGTAGGGCATGGCGGAGGGGAGGAGAAGAAGAACGGGGACGGGGGCAGGGCATGGCGGACGGGGGAATACGGGCGAGCGAGTGGGCAGGGGGGTATCACACATCGTGGGGGGGGGAAATCGGGGGGAGCGGGGAACCCTTTATTTTTTAAAAAAAGCATTTACCTTTTCTGGCGGTGCACTCCTGCGCACATGGCCCTTTAAGGGGGGAAAACGCGGAGCACGCGACGGGGCTTTCCCTTGCTCCGTCGCGTGTTGACGTCTGGAAAAGGGCGATGGCGTGCACTAGTTGTAGTGTGCCGTCGCCCCTCCTCCCAGACGGATTACCCGGTAGGTCTAGCAAGGCCCTAAGCCATGGTTCACCTGACACACAACATGCTAAGCCAAAATCAGGAGAGGCTGTGCAAGTCCTAGATCAGTGCCTAAACTCAGTGCCTAAACTCGGGGAATTGCACTGGCTACCTATTGGCTACTGGGCCAGGTTTAAGGTTTTGGTACTGGTGTACAAAGCCCTAAACAACTTGGGACCAGGATAGAGCGCCTTCTTCCTTACCAACCTGCCAGAGCACTGAGGTCATCGGAGGGCAGGCTCCTGGTGGCTCCACGTGGACCTGTGGCCCAACTGGAAACCACCAGGAGAAGAGCCTTTAGTGTGGTGGCCCCTTCCCTGTGGAACTCCCTACCCCTGGAGGTCAGGCAGGCGCCAACACTAGGCTGCTTCTGTCGCCTCCTGAAAACATCTCTCTTCCGAGAAGCCTTCCCCAACTGACTAGCCACTGTTTTTTCTGGCTCCTTTGTTTTTAAATTGAATAATTTAAATTTGCTTTTTTAATCTTCTTTCTTTTACTGTTTATATCGATGTTCACCGCTCTGGAATCTGTGTTAGATAATTGAGTGGTACATAAATGTTGTAAATAAATAATAGTGTTTAGCTCAAAACGCTTAACCGTCATGGTTTAGCGTGTTGTCTGAACAGCACCACACTGGCAGCAAGAGCTTGGAGCTAAAGCATGCTGGGTTTTTTATTTGTCATTGTTATTTTGGCCACACCCTTTTGCCTTTGGCCACACCTTGTTTTTCCTTCAGCTCCGCCCATCGCTGGAATGCGGCCCCTGAAAGCTTCTCTGGCCCTCGGGCTGAAAGACCTTCAACACCCCTTTCGTAGGGGATCCTGTACCTTCAGGCGTCGCCTGGAAGGCAGAATTACACCAGCTGTCGCTTTTCCCCTGTATCAATGCAGTGAAAGGAGAAGCTTCGCCTGGGGGTGCAACGCTGCCTTCTGTGCGGTTCTTAAAGGCACATGTTCTGGAGCTGGCAACGCCAGCCTCTCTTCGGAGGAGGCAAAGATGATTTTCTCCTTTCGGAAACTCTGACTGTGGCGTTCACCGCGTTCACCTCGGCTTTTTGTTTTGTTCTGCTGGTGGGTGGAGGGGATTTTTCTCCATGCGATTTGTTTGCCTGTCATCAGAGAAAGGCATGTTCCAGATTTTCCACAGTGGAAAGGAGATACTAATGAAATTCCTATAGCGGGGTGGGTATGTGTTCCTTTTTGTTTTTAAATTGGTTCGTCTCTGTTAAAACACACACACACACAAGCCAACCCTGCGTGTGGAAAGCTCTCATGTCCCCGGTGCACTGTTATGTTTTTAAAATGTGGGAGAGACCCATGAAAGCAGCATTCCCCAACCATCTTTTCCAGACTACAACTCCCATCACCCTTAGCTTAGCACAGCTGTAAGAAAGGTTCAGCCTTGGCTTTGAAAAACAGATAGTAATTTAAGCCATAGATTGGCCTTCTCCAACCTTGTACCAGCCAGATGTGTTGGACTGCAACTCCCATCATCCCCAGCTAGTATGGCCACCTAGAACTGCAGTTACAACATAAGAACATCAGAAGTGCCCTGACGCTGGATCAGACTGAGGGTCCATCTAGTCATAGAATCATAGAATCATAGAATAGCAGAGTTGAAGGGACCTACAAGGCCATCGAGTCCAACCCCCTGCTCAATGCAAGAATCCACCCTAAAGCATCCCTGACAGATGGTTGTTCAGCTGCCTCTGTTCATAAAGTGGCTAACCAGCTGTCGGCCCGGGACCAACAATGCAGGACATGGTGCAACAGCACCCTCCCACCCATGATCCCCAGCAACTGGTGCACACAGGCTTACTGCCTCTCATACTGGAGGTTGCACTTAGCCAACAGGGCAGGTAGCCATTGATACCTTCCGCGTCCAGGAATTTATCCAACCCCCTTTTAAAAGCTATCCAAATTGGTGGCCATCACTACATCTTGTGGTAGTGAGTTCCATAGTTTAATTAAACGCTGTGTGAAGAAGGACTTCCTTCGATTCGTCCTGAATCTCCATCCATTAGCTTCATGGGATGACCCCACTGGGTTCTAGTATTATGAGAGAGAGAGAGAGAGAGAGAGAGAGAGAGAGAGACGTCTCCCTGTCCACATTCTCCGCACCATGCATCATTTTGTACACCTCTATCAGGTCTTCCCTCAGCCTCCTTTTTTTCCAAGCTAAACAGTCCCAGTCTGATAAAACGTAATCAGCGGAAGGCCAGAGCCAAGTGGGAGGTTTTCAGGGCCTTTCGAAAATGGGAGCCGTGGGAGGTTTTCAGGGCCGGGCGGACCCCTGATGGCTACTTATTCCAGAGGTGTGGGGTCACCCCTTTAATTGCCCAACTTACAGCCCTCACGGCGGGGGGGAATGGAAAGTGGGGGGGGGCACATGAGGGGAAAAAAAAGAGAAACCCTTTTTCTGGTTTTAAAGTGTGGGCCGGCTGACATTGCCCAAAGGCGGTCTTTCAATAATTTGGTCCTAATCCGCATAAGGGTGCAATCCAATCGATTGTGCCCTCGGTGCTCAGAAGCCTCTGGACTCGGAGGCTTCCGAGATTCCTATGTCCTGCCGGGCTGAAGCTGGCAGGGTGGGAGGAACAGCAGAGGGGTTTTTGGCCGCCCTGCCCTCCATCTTTGGAGATTTCCACTCGGGGGGGCTTTTCAGAGATATCCCGTGACTCGCCGCCTGCCATCACGCCCTCTTTCCTGCTCCACCAGGGCTAACTCTGTACACCAGTTTCTGGCGAACCCGAGCGGGACGGTGCTGTTGCCGCCGTGTCCTGCTTGTGGGCTCCCATTGGGGCCTCTGGGTGAACAAAACTGGACCAGATGGACCTTTGGTCTGATCCAGCCTGGGGGCTCTTCTTTGTCCTTCTGTGCCTGGTGTGGGCCATGTAACCGTGCATTTAGCTGGCGCTCTGGGAAACCGCAGCCGAGGGCCGATGGAATTTGCCCTTTGTGTCTCTCTTAACAAGTGTTAACGTACTCGGGAGCCCATTGAGCGTGGCTTAGGAACAAGCGCCAAGCTGACCTTTGCTGATGCCCTTTGACCCTTGACCCCCACCACTCTCTTATCTGTCGGTTTCCCCATTTAGAGCTCCGTGTTCTGCTTTTGTTTGCTCTTCCGTTTCCCCCTCCCCTGTTTGCTAAGGGCATGATCTGTGGGGAGAGTTTGCCTACGAAAGCCCTGCTGAAATGCTTAGCAAGCTATGGAAGAGCATGGCAGGGCTCCTGCACACTTTCCGTTATGCAGGAGAACCTCCCCAGCCGGGATCATATCTGAAAACGTTAGCCTTCTTGCCATAAGGCGGTCTTCTCCAAGCTGACGCCCTCCAAATAGGTTGGACAACAACACCCATTGTTTTCATGACTATGCTGTCTGGGAATGATGGGAATTGCAGTCCAACACGCCCAAAGGGCACCAGGTTGAAGGACGGTGGTGTAAACACCTTGGCGGAACATTAAGGCCGCTCTGTGTGACACTTGATGGCCCGTGTCAAAGTTCAACTAGGTTGTGGCAAAGATTTTCCGCCACAGTATCTCATCTGTATTCCGGTCTCCTCGCCCGGTCCACGTGTGCTTGCCTTGGTGGTTCATGCAAGAAGCACCGGCAAGCCCCCCCTCCCTCCCTGTTGATGGGGGGTACCAAGCTACTTTTTGCAGAAACCACGCGGCTGCGGCACGAGGCAGGAGCGGCTGGGCACGCAAGAGACGAAAAATTTCCAGAAATTTTGAAGCTATGGGGGGGAAAAAACCACGTGTTTTTGTCCAGGGGGATGTGAGCCTTTTTGGAAAAATTGAAAATATATAAGCAATATTAGCACTTTTTACAGATTGAAAATCACTTTGTTACTTTAGGAACATAAAATGCAATTATGTCCAAGTTGGTTTGGCATCAAATTATTACATTTGGTATATTAAAAGTACAGTCTATTCAAGGAATTATTAAAAATTGAATTTACTTTTTAATTTTCTTTAAAAAAAAATGGCAACAAATGGAGCTACAAGCTCCTGAACTGTAAGGAACCTCTTTGGTTTTGCCAGTTTATGAGGAGCAGGAAAAACAACAATTAAAAACAACAACAACAGAAGTCACCAAAATGAGTAACAAAGAAAATTATTTGTCTCCGCTAGTCCCCCAAAGTGTCAAGCAGACATAAAGCCCCCGTTCCCATAAAAAGAACTGGGGGAAAGGGGGAACCAAGATTCGATGAATATGCATGAAATTTAATTATACCCATTTTCTGACCTATAGCTATCACTATGGGCCTTGCTAGACCTGGTGGAAAATCTGGGAGAGGAGGGGAGACCTTGCATTATGAATAACGTGAGATCTCGCCCTTATTCACACGTGAGCCGCGACAAGCTCTGGAGGAGAGCCGTTGCGGCCGCCATTTTTTTTCTTTTAAAGCGGCAGCAGCAGTGCAGGAGCCAGGAAAAGTAAGTGGGTGGAGTTTTTTTTAAAAAACCCTCCTTCCCACCCCCATCCGCGATCTCCCCCCCTGCCCCATTCTCCTTCCCCCCCGCCCGGCATGTCCGATGCCCCCCCTGCTCGATCACCCCCCCCGCCATGCCTGCCCGATCACCCACCAGCCTGATCACCTGCCTGCCATGTCCGATGCCCCCCCTGCCCGATCGCCCGCCAAGCCTGCCCAATCACCCACCCGCCCGATCATCCGCCTGCCATGTCTGATGCCCCCCTGCCCAATCGCCCCCCTGCCCGCCATGCCTGTCTGATCACCCACAAGATCACCCGCCCACCATGTCCGATGCCCCCCTGCCCAATCACCCCCCCCGCCCGCCATGCCCACCCGATCACCCACCCACCCGATCACCCGCCCGCCATGTCCGATGCCCCCCTGCCCAATCACCCCCCCCGCCCGCCATGCCCACCCGATCACCCAACCACCCGATCACCCGCCCGCCATGTCCGATGCCCCCCTGCCCAATCGCCCCCCCGCCTGCCATGCCCACCCGATCACCCGCCCGCCCGATCACCTGCCTGCCCTGTCCGATGCCCCCTCTGCCTTCCTGTCCTTGATCTACCCACCGTGGCTCCGCTCTTCCCCCCCATTTCTCCCGCCGGGTCCATTCTTTCCTCCCTGGCCCCCATCTCCCCCCCCCCGTGATTCCCTCCCCCGGCCCGATGGGCACAGTGTTCCTATAGAGCGCTGTGCCCAGTGTGCGGCTTCTCCCGGCTACTCACGAGTAAGCTATGTAGCTGGAAAAAGGCGCGGAACCAGCTAGACCTTCCACAGCCCCGGGCTCAGCCCGGGCCACAACCGGTGCCAGTTATCCCAGGCCAAGGGAGGGTTTAGCCCGGGCTGAGCCCGGGATCCCCTGTGCGTCATCTGGATGCACAGGAGTGAGCCCGGGTATCAGCCCGGGCTAAACCCTCGTCTAGCAACGGCCTATCAGTTTCAGTCTCTGCTTCAGTGGCAGTGCTGCCCCCTAGAGCAGAAATGCATTTTGTTTTTGCATTTGAGAATTGTAGTCTCAGTTTGCAACCTAGGTCTTGCTTGTCCTCGCTGCCCTGAAGTTGTAATAATCTGATACTGCACATAGTTTTTAGAAATCATTTGGAGAAGTAAATATCTGAACACCTTGTTTTAAACTCTTTATTCACTATGCTAAATTAAAACTTCCCATAATCCATTTTTCTTCATTTCCCCCCCCCCCCAATTTTTTTGGGGAAAAAAAGCAAAAACTGCTTCGGGGGAAAACCAGGGGGAAATGTTCCCCCCCCTGAATTTTTCCAGTCCCCCCCGCCGGCCCTTCACATTGCTAGGTAGAAGCAGTGGATGGCCAGGCTGCTAGCTGACCAATCAAATGAGGGAGCGGCCCTCTGGCTAGGCAAGTGGGCGGCCGGCTGTGGATGATGCAAAAGGGAGGCAGCGCTGGGCTCTCCTGATGGGAGCCGGTAGGGGGAATAGTCGGGCAATTCGCTGCTCTTTCTGCTCCGTGCCTGATGCGAGCGCATGACCCCATGTAACGGTAGAGCCGGCCCTGTGCAATGCACATTACAAAATAGAAGAGGGCAGGTTATCTCAGTTGTGTTGGACGGAAGCTCCCATAACTTTGGAAGTTGCCGTCCGAGACATCCAGCGGCCAAGGGAAGCTCGGAGCATGGCAACAAGGGCGAGGGCCTTTTCAGTGGTGGCCCCCCAATTCCGGAACGATCTCCCTGATGAGGCTCGCCTGGCACCAACATTGTTATCTTTTCGGCGCCAGGTCAAGACCTTTCTCTTCTCCCAGGCATTTAACAGCATTTAGAACTGTCGTCGTTTAAAATGGATTCTGTTTTACACCGTTGTTTTTATATTTTTGATGGTTTTAAATTTGTATGCTTTTTAATGTTCACTGTTCTTAACTTTTGTAAACCGCCCAGAGAGCTTCAGCTATGGGGCGGTATATGAATTTAATAAATAAATAAATAAATAAATAAATTGGGGGGGGGGAAGGCTGCCATAAGTGCCCCTCCCTTGGCTTTCACAGCAGCCCGCCCAACTCTCTCCCTTCTCTCGCGCTCACGTTGTTTGCCCAGGTTTTTGGGGAGGCTGTGCCCATCCTTCCTGGGTTGTCCCTCCTGCGCAAACAAATTAGCTTTGTTTGCGCAGCTCAGCGGCTGTCCCTGGGGCTTGGCCCAGGGGACGTCTGTGTGTGTGCGTGTCATTTGACAACAAGCGCTCCTTTATATCTGGCAGGAATGACAAGTGGCCGCTGTTGGAAAATGAGCAGAAATGGGAAGGCCGCCCCCCCCCCCCGGCCACCACTGGGAGCAAATCCTGGAAGAGGCCTTCGGACATCTTTCCATGACTTTATATCTCCCGTTCCTGCTTGAAAAGGGGGGCACGAATGGAGCCCTGTTGGCTTGATGTCCTAGGAGAGCCTTCCCTGCTCGCTAGGAATGATGGGCGTTGTGCACGGGGAAAATGGGACAGATTGAGTGTAAATGTCAGCGGAGTGTGAAGGGATCCGCAGAAAAAGCAACCCGTCTTAGAAAGTGTGAGGAGAAAAGGACAACTCTTTAGAATAAGGAATAGTAAACAAGGGTGCCTCTGAGCATATGTGGGGTGTTACTTGCTCATCTAGTTACAAAGATATTTAGATTAAAGTCTGAAATTCTGGGAGGGGGGCACTTCTCCCTTTTGGGGGCATAGAGCATTCCCGCTCTGAAGCTCCTTCCGGCCTGGGCGGAGGACTTAGCAAGAATTAAAATCTCTCTTCTCGTTCCCAAGGGGGGCAAATCATCACATGGAGCAAAATAATACACACACACACACGGCCTCCTCCTAGCTGCTGAAAGAAGAGCCAGAGCCAAAAGCCAGGAAGATAAAACAGGAGGGAGGAAAGATAAATGATAGCAAGCCGAGAGGTTTCATAAGTTCTTGAGCAAGACAAGGCTTAGGAAGGAAGGAGTGGGAGAAATGGAATCTGCCCTTCCAAGAGGGTAACCGTGGAGACCTTAGTGCTCCTCAAGTGGAGTTTTTCCATTTTATTTATTCTCCGTATTTTTATAGCGCCCAGTAAGAGACGTACCCTGTTAATAGAGCTGTGCAGCAATGACCACACAGTGCTCTTGACGTCTGCAGAGGGAATGTAGGACTCCGTGTTCTGTGCATGGGGAACCTCTGTCCCGTGCGCCGCAGTAGGCCTGTATGGCTTCCGCATCAGGCCCGCAGAGGCTCTGGTGGAGGATTTTCCCTCTCGTTGAACGTCTACTCTGGCTGGACATCAGAAAAAACTTCCTGACTGTTAGAGCGGTATGACAATGGAACCAGTTACCTAGGGAGGTTGTGGGCTCTCCCACACTAGAGGCCTTCAAGAGGCAGCTGGACAACCCTCTGTCAGGGATGCTTTAGGGTGGATTCCTGCATTGAGCCGGGGGTTGGACTCGATGGCCTTGTAGGCCCCTTCCAACTCTGCTATTCTATGATTCTAAGCCCTGAGTTTCTGAGGGTCCTTCCCTGGGGCACACTCACTGTCAGGTTATTATGCGAAGTAATGACAAAAAGCCAAGGGTGAGAGTGAGCATCTGCAGAGTGCCAGCCTGCCCACGCCTATCCCGGGGTCGAAGCAAAGGAGGACCAAGCTAAACAATCCCTGCTGTTGTAACTTTCCCTCCTAGGGGAGATACTCCCAGCCCCTTGACTGTTTTGCTTGCCCTTCTCTGCCTTTGACTGCTAGTGCCTCTCCAGGGTCCCAGGGCTTGCTGGGCAAAGAAAGAGGTCTCCCCCGGCATCTGCCCACCTGATCCTTTTTACCTAGCCCTGTCAGGAATTGCCTCCCCTGCCCCCCACAGACCTCCTGCATGCAAAGTAGGTGTTCAAGGATCTCTTCTCGATCCTCCCAGAGTGCAGGACACAGAATAATGGGGTCAATTTACAGAAAGCCAGATTCCGGCTGGACATCAGGAAAAACTTCCTGACTGTTAGAGCAGTACGACAATGGAACCCATGATCTAGGGAGGTGGTGGGCTCTTCCACCCTAGAGGCCTTCAAGAGGTAGCTGGACAGCCATCCATCAGGGATGCTTTAAGGTGGATTCCTGCATTGAGCAGAGGGGGGTTGGACTGGATGGCCTTAGAGGCCCCTTCCAACTCTGCTATTCTATGATTCTAGAAATCCTCCCTGAGAACGGCGCTATGATCTGGCGATGGAGGAAGAAAACATGTCACTTCCTCCGTGGCTAGGTCGCCGCTTTCTCTGCGCATGGCAAAAGGGGTCGCCATTTTGAACATGCACAGAGAGCAGTCTGGGAGTGGAGGAACAAAGGAGTCTCTCTCTTGGTTGCTGGATCACTCTCTCTTCCTCCCGGTGCACGGTGTGGGTCCACACTAGTGGGGTAGACGTATGACTGAGAGTGGGCCCTCTCGTTTTGAGCACTGTTGGACTGCGGCCCCCAACATGCTGCCTGGATGCCTTTATGGCTCTCTGGGCAAAAAAAGATTTCCCTCTCCAGTGTATCCTGTGTGTTCCCAAGCCTTGCGATTGTCAGAGTCTGAGATCTGTTTCTGCTCAGAAACAGATGAGTACGGAACTGAAAACCTGGCACAGAATTCACCATCTTGAGATTCCTAGCTTACTTTAACTCCAGATTTTGTGGACATTAAATGCTGCACTGTGTGTGCATGTTGGGAACATAGGTAGCTGTCTTCCACCGAGTCAGCCCCTTGGTCCATCTCGCCCAGTATTATCAGCACTGACTGGCAGCAGCGGCTCTCCGGCGTTTCAGGCAGGAATATTTCATAGAATCATAGAATAGTAGAGTTGGAAGGGGCCTCTAAGGCCATCAAGTCCAACCCCCTGCTCAGTGCAGGAATCCACCCTAAAGCATCCCTGACAGATGGCTGTCCAGCTGCCTCTTGAAGGCCTCTAGTGTGGGAGAGGCCACAACCTCCCTAGGTTCCATTGTCGTACTGTTGTAAACCGGGCGGTATATAAATGTAATAAATCAAATCAAATCTAACAGTCAGGAAGTTTTTCCTGATGTCCAGCTGATGGCTCATTTTTTCCTGATGTCTGGCTTCCTTTAACTTGAGCCCGTTATTCCGTGTCCTGCACTCTGGGAGGATCGAGAAGAGATCCTGGCCCTCCTCTGTGGGACAACCTTTGAAGTATTTGAAGAGTGCTCTCATGTCTCCCCTCCATCTTCTTTTCTCCAGGCTAAACATGCCCAGTTGTTTCAGTCTCTCTTCATAGGGCTTTGTTTCCAGACCCCTGATCATCCTGTTTGCCTTCTTTACAACAGTCCTGTAAAGTAGGCTGCTGCTAATATCCCCATATTGCAAATGTGGGGCTGAGGCTGACAGAGCCTAACATCGCGGGTTGAGTTCATGGTAGACGTGAGACCTGAGCCCGGCACAGGCTCGTAACCGCTGCACCCCACCAACTTGCCGCTTTGTGACTTGGTCTTGATTTGGTTCTTAGTTCCCCAAATTGGGTTCATGGTCCTGTCTTTGAGGTCCTGGGTTCTGATCTGTGCATTTCCCTTTTTGTGCCGCTTTGCTTCTGCAGCGTAACACCTTCCAGGCAGTCTTAGCCTACGGCCTTTCGGACGCCTACGCCCTCTTCCTTTATCCCGACGACGGGATCCAGTTCTTCGGGACGCGGCCGAAGGAATCGTACAACGTCCACCTGGAGCTCCCGGCCCGCGTAGGCTTCAGCAGAGGGGATTATCAACGGCGGGAAGGGCCGTACCACAGCGTAACGAACAGCGAGCAGTCCGTCAAAAACCTCTACCAGTAAGTACCTAGCGGGCAGCGCTAACACAGGCCTAACTCATTGCAGGTTGCAGAATCTAGCTTTTCTGGGTGCAGAAGTTAGATTGAATTCTGATTTTAAAATCACGTAGCGCAGCCCGGTTGTAGCTCTTGTACCCTTAAGTTCAAACGAGCGCATTACCTGCTTCATCAGAGCTTGGAAGGCCACGTGGATGTGATGTCAGCCGTTGAACCGAACGTTGTTTGCACAAGGCAGCTGTTTCGCTAGGTAATGCCGCCTCTGTGGGGGAATGTGTGCATTTTGCTTTTTTTTTTGAGCCTGGGTTCAAGGAGAGGGCAGCATGGTGTGGAAAATCTGTGGAAAACACTTCTCAGGGGGTGGGGTGATGGGGGTGGTGGTAGTGTTGTTTTTGCAAATCGTTCCAAGGAAGTACCTGCTAATGTCACTCTTTCGAGAGAGGATTTCCTGGTCATGTTATTGCAACTACAGGTTTGGTCCCTCTAGCTGCCTGGCTCAGAGGATGGCTTTAAGAATGGAAACAGATCAAAGCAAACAGGCCGGAGATTCTGCTCTTCTGTATCAATTTGTTTTCATAGAATCACAGAATCATAGAATAGCAGAGTTGGAAGGGGCCTACAAGGCCATCAAGTCCAACCCCCTGCTCAATGCAGGGATCCACCCTAAAGCATCCCTGACAGAGGGTTGTCCAACTGCCTCTTGAAGGCCTCTAGGGTGGGAGAGTCCACCACCTCCCTATGTAACTGGTTCCATTGTCGTACTGCTCTAACAGTCAGGAAGTTTTTCCTGATGTCCAGCTGGAATCTGGCTTCCTTTAACTTGAGCCCGTTATTCCATGTCCTGCACTCTGGGAGGATCGAGAAGAGATCCTGGCCCTCCTCTGTGTGACAACCTTTTAAGTATTTGAAGAGTGCTCTCATGTCTCCCCTCAATCTTCTCTTCTCCAGGCTAAACATGCCCAGTTCTTTCAGTCTCTCTTCATAGGGCTTTGTTTCCAGACCCCTGATCATCCTGGTTGCCCTCCTCTGAACCCGCTCCAGCTTGTCTGCGTCCTTCTTGAATTGTGGAGCCCAGAATAGAGAGGAACCAGTACCTCCCATGATTTGGAAGCTATACTTCTATTAATGCCGCCCAAAATAGCATTTGTCTTTCTTGCAGCCTTATTGCATTGTTGGCTCATATTCAGCTTGCGATCTACAACAATTCCAAGATCCTTCTCGTTCGTAGTATTGCTGAGCCAAGTATCCCCCATCTTGTAACTGTGCCTTTGGTTTCTATTTCCTAAATGTAGAACTTGGCATTTATCCCTATTAAATTTCATTCTGTTGTTTTCAGAAACTAGTCTGATTGAGCTGAAAGTGTGTGTGTGTGTGTGTGTGTGTGTGAGAGAGAGAGAGAGAGAGAGAGAGAGAGGAAATATTCCAGCTTCCATGAAAGTGGCAATTGTTCAGGTCAGTGGTGCTCACATATCCGATCTTCAGGGAGCCGCTTCCGTTACTGCCTCGTCTGCTGAGGAACCCTGGCCTGCCCCAGAGGATTCTGGGGGATGTGCACTGGCACATTCAGTCCTGGGCAGCACATTTTAAGAAGGGCTTGAACAAACTGGAGCATGCCCAGAGGATCATAGAATAGCAGAGTTGGAAGGGGCCTACAAGGCCATCGAGTCCAAGAGCAACCAAGGCCGAATCTACAGCAAACAGGATATTGCACTACGAAAGCAGTATGAAAGCGGTATATAAAAGACAGAAGCCACACCAAGCAGGATATTGCACTATGGAAGTGGTATATGGTATGTGTCTCAGGGGCCGCAACAGTTGTCAGTGCACTTCAATACCGCTATAAAGCAGTCGTGTGGCTCCTGCCTTTTATATGCTGCTTTCATACCACTTCCATAGTGCAATATCCTGCTTGGTGTAGGTTAGACCCAGGCTGGTGAGGGGTCTAGAAACCAAGTCCGATGAGGAATGGTTTACGGAGCTGGGTATGTCTAGTCTGGAGACGAGAAGATTAAGGGGAGACATGCGAGTGGTCTTCAAATATTTCAGGGACTGTTATGCTGAAGATGGGGCAGACTTAGGCTCAGGCCATTGCTAGACGAGGAGTGAGGCCCGGTCTCCCTGCTGTGCATCCAGATGACGCACAGGGGATCCCGGGGTCAGGCCGGGCTAAGTCCTCCCTTGACCCGGGATAACCGGATCCACTTATGGCCCGGCTTTTCCACAGCCCCGGGCTGAGGCCGGGGCTGCGGAAGGTCTAGCTGCTTCCATGGCTTTTCCCGGCTGCTCGCTTACTCGCGAGTAGCCGGGAGAAGCCACGCACTGGGCACAGCACTCTATAGGAGCGCTGTGCCCATCAGGCCGGGGGGTGGGGAAATCACCGGGGGGGGGAGATGGGGGCCGGAGGAAAGAGCGGACCTGGCAGGAGAGATGGGGGGGGAAGAGCAGAGCCAGGGTGGGGAGATCATGGACGGAGGGGCGCGGAGGGGGCATCGGATATGGCAGGCGGGTGATCGGGTGGGCATGGCGAGCAGGGGGAGGACGGGCGAGCGAGTGGGCGGGGGAGCATCAGACATTGTGGGGGGGGGAATCAGGGGCAGGGGGAGTGGGGAACTCTTTATTTATTTATTTTTTTAAAAAACACTTTTCCGTTGGTGCGCTCCTGCGCACACGGCCCTTTAAGTAAAAAAAAAAAATGGAGGACGCGACGGGACTTTCCCTTACCCCGTCGCGTGTTACGTGTAGAAAAGGGCGACGGCCCGCGCTAGCTGTAGCACGGCGTCGCCCCTACTCCCCCCCGGATTATCAGGTAGGTCTAGCAAGGCCCTCAGTTTATACAACTTGACAAGCCAGAGTAAAGGTAGAGTATGGGTTGAGGGTCCATTGTTGTTGAATCATGGGTTGTTGCTGAATCATGGGTTGTTGTGTCATGTGAACTCAGCCAGGCTAACAAACCATGGTTTGTTAACCACGAAAGCTCACAAAGAGAACCCATGGTTTGTTGTCGGATTGTGAACTGTTGTTCGTGATTAACAAACCATGGTTTGCTAGCACAGCTGAATTCACCCAACACAACAACCCATGATTCAACAACAACAACTCATGGTATAATGACAACCCACACTCAACCTGTACTTTGGCTTGTCGGGATGTCTGAACCAGATGTTATACTCTGTTGCTCCAGAGGACAGGACTAGAACCAATGGGTGGAAATCACAAGGAACCAGACTTTGGCTAAACATTAGGAGGTTGCTGAAGAGATTTGACAGGCTGGACAGCTACCTGTCAGGGATGCTGTAGTTGCAAGATTCCTGCAATGAACAGGTGTGTGTGGACTAGATGACCTCAAAAGTCCCTTCCAGCATAAGCATAGGAACATATGGGGCCTGGCAATGCGGATGCTGGTGATAGCCACTCTGCAGCCCTTGCCCACAAATACTTCTTTCAGACGCAACTGGGGTTGGCGTGGGAGCAGCCACGCTGAGGCATCACCCGGGCCACGTCTCATTTTGAAATATACCCTCTGTTAAGAACAGAAGAACATCAGAAGAGCCCTGCTGGATCAGACCGAGAGTCCATGTCAGCCAGCATTCTGTTCACACAGTGGCCAACCAGCTGTTGACCAGAGACTCACAATTTTGTTTTTATTTATTCCCTTTTTATACCGCCCAATAGCCGAAGCTCTCTGGGCAGTTCACAAAAATTCAAACCATAATAAAACAACCAACAGGTTAAAAGCACAAATACAAAATACAGTATTAAAAGCACAACCAGGATAAAACCACGCAGCAAAATTGATATAAGATTAAAATACAGAGTTAGAACAGTAAAATTTAAATTTAAGTTAAAATTAAGTGTTAAAATACGGAGAGAATATAAATGTCTTCAGCTGGCGACGAAAGGAGTACAGTGTAGGCGCCAGGCGGATCTCTCTGGGGAGCTCCTTCCACAACCGGGGTGCCACAGTGGAGAAGGCCCTCCTCCTAGTAGCCACCTGCCTCACTTCCTTTGGCAGGGGATCACGGAGAAGGGCCCCTGTAGATGATCTTAAGGTCTGGGCAGGTATATATGGGAGGAGGCGTTCCTTCAAATAACCTGGCCCCAAACTGTTTAGGGCTTTAAATGTCAATACCAGCACTTTGAATCGGGCCCGGACCTGGACTGGCAGCCAATGAAGTTGTAAAAGGACTGGCGTAATGTGGTCTTGCCGGCCAGTCCCTGTTAGTAACAGTGCTGCCCTGTTTTGTACCAGCTGAAGCTTCTGGACCGTTTTCAAAGGCAGCCCCACGTATAACGCATTGCAGTAATCCAAACGAGAGGTTATCAGAGCATGAATCACTGTACTAGGCTATCTCTGTCCAGATAAGGGCGTAGTTGGTATATCAGCCTAAGCTGATAAAAGGTGCTCTTTGCCACTGAGTTCACCTGTGCCTCGAGTGACAGTTCTGGATCCAAGAGCACCCCCAAACTACAGACCCGATCCTTTAGGGAGAGTGCATCCCCGTCCAGGACAGGGCAAACATCACCTTGCCGGACAGATGAACCACCTGCTAACAGTACCTCCGTCTTGTCTGGATTGACTCTTAGTTTATTAGCCCTCATCCAGTCCATTACCGTGCCCAGGCACTGGTTCAGAACAGCCACTGCCTCACTTGGGTTTGATGAAAAGGAAAGGTAGAGCTGGGTATCATCCACATATTGATGACACAAGCAGGACACGGTGCAACAGCACCCTCCCACCCATGTTCCCCAGGGGCTGGTGTACGTAGCCTTACATACTGGAGGTGGCACATAGCCATCAGAGCTAGTAGCCGTTGCTAGCCTTCTCCAGGAAGCCGCTCCTCTTCCCATTGCAACCGGCGTGGTCACCTGCTCTGGCCCAGACAGCGGAGGGTTGAGAAAGAGGAGCAGGAGACGCCGTGGCCGCCTGGCTCACTGACTCTTGGCCTGACAAGCAAGTGGCCGCAATGGTGAGGACGAGGATGATGCTCTAGAGCAGCTGTTGGCCATGGCGGTGAAGAAGCCGGCTCTCTGCCCCCGGGCCCTCCTAATCCTGGAGCCAGCCTGCCCAGACCCATTTCCCGAAATGGACATTTCTTTCAGCGGTGAATCTTCCCAGCAGCTTAAGAGTCCGGGGATTGAGAGGGAAGGGGAAGAGGAAGGGGGGGATGGATTTCGACACTTCGCTGAAACATGACCAACGCAAGGAGTCGGGCTTGTAAAAGGAACAGCTGCGGCGGACGGTTCCCACTGTTATCGAATGCCAGCTGTCCTCCGGCTCGGAGCGGCCTGCCATGAGAGAGGAATGCGCGGCCAGGAAAAGGCCGCGGAGCGCGGGGCCTGCTGAACAAACTTTTAGAAGGGATTCTGTTCGTTTCGTCACGCTGGGGGAACGGGGACCTGCAGCTGAATATTCGGCCAGCTATTTTGCGAGTCGAAGTTTGTCCGTTCTTTCCCGCGAGAGACGCTGAAGCTGCAGCAGCTACGAACGGCACAGCTGAGCTTCCTCCCTGTTCCCCATCTCCCGCTGCTTATCCCAAATTAGGATAGGGAAACCCAGCTTCTCTGCATCCTTTCTTTCACCAGTGGCTCTTCCTCTCCCACCCCCATGCAAGATGTTTCCGTGATTCTTTCCTGGCTCCTTGATTCCCTGACTTCCTGAACACCTGATCTCCCTGGAGCCCTCGGAGTCGCCCAGCTTCGGCCCTCTGTGACGCTTCCTGCCCCGTCCATGATCTCATCGCTTCCTCGTCCTGGGTTGCTTCGTCCCTCGGCTGATCGGCTGTTCTCCAGGAATCCGATACGGCTCAGTGAATATAGTCATGTTGGGTTTAAGCAGCCACTGAAAAACGTCTCCTCGTGACCAGGATTCGTGGGACTTCTGAAGTGGATGGCTGTTTGAGCAATTGGCTAGTCCAGGTCACAGGGCGACTCCGTCAAAGTTGCTGCCGTTGCAATGGATCACACGAGCTGGGCTCCCCATGGGATTTTCCAGGGGTTGTTGTGCCAGGACAATGCCAGACAAGAGCAGGCTGTTCTTGTGAATAGTCCAATCCCGAGCCATAAAGGGATTTATAGGTTGTCCTAATTCTCTTTTCCCTTGGGTATCATGCTTTATTAGCCTCGCTTCGCCCCGTAGAGAGGCGCCATCTGAATGGTACTTTCAGAGGCCTTATCTAAAGGCTGAATGTCACTGAATGCCACTGGGGAACCATAGCAGCAGCAGGCTATTTTGCTCATGGCCAGTGTGTGTGGGATTCCCAGAGGCATCTGGTTGGTCACTATGGGAGGGAAGCAGCCTTTGGTCTGATCGCAAGCTGAATATGAGCCAACAGTGCAATATGGCTGCAAGAAAGGCAAATGCTGTTTTGGGCTGCATTAATAGAAGTATAGCTTCCAAATCACGTGAGGTCCTGGTTCCTCTCTATTCGGCCCTGGTTAGGCCTCATCTAGAGTATTACTTCCAGTTCTGGGCTCCACAATTCAAGAAGGACGCAGACAAGCTGGAGCGTGTTCAGAGGAGGGCAACCAGGGTGATCAGGGGTCTGGAAACAAAGCCCTATGAAGAGAGACTGAAAGAACTGGGCATATTTAGCCTGGAGAAGAGAAGATGGAGGGGAGACATGATAGCACTCTTCAAATACTTAAAAGGTTGTCACACAGAGGAGGGCCAGGATCTCTTCTCGATCCTCCCAGAGTGCAGGACACGGAATAACGGGCTCAAGTTAAAGGAAGCCAGATTCCGGCTGGACATCAGGAAAAACTTCCTGACTGTTAGAGCAGTGCGACAATGGAACCAGTGACCTAGGGAGGTTGTGGGCTCTCCGACACTAGAGGCCTTCAAGAGGCAGCTGGACAACCATCTGTCAGGGATGCTTTAGGGTGGATTCCTGCCTTGAGCAGGGGGTTGGACTCGATGGCCTTGTAGGCCCCTTCTAACTCTGCTATTCTATGATTCTATGATTCTATGATCCAGTCACAGAGTTCTTCTGACGTCTCTTCTGCATTTGCTCCCAACCATCCCTTGTTACCCTTTTGTCCCTAGCTGTCTTCTTCCGCTGTCAAACTTTAGAAGATTGTAAACTCCTCAGGGCAGGGGGCTCTGCTTTCCCCACTTTCATTACTTTGTAAAGTTCCATGAAATGTGTATTAATGGTGCTGTATTGTTAATTGAGCTGTTATTGCCTTCATTTATATCCCCCTCTTTTCGTCTTCCAAGGTACCCAAGGAAGGTTACATAACCCTCCTCCTCTCCATTTTATCCTCACAACGAACTTGTGTTCCTCTGAGAGCCGGTCCCTGGCCCCCAAATCACGCAGTCAGCTTCATGGCCCAGCAGGGAGCAGAACTCAGATCTCCCGAGTCCCAGTCCAGCACTCTAACCGCTGTGCCACACTGGCTGCCTCGGTTGATGATGGTAAAAGATGGCCTCATTGCAGGCATTAGCACTGTGCATAGTGTTTATTTCATAGAACCATAGAATAGCAGAGTTGGAAGGGGCCTGCAAGGCCATCTAGTCCAACCCCCTGCTCAATGCAGGAATCCACCCTAAAGCATCCCTGACAGAGGGTTGTCCAGCTGCCTCTTGAAGGCCTCGAGTGTGGGAGAGCCCACAACCTCCTTAGGTAACTGATTCCATTGTCGTACTGCTCTAACACTCAGGAAGTTTTTCCTGATGTCCAGCCGGAATCTGGCTTCCTTTAACTTGAGCCCGTTATTCCGTGTCCTGCACTCTGGGGGGATCGAGGAGAGATCCTGGCCCTCCTCTGTGTGACAACCTTTTAAGTATTTGAAGAGTGCTATCATGTCTCCCCTCCATCTTCTCTTCTCCAGGCTAAACATGCCCAGTTCTTTCAGTCTCTCTTCATAGGGCTTTGTTTCCAGAGCCCTGATCATCCTGGTTGCCCTCCTCTGAACACTCTCCAGCTTGTCTGCGTCCTTCTTGAATTGTGGAGCCTAGAACTGGACGCAATACTCTAGATGAGGCCTAACCAGGGCCGAATAGAGAGGAACCAGGACCTCACGCGATTTGGAAGCTATACTTCTATTAATACTCAAGATGAGGCCTAACCAGGGCCGAATAGAGAGGAACCAGTACCTCATATGATTTGGAAGCTATACTTCTATTAATAAAGATGAGGCCTAACCAGGGCCGAATAGAGAGGAACCAGTACCTCACACGATTTGGAAGCTATACTTCTATTAATACTCAAGATGAGGCCTAACCAGGGCCGAATAGAGAGGAACCAGGACCTCACGTGATTTGGAAGCTATACTTCTATTAATGCAGCCCCAAATAGCATTTGCCTTTCTTGCAGCCATATCGCACTGTTGGCTCATTTGAAGAGTATTTTAAGTATTTCAGCGGAGGCTGACAGCTCTGATGCCAGTGGAGTGGTGAATCTGGTCCGGCTTTCAGTCAGAACCAGTCAGAACTCTAAAGGAGCTCTCCAAGGACTTTAGAGTTCTGACTGAAACCCGGAGTGGAGTCACAGCCCCACTGGCATCGGAGCCGCCAGCCTCCATTGGTTTAAGGTGGTTGCCAATCAACAGCCGTTCACCTTTAACCCTTATTTCGTTCTTAATTTAGGACAAGCAACATGGGGATCCCGGGTGTGTGGGCCTTCCATATCGGCAGCGCTGCCCCACTGGATAATGTGATCCCCGCCACGATCGGCAGGAGACCCCTGCCTTCTCCAAGAACCCCAGAGAGCAGCTCTGTCAGCCCTAACATCCTGGAGGGCGAATACCCCGATTCCAACCTTGATTATGAAGATTCCTTCTACGATGGGGCAGAAGACGACTTTGAGTACTTGCCCATCACGCCCACCGAGCAGACGCGCGGCTCGGATACGAGACCCGGCAGCTCGTTCAACCCCGACGGCCGACTTGATTACAACGAGCCGAGGCGTTCCGGCGTGAAGCTGGATTCGGATCGGGAGCCCCCGTTGCACTATCCGGGATCGAGCCATCTCCCTCCTTACCCAGACCTGGATTCCATCTCTCTGTTCCCCTTGGAGGAAGTGCCGTCCGCAGCATCTTCTGTGTCAGAAGAAGACGCGAGAACCCCGTCCTTGCCGTTGGTTTACGAGAGTCCGATTGAGGCGGTCACGGCTACCCTGCTGAGGCAACCTGGCCACGAGGGTGCCTTGCCCCCCCGGGAAGAAGATAGGGGCGCCCCTCCAGAAACAGAAAGCTTTCCTGTCTACCCAGAGGGGGAAGTGATCCTCGAAAGCTTCCCAGACAACACCCCTCCTTTCAGCCACAGGAGACGGGTCGTAGGTGTGGACGAGGACGTCAGTTTTAACCCTGACGGTAAGCCCTTAAGACTTGTTAACATTCGAGACCTCGTTCTCTGAACCGTGGATGATTGGAACTCTCTAGGCAGCTAAATTAATTGCATGTATCCCACCCTGCGAATTCCTATTGACAAACCATTTGGAACACAGGAACGTAGGAGCTGCCTTATGCCAAGTCAGACCACCTAGCCCAGTATTGTTGACACTGACTGGCAGCAATGGCTCTTCAGGGTTTCAGGCAGGAGTTTTTCCTGCCCTCCCTGCAGATGCCAGGGATCTAACACAGAGCCTTCTTCATGCAAAGCATGTGTTCTACCCCTGGACTGTGGCCCTGTCCAAAGGACAAAGAAGGTGCAGGAAGCAGAGGGGGGGGGGAATCTTCATACTCTCTCTGCTTTCTTCATTACGGCACAGCAATAATGAAACCGCCCAGAGAGCTTCGGCTGGGGGGTGGTATATCAATGTAATAAAATAAATAAAAATAATAAATAAATAATAGGCAACCATTTGGTAACAGTGGACTGGAATTTCGCTCCTCATTCTAGACTAGCAAGTCTTCATTTGCCTGGTCACCTGTGGCGAGCTAAGAATTGCTTCCAGGCGACCAGGCAAGAAGGCTGTGTACATTGGAAGAGCATTGGTGGTTGATCATAGTGCCCAAAGTGACTAGTTCTGTGTGGGCAAAATGAGGCTGGGAAGAAATTATGTGGATTAATAACGCATTTGAGGTTGATGGCCACACGCAAGCATGGCTTCATATATGGTCTGCCACTGAGCCGTGGCTCCTTTGTTTCTTATTGAATTGTCCTCCAGATTTCTGATAGGTGCATTTTTCCTATACTGGCATGGAGACCTGCTGGGGACAGTGGCTGCTTGCAAGGAGATGTTCCAGATGTAGCATGTAGAATAATAATAATAATAATAATAATAATAATAATAATAATGATGATAATAATGATTTCTTACCCGCTTCCCCCCAGGATCGAGGCAGGGAACAACACTGACTACAAAAATATGAAATACATAAAACTGATTAAAAACAGAAAACCAATACATTATTAAAATCTTAAAAGACATCTTAAAATCCGACTGGATAGGCCTGCCAGAAGAGATCAGTCTTTATAGCTTTCTTGAATGCTAATAGACTGTTAAGTTGTCGAGTCTCCTCCGGCAGGCCATTCCACAGTCTGGGAGCAGCAGAAGAGAAGGTCCTCTGGGTAATGGTTGTCAGCCTAACTTTGACGGTCTGAAGTAGATCCTTCCCAGAGGACCTGAGTGTGCGGGGCGGATTGTACGGGGGAAGGCGATCCCGCAGGTAGCCTGGACCCAAACCATGTAGGGCTTTAAAGGTAATAACCAACACTTTGTACTTCGCCCGGAAACTAATTGGTTTACTTCAGGACGGATCGCAATTGCATGGAGCCTGCTTCCACCGGGAAGCAGGGTTTTTTTTAGTGCCTCTCATGCTGCCCCCTCCCCCCTCCTGTTTGAAGTGGGCCGTTTTCAGAGGCAGAGCAGTGCCACTAATTGGCAGTATCAACAACCTGGGCCCGGTATCCCAAAAGCTAGCAAGTGGTGGGTGCGCATCAGTGCGCATGCGCGTAGGTTGAAAGCATATGCAGGTGTGCTGATGAGATAATAGAGGCGGCTGCCCTTTCCCCTGTCTCATGGCTACAGTGAAGGTACTCCTCAACACACTGCCTCTCCGGTAGGGGTGTGCACGGACCCCCCCCGATCCGCTCCGCACCCGATCTGCCCCGCATCGATTCGCCTATGGTCCGCTCTGTTCCGCTGTGGAGCTCCGGCTCCGAATCGGAGCTCCGCAGCGGCGGGGGCGGCGCCAAATAAGGCCCTCCTCCCCCCTTATCTGCGTCCGTCGCGTTCCGGGAGTGGCTTCAACTGAGCCCGCGGGTTCAGTTGAAGCCGCCCCTGGAACGTGACGGACGCAGGTAAGACCCTTCACCCCTACCCCCTTACCTGGCTCTGCCGGCGACGCCAGGTAAGGCCCCCTCCCTCCTCCCCCCTTACCTGCGCCTGTCACGGCCTGTCACCAGCTTCACTTCAGCCCATGGCTCAACCTGCAGCTTGGGGCCTACACTTCCAGATCGAGCTGCGGGCTCTAGTGAAGCCGGCGACAGGCCGTGACAGACCAGTAAGACCCCCCCCTGCCCCCTTACCTGGCTCTGCCGCCGTCACTGCACGGGCTGCGGCAGCGCCAGGTAAGGCACCCTTACCTTTTTTTCGGAGCTCTGGATCGAGGTGAAGGATCCGCCTTCATCTCGATCCGCTCCGCGACACTCCGCTGCCCCCCCGATCCTCTTCGCCTCCACCTTAAGGGGCGGCGAAGCACCCCGATCCGCTTCTGCTTCTCCGACCCGAAGCGAAGCAGAGCACAGCCCTACTCTCCGGCTGTGCCTTGACAGGCAGAGCTACACACATGTGCATTGCTTTCTGCTTCAGCCTTCCTCGCGCCAAGCCTGTGGAGACCGCATTCCTGCCCCCGTGCTATGGGAGGTGAGCAAGCATCTTGGCTCCCTCAAGCTGTGCTCAGGAGTCCTGTTGCTGATCTGAGTTTTGGAAATGTTCCTGCTGGAGGCTGAATGCCAGCAAAAATGTAAACTGGCAGAACTACTTTAAAAACAACCACCACCAAAGGCATCCTGTGCTAAGTTTCTGCAACCGGCACAATTTCAGCAAATTTGCATGACTTTCCCTGTACGGCATAATTTATTCTGCAGGGGTTTTCTATTTTGTACGACGTATTTGGCTTCTCGTTTGTGTAAAGAGGGCTTTGGACCCGCCACTGTGACCACTGGGACTCTTATTCAGCAATGTCCTTGGCATCTGAGGTTTTGCAGACATTGCCTACACCCTTCCAAGCAGACGTTCACAATCATAAGGGCTAGAAACTTTATTATTATTCTTCAACAAAAGCTGAGAGTTTGTTAGGAATCTGAATTCCAGGGCCGATTCATGTCCGGTGGCCGTTCTGTACATCTACAGAACTGCATTGCATCTGTGGTTCTGCGCTTTGGTTCTGTACTTCCGAGCAGTCGTGCTGGTGGCCTTCCTCCAAGGAGCGGCAGCTAGCCTGCCCGCGCTGGAAACAGAATGCTGGGCGAGAGGGACCCCTTTTATGTTCCAGCCAGGCTCTCCTTATGATACGAAAGGCGAAATGTTAAGTCTAGAAGATCAGACAAACACGAAGCAAGAGTCGGTAGGGGAAGGAAATGTTCTGCACGTGCTCAGAAGCCCTCTGTTCTTGCAAAAAGCCTGGAACAGATGCCGGCTCATCTCTCCCTGAAACGAAATTGTCCTGGTGTGGTGAGCTCCGGAGTTGCCCCTGCAGTCCCGAGTCAGGAGAGGAGATTGCAGGCATGTGCGCACGGGGTGGAGGGAGAGAAATCGACACCCATCACGGATATTAGGCCGGGCCCGTGTAAGAGACGGCGATTGGTCAGTCCAGGGGACTTGCCAACCTCTGGGAGGCCCCAACAGCTGGCAGCCACAGCAGCCCTCAAGGGATGCTTGCCGGAACAACATAGATGTTCAGGAAGCTGACTCCTGAGAATGGCTGTGAGAGGGATTAAGGAGCCATGTGGAGTGGGAGAAGGCGCCCTGCGGGTCACAGCCTTTTCTGGGGCCTGAAACACGATACGCAGCAGCTGGGGGGGGGTTTGGTGTGCTGATGGTTTGCGTGCCACAATGGCCACATTGCGGGGTGGGAATCTGGCAGGGAGCAGGGGAGGGGGGTGCAGGGAAGAGGCTGGAAGGTTTACAAAGGTAAGCATGTGCAAAGCGTTTATGAGAGGCCGCCGGTTGCCAGAGGTTTGGAAACCACAACCCCAAGAGGTTGAGTTCCTTAAATCAGCCTTCACTTACCTGGTGCCCTCCAGTGTTTTGGACTGCAACCCCCAGTATCCCCCAGCCAGCATGCTGGGAGTTGTAGTCCAACACAACTGCAGGGCACCAGGTTGAGGAAGGCTGGCTTAAACGATTTCAGGAGGGGCGTGTGTGTGTGTGTGTGTGTGTGTGTGTGTGTGTGTGTGTAGGCCAAACGCTAAAAAGCAGTGGAGGTGCTGAATTTTGGACTGAGCTGGCTTGTTTGCCGAAACCCTTCTGTTTGCAATGCTCGGCTTTGCAGCAAGCCTGGATCGTTGAATTACAAATTCGCTATTAAATTTGGAAGTGATGGTGGGCTTTGGTCCTTTGGAGCATGCGTGGTCTGCATCCAAACTATGGCCCCTTGAGTGATCCGGGGCTGCTTCCTTTCTCCTCCTCCTCCTCCTCCCTTTTGCTGGAGCTCTGATTCTGCGAGGACTCAGTGGTGCCTTTTGTCCCTCTGTCTCCTCCGTGATTGGTGACGATGGCGAGTCAACATTACTTGGACAGCCAAAACGGGAACAGCCAGACAAGGAAGGGGGTGTGTGTCCAGCGCGTGGGGACCCATGACATCCTGCCACAATGCGCAATTCCAAACTCCAGCTCCCAAGATGCATTTTGATATTGCGCCGGTGCGAACACTCCCATGTGCAGAAAGAGTTTTCAGGTTCAAGGACAGCTCTCGTCCAAGCTAACATGGCTGAATACTTTCCCTCTTCCTCACAACAGTTACAGTTGCAGGAGCCCTGCCTTCTTTTGTATCTGGTCACTCTAGAGCAGCCTTCCTCAACCTGGGGCGCTCCAGATGTGTTGGACTACAACTCCCAGAATGCCCCAGCCAGCTGGCTGGGGCATTCTGGGAGATGCAGTCCAACACATCTGGAGCGCCCCAGGTTGAGGAAGGCTGCTCTAGAGTGACCAGATACAAAAGAGGGCAGGGCTCCTGCGGCAGTAACTGTTGTGAAGAAGAGAGAATTTCCCCAGGTGCTGCATGCCTACAAAGGACATCTGCTGAAATTCCCTTTTCCACATGACGGTTAAAGATACAGGAGCCCGGTCCTCCTTTCCATAGGGTCACCCTACCCACAGGGATATAGAGGACGGGCGGGTATCAAGCATCCAGCAGGCCACCGTAGGAGAGGTATTTCAACCTTTGAGAATGGGGACGAGACGACGCAGAAGCCAAGGAACGTCCAAATCATTGGTGGACGAGGGAAATGGCCCGGAGCCGAGGAAAGGAGTCATCACCTTCTGGGCAACCCCGGACACCGGCTTGGGAGCCCAGGTGGGGCGTATTTGGCCCACGGGCCGAGATTTCAATACCCCGGCCTAAAACAGCTAGTGCAATAAAATTCCATAAAACCATTTAAAACTATGAACATCACCTAAACAGCAATAATAATAATAATAATAATAATAATAATAATAATAATAATAATAATTCTGCAAAGCCAACGACGACACTAAAACCAGCTATAAAATGTGCTGGATTCCCTGGAATGCAGTTCTTTTTCTTCCCTTTAAAAAAAAAAAAGAAAAAAAGTTTTGCCTGGCGCCAAAAAGCCATCAGGGCTGGCACCGGGCCAGCTTCTCCGGGGCAGGAATTCCGACTGTGAAGGCCGTGCGCAGCCTCGCTTCCAGCAAATGTGGGACCCGGCGATGGACATCCGGAGAGGGAGGGAAGAGGGAAAAGACACCCCTTCAACTAAGCCAGGTTCCAGTTCTTTGGGACTTCCTAGGTAACAACGGGCACTTCGAATGGTGCGTGGAAATGCACTAGCGTCCTGAGCAGCTGCTTTAAGCACTGGTGGGATGTTTTCCCCTAAAGCCCATTCCGGTGAGTAACCCTCGCAGCTGCATTTTCTGCTAATCAGAGTTCCAATGTTGCACACATAGGGGCGGCAAGTGAGTTTAGACGTGACACTTGCAAGATGGGGCCCCAGACGTGTGGGGCTGCAGCTCCCATCACCTACAATCATCCAGGGGCTGGAGCATCTCCCTTATAAGGGAATCATAGAATCATAGAATAGCAGAGTTGGAAGGGGCCTACAAGTCCATCGAGTCCAACCCCCTGCTCAAGGCAGGAATATCCACCCTACAGCATCCCTGACAGAGGGTTGTCCAGCTGCCCCTTGAAGGCCTCTAGTGTGGGAGAGCCCACAACCTCCCTAGGTAACTGATTCCATTGTCGTACTGCTCTAACAGTCAGGAAGTTTTTACTGATGTCCAGCCAAATCTGGCTTCCTGTCACTTGAGCCCATTATTCCATGTCCTGCACTCTGGGAGGATCGAGAAGAGATCCTGGCCCTCCTCTGTGTGACAACCTTTCAAGGACTTGAAGAGTGCTCTCATGTCTCCCCTCAATCTTCTCTTCTCCAGGCTAAACAGGCCCAGTTCTTTCAGTCTCTCTTCATAGGGCTTTGTTTCCAGACCCCTGATCATCCTGGTTGCCCTCCTCTGAACCCGCTCCAGCTTGTCTGCGTCCTTCTTGAATTGTGGAGCCCAGAACTGGACGCAATACTCTAGATGAGGCCTAACCAGCACCGAATAGAGAGGAACCAGGTTACAACAGCTGGGACTGTTTAGCTTGGAAAAAAAGGAGGTTAAGGGGAGACCTGATAGAGGTGTACAAAATTGTGCAGGTTGTGGATAATAATAATAATAATAATAATAATAATAATAATAATTCTTGCCCACCTCTCCATTTTGATCAAGGTGGGAAACAACATAATATGCATTGTTAAAAACTTCCTAAAAAACATCCTAAAAACATTTTAAGAACATGTGGATAGAGAGACATTTTTCCTCCTATCTCATAATACTAGAACCCAGTGAGGGTCCTCCCGTGAATCTGATTGGTGGGAAATTCAGGACAGATAAAAGGAAGGACTTCTTCACACGGCGCGTAGTTAAACTATGGAATTTGCTACTACAAGATGTAGTGACGGCCACGTGTTCGGATGGCTTTAAAAAGGGTTGGATAAATCCCTGGAGGAGAAGGCTAGTCCTGATGGCTAAGTGCTACAGCAGCAGAGGCAGTTGCCAGGGAACATGGGCAGGAGGGTGTTATTGCACCGTGTCTTGCTTGTGGGTCCCTGGTTGACATCTGGTTGGCCACTCTTTGAACAGAGTGCTGGACTAGATGGTCCGATCCAGTAGGGCTCTTCTTATGTTCTTGTGTTGGGCTGGGATTCTCATCATGTCTGGAGGGCTCCATGTTGGGGAAGAATGACATACACCAGAAGTGGGCGACTTGTGGCTCTCCACATGGTTTGGCTTACAAGTCCCACCAACCCAAGGCAGCTTAGCTAGCGGGGAGGAATGATGGGACACGTTGTCTGCTCCTGCCATACGCCATTGCTTCTCCTCACATTGCGTGTTCAGAGGAGGGCAACCAGGATGATCAGGGGTCTGGAAACAAAGCCCTATGAGGAGAGACTGAAAGAACTGGGCCTGTTTAGCCTGGAGAAGAGAAGATGGAGGGGAGACATGAGAGCACTCTTCAAAGACTTAAAAGGTTGTCACACAGAGGAAGGCCAGGATCTCTTCTCGATCCTCCCAGAGTGCAGGACACGGAACAACGGGCTCAAGTTAAAGGAAGCCAGATTCCAGCTGGACATCAGGAAAAACTTCCTGACTGTTAGAGCAGTACGACAATGGAACCAGTTACCTAGGGAGGTGGTGGGCTCTCCCACACTGGAGGCCTTCAAGAGGCAGCTGGACAACCACCTGTCAGGGATGCTTTAGGGTGGATTCCTGCATTGAGCAGGGGGTTGGACTCGATGGCCTTGTAGGCCCCTTCCAACTCTGCTATTCTATGATTCTGTGATTCTATAAGAACATAAGTGTCCCTCTGGATCAGGCCAAACGCCGATCCGGTCCTCCATCTTGTTCCACTCTCTCAGCGTGTGGTGTGGGGAGCTACTTTTGGAAAAGGCATCTTCTGGAGTTGGGTTTGTAGGTTCCCCTTTAGACCTCAGATGACTTCTGGCCTCCTAGCAAGAATGCAGATTCCAGAGAAGAGCTCTTGTTGGATGTGAGGGATATACCAATAATAGTACGGTGGTGACCACCATAATTATAATGTATTTATTTAATCTCCTGGGATGTACCTACTGTATGCTACATTCATTATCTGAGGCGCTCAGAGGAGGGCAACAAGGGAGAGGGCCTTTTCGCTGGTGGCCCCTGTGATTATGGAATGCTCTCCCCAGTGAGACCCACCTGGTGCCAACATTATCATCTTTTCAGTGTTGGGTTAAGTCTTTCCTCTACTCCCAAGCATTTAACAACTTATGGTAAGGTCTAATGAGTCCTGGGATTTATTACTGATTGCTTAGAATTGTTGCATGTAACTTGTTCTGTATTGTTATTATATTGTGTTTTTAGAGTTTTAATATCTGTAAAACCACCCAGAAGACCATTGGAATTTCTAAAATGTTAGAAGAAAAAAGTCACAACCAACGTCCTGTGATTTGCAGGTTGTACATGAACTGTGCAGAGTGTTGTGCGGAAGATGCTAGATCCCGTCCCCTAGCAGCTGGGATTCAAGGAATCTCAAGTAGGAGCAGGTGACTGGAGAGACGAGACAGAGGATAATGGAGGTTGTAGTGCAAAACATCTGGGGAGCATGAGGTTGCCTAGTCCTGGGCTAGATAGACCAGTGCTCTGACTCTGTGCAAGGCAGCTTCACAATGTTTTATGAAAGCCAGGTGAGAGGCGCGGCCCAAACAGGACAGACTGTAAGACGAGCGTTGAGGCTGAAGTGGGGGAGCAGCCTTCCCGTACCTGCGGTTCGACTCCAACTCCCATCAACCCAAGACGGGGTGGCCAGGGATGCTGGGAGATACAATCCCAAACACCTGGAGGGCCCCAGGTAGGGCCAGGCTGCTCCGGTCGAGGCCGCCCATCTTCTCTGACGTCACAACGGTCCTCTTTCCATTCAGGGTTCACGTACAGCACCGCCAACGTGGAGACCTGCGAGGAGCGCCACGCCCAGTGCTCCCAGCACGCCTTCTGCACGGATTACAGCACCGGCTTCTGTTGCCACTGCCAGACCAAGTTCTACGGGAACGGAAGGCACTGCTTACCGGAAGGTACGTGGCAGCAGCACCCTTGCGTTTCCAGCTGCTGCTCAGCTGAGCCTGGGAAGCGCCTGCGTCAGCAGTGCCGTTTTCGGGGATGTTGGGGGCGGCCCTGGCCTGAGCAATCCCCTCATGACCCAACTTTCCCATGAGGAAAGGTGGGTTCAAACTTTCTCATGTTCTCTTAGAACACATGAGAATCCTATCTGGCCCGCCTGGGGCTCCAGTGTGGACTTTTGGGGGTCCCCAGATGACCACTCCCCCAAGTATTTGCTAGTTTTCCAGCTTTTGCATACTGCCCCCTCCCCTGCCATTCTGAAAAGTTGAAATGCCCGTCCTAAGCCTTCGTAACTGGCTTTAAGCGAAAACATCCTGGTACTTTGGCCCCGCCCCTTTCCCCTGGCCCGCCCACCACTGGCCCGCACCCCGGAGATCACCCCCCCGAAAGGAATTCAGCCCTCAGGTTGAAAAGGATTCTGCCCCTTCTGCCATAGAGACGTGAAGCATGGAGCCTGCTGAAGGGAGCACGGTGGGCCGTGAACTTGGTTGACGAAGCGAAACGTCCCTATTTTTGTAAACCGCCCAGAGAGCTTTGGCCATTGGGCGGTATAAAAATGCAATCAATCAATCAATACGCTGGTGCAATTTCCCTCCATCACCAGGGATCCTGGCTATTTTAGGCTCGCGGCGACGACCTGCCCCGATCGGGAGGCATTTCACCTCGCTAGGATTTTGACTCCTTTGACGTCTCCTGTGCTGTGTCCCAAACCCTGCTCCTTCCGCGTTCTCCAAAGGATCCCACTTCCTCTGCAACCGACGTCGCTGGGCAGGGCCCGGCGCCCCGTTGAACGCTTTCCCTTGTCTCCCCAGGGGCCGCTCATCGTCTCAACGGCAAAGTCAGCGGCAACCTGTTGGTGGGACAGACGCCCGTGCGCTTCGGCCAGGTTGACCTCCACGCCTACATTGTCGGCAACGACGGTCGGGCCTACACGGCCGTCAGCCACATCCCCCAGCCGGCCGCCAGGTCGCTGATGCCGTTGGCTCCCATCGGAGGGCTCTTTGGTTGGCTCTTTGCCCTGGAGAAACCCGGCTACGAAAATGGCTTCAGTATTACTGGTGAGTGGGACGTAGCTGTATAGGCTTCCTTGTGCATTTCCCTTTTCTCCATACACTGCGCTGAACATCCAGTGTCCTCCTCCAAATGCCTACTCCGAAGCAAGCTCGGAGGACGGCAAAAAGAGAGAGGGCCTTCTCTGTGGTGGCCCCGCAACTGTGGAACAATCTCCCTGACGAGGTCCGCCTGGCGCCGATATTGTTATCTTTTCTCTTCTCCCAGGCATTTAGCAATATGTAATTAGCCTGGGTTTGTTTTTGTATGTTTTTGTGGTTTTAAATTGTCTGTTTTTTGTGATTATAATTTATTGTATATTGTTTTTAAGTGTTTTTATCCTATTTAATGATAACAACCAACAAGTGCAAAAGGCACACAACTGCTGTAGTAATATACAATATGCTAAGAAAAGGGGTGAACACTTATACCAAACAAAAGTTTATATAACATAATAAACAACCATAAACGGTCATAGTACACATTAGAATAATGATATACAATTGTAGAAACACAGAATCACAAAACGTAAACACAAATCTCAACGGTATTTTTTGAACTGACATAAGCTTCTTTCAATAGGCTAAACAGGCTACCGGTGTAAATTAATCCTGTTTTCGCTGTCTGCTTCTTCAGAATTACACCAACCATAGGGATAATGCCGGGGCCAAAAAAGTAGGGGTTCCAAACTTCATTCTATATATATCCACTTGAATGCTTAAAGCCTGGCAGAAAAACCTCAAACAGATTTTAAGAAGAAAAACCTCCCTGAGCAGTTTATCATTAGGAAGATGAATATGAGCCAACAGTGCGATATGGCTGCAAGAAAGGCAAATGCTATTTTGGGCTGAATTAATAGAAGTATAGCTTCCAAATCACATGAGGTACTGGTTCCTCTCTATTCAGCCCTGGTTAGGCCTCATCTAGAGTATTGCATCCATTTCTGGGCTCCACAATTCAAGAAGGACGCAGACAAGCTGGAGCGTGTTCAGAGGAGGGCAACCAGGATGATCAGGGGTCTGGAAACAAAGCCCTATGAAGAGAGAGTGAAAGAACTGGGCCTGTTTAGCCTGGAGAAGAGAAGATGGAGGGGAGACATGATAGCACTCTTCAAATACTTAAAAGGTTGTCACACAGAGGAAGGCCAGGATCTCTTCTTGATCCTCCCAGAGTGCAGGGCGCGGAATAACGGGCTCAAGTTAAAGGAAGCCAGATTCCAGCTGGTCATCAGGAAAAACTTCCTGACTGTTAGAGCAGTACGACAATGGAATCAGTTCCCTAGGGAGGTTGTGGGCTCTCCCACACTAGAGGCAGCTGGACAACCCTCTGTCAGGGATGCTTTAGGGTGGATTCCTGCATTGAGCAGGGGGTTGGACTCAATGGCCTTGTAGGCCCCTTCCAACTCTGCTATTCTATGATTCTATGATTCTATAAGTTTTTCCTGATGCCCGACCAAAATTGCCTTCCTGTAATTTAAGCCTGTGATTTCGTGTCTACAGTTTTGGGTGAGAGAGAACAGGCGGCAGCCTTCTTCTCCTGAAAAGTGCTCTCAGATCTCTCCCTCAGTCTTCTCTTCCCAAGGCTAAACATACGCAGTTCCTTCCATCTTTCCTCTTAGGACTTAGTTCCCAGTCATTGCTGCCCGTCTCGGCACTCTTTCTAGTTTATCCACAGCCTTCTTCAAGTTGGTGTCCAGAACTGGACATAGCATTGGAGAAGAGAGAAAAGAGAGCAGGTTGGAACTTAACCCACAGGACTTGTTTGAGTGGGCGGTGAACAGGCACCAAGCATAGCAGTAAAGTGTTGTGGGGTGCACCAGAGTGGCCCCCGTCCACCTCACACACACACACCCTAAACTCGCCTGCTGCCTTCAGGTGCGACAGAAGATGCTGACCTGTCACCAGTGTTCATGTAAGGCTCATTTGCCAATCCAGTCCGTTTCTGTATGTGGAATTGGGGTGGTTGGGTGGCGGCCATCTTGTCCTTGGCCTCAGGCTACAAAATGTCCTGGGATGGCCCTGCTCTTAAGTGCCATAATAATCTTTCCGCCGCCTCCCCTCCTTTCTCTCTCCCAAATAGGTGCTAAATTCACTCACAATGCGGAAGTCACTTTCTATCCAGGAGAGGAAAAAGTTTTTGTCAAGCAAACAGCCGACGGGTTGGATGAAGAAAATTACCTCAGCATTAGGACAGAAATTCAAGGACAGGTGCCCTATATTCCGGAGAATTTTACTGTCCACATTGCGCCTTATAAAGAAATTTACCACTACTCGGATTCAGGTACGGCTGAGCTTCTCCTGTCTTAATTCCCTCAGTCTTGGATGTGATCATTCCTCCATTGGAAGCTGTGCTGTTTTTGCACTCCACGCCCCACCGCCCCACTTGACACATGATCTGTTAGCGGCGAATAGGGATCTCTAGATTGCACACCTCAACATTTCTCAACAGGAAAACCCACAGTTTGCAGCCAAAATGTATTTTTGGGAAACGGCAAATTGATGGCTCAGTTCAAATGAGTAGGTCAATTTCATTGCTTTTAAGCTGAGCAGTTGGAATATTGGTGAACATTCCATCACACCACGGCAAATCAGCCGAGGAAGAAGCTAGCTAAATTTCCCCCCTTTTCCCTTAATGTTTCATCGTCTAAAACAATAAGTAAACGGGGGGAAAAAATGAAAGTCCTGAAAAAGAGAGAGTAGAATTTAACGTTTAATTGTAAATGTTAAATTTACAATTAAATGTTAAATTTAATTGTATAAAATGAATGCATATCTTTAGATAGTACAGTGATTTTCTAACACCCACCTCCCCCATCCCGGCGCCCTCCGCAGGTGTTGGACTACAACTCCCAACATCCCCAGCCAGCTGGGGATGTTGGGAATTGTAGTCCAACACCTGCGGAGGGCGCCGGGTTGGGGGCGACTGTTCTCTTACAAGCTTTACCCTCTCCATTTCGCTCTCTCTCACAGTGGTGACGTCCACATCTTACCGGGAATATTCCCTTACTTTGGGAAGCAGCAACCAGACCTTCTCCTACCGGCTGAGCCAGAATATCACCTACCAGGAGTGCCCGCATGCCCGCCTCCGGAGGCTGGCCCCTGCCGCTCAGCAGCTGACGGTGGACCGGATCTTTGCTCTGTATAACGAGGAGGAGAGAGTCCTTCGCTATGCCGTGACCAACCAGATTGGACCCCTGGGAGGTGAGTCCTGACCAGCAAAGGGCCCGGATCTTTGCTGGATTCGCACTCCCAGCTCAGTCCTGTCTGTTTTGGCTCTCCCAGAGGGCCTTCCTCACCCACAGGGGTCCTGTCGATGCCGCCTTCTGGAGAACGGCTGGCTGCCAGCTTCTAAGATGGCCGGATTGGAGAGATTAAGGCATGCTGCCATTTTGGGTGGAGATGCAGTAAGGTTGCCTCTCGCCAGGGCTGAGGAACCCATGGCCTTCTGATGTTTTGGAGATCCAGCTTCCTTCATCCCTAACCATTAGCCATGGTTGGGGTTGATGGGAATTGGAGTCCAACAGCATCTGGAGCTGGGGTTGGATGAGGGCCTTCCTGGGGTCCCAAGGCGGCACTTCAGGGTTCCTGAGATGACCCCCACCCCCTTTCACCCCACCCCATTCTAAAAGGTTGAAATGTCTCTCCTAAGGCAGGACGGGCTTCAAGCTAGAATCTGCTGGTATTTTGGGGTGGTTTTGGACCACACCCCTCCTGCCTTTAGCCCCACCCAACACAGAAATGTTTCCCCTGAGAACTTCTCCGAGAGGGAATCCGACCTTCAAGGTGAATGCAGCTGAGGCTGGTGGCTTCGATGTCAGTGGGGCGTTGAATCCGCTCCGGGTTTCACTCAGAACTAGTCAGAACTTTAAAAGAGCCCTCCATGGTGCAGAATGACATTGGAACTACAAGCTTCTACTGGCACCGTGTACAAGTCTGGCTGTACATAAATATTAAATACTCATAATAATAAATGATGGAGCTGCACACAGCTGCAACATCATAGAGAGTCTTTAATGACACACCTTTGCCAGTTCCCGGAAAGGAGTTTAAGCATTCTGTGCTTGGTACCTGAAGGCCTAGAAACTTACTTTTTTAAAATTTTGAAATAAAGGAAAGGAAAGCTGAGATGCTGAATCCTATAATCCCAACTCCTTCCACACCGGTTTCTGCCCTTCTGTCATAAAAGTGGCAATAAAGCTTCCAGACTAGGTTGTGACATTTTGGGTGGTGCTAAGAAAGGCATTGTTCTATTGTAGATCCTGGCTGTTTTCCCTATGGACCAACACAGCTATGCGATTTTTATCAGCGTCCAATGGTGTCGTGCCTCAGGGCTGATTTGGACGGTCCGCAAGTTCACATGGTACGTTAAAAGCTTTCCTGCATGTAGAAAGCTAGCAAGTGAGTGAAAAGGCTGGGCTAGAACCTTTCTTCCTGAAGCACTAGTTTTCTACATGCAGGGAACACTCAAATGTGGAGGGAGCAACTCTTCCCCCTGCATTCTGAAGTGGCACAGTCACTCCAGGAAGGGCTCTACCGTGTGACTTTGCTGGAAACCTAGCTCCGCAAGGAAGAGCCAGGGAATGACTCACTTCTCCCACCGGGAGGAGAAATTCTGACATTCTAGGAAAGACGAAACAAAAACGGGAACTGTCCGTCTCTCGTGAGGCCTGGGGATTCTCGGCAAACCTTCCGTGACAGTGTTGACGTGCAGGCTCCGTGTGCTTTGCTCCGTCCTGCAAACCACATTTTTTTGCTGGCATCCAGTTACAGTAAACATTGTGGGGGCCATCGTTCGAAGGGGAGAAATGACAGATATCTAATGCTTTCGTGGGCTCTTAGTGGCTGACTTCTTCACACACACACACACACACACACACACCCCGGGTTGCGAAACATAACCTGCGTAAAAAAAATACTCTGCGGTGGAGCAATTAAGGAAGGTTAACTATCTTCCGCCTGAAAGTGATAAAGTGATTTCAGTGTATGTGTGTGGGTGGGGTGGGTGGGCGCACAGCTTTCTCTAACAACAAAAGATGCAATTTGTATACCCCCCTGCTTTCCCCCTTCTCCAACGTGCGTCAATGAGTTCCAGATCCTGAGGTTGAACATCCAAGTGGTTCATAACCTACTGTAATAAATAGCCCAAGAAGGACACATCTGTTTGCACAAACTGCAGGACCTGGAGAGATTTGTACGGAGAACGATCGATCCATTTGGCCGCCGTGGAAGGGACGAGAGCCATTTGCAAAGTCTGTGGGAAAGGCTGGAGTCATTGTCAATTGCATTGATAGCGGCAAATGCGGCCTCCTCCTCGCTTCATTTATTGGCTTCCCAGCTTTTGCACGGCGTTTCCCTCATTATGAAAGGCTGGGCGGCCCCCCTCCTACGGCTGAGTCACTAGCAACGAGGAGCTTTCAGCTACAAGAGCATTTTTTTGTATACTAGCTGTACCCGGCGTAACATACGCCGTTGTAGCATAGCTTAAAGCAGCCTTCCTCAACCTGGGGCGCTCCAGATGTGTTGGACTACAACTCCCAGAATGCCCCAGGCTGGGGCATTCTGGGAGATGCAGTCCAACACATCTGGAGCGCCCCAGGTTGAGGAAGGCTGGCTTAAAGTTTATTAATATCATCGTGGGGGCTGCTTAGAGGCCGCCGATACAGCACCGTCTGGCAGACCTGGGGGGCAGGGAGGTCTGGGGGAGGGGGAGCAGGTGTCCCCCTCTCCCCGGGGTTCCTGTCAGCCTTGGGCCTCCCACCCAGCTCACATGAGATTAGGCCGGGGCCTCGAGCGGCCTCTCACCCGGCCACCAAGGGCACCGGCCGTGCCTCGCTCATGCTCCGGACCGTGGCGCTGCCCCCTTTGTGGGTGGAGGGGGAGCGAAGAGGCAGAAAAGTGGGGTAGGATTACCTTGGAAAGCCCAGAGGAGTCAGGCGAGGGGCTTAGCAACCTGTATCAGCTGACATACATGTTGTTACTGTTGCTTAGCAACCTGTATCAGCTGAAGCCTGTACAGAAACATACCTAAGCGTTCTATATAGAGAGAAGATTGGCCCCCACCCATCTTGTCCTTTGGCTCCGCCTCCTTTGCTTTCAGACCCGCTTACCACTAGAATTTAACCCACAAGACCTTCCCTGAAACTGGAAAAAGGCTCCCCACCGCTATGCACTATGACAGCCTTCCTCAACCTGGGGCGCTCCAGATGTGTTGGACTGCACCTCCCAGAATGCCCCAGCCAGCCGAGCTGGCTGGGGCATTCTGGGAGTTGTAGTCCAACACATCTGGAGCGCCCCAGGTTGAGGAAGGCTGCACTATGGGCATTTGGAGGAACCCGGTCTAATGTGTACCAAATGCTCTACACCTATTGAAATTCTGCCCGTGGGGTTTTCAAAATCCCCAATTCTCCCTCGGGGATAAAAACCATGTACGACTGCACTTGAAAACCATCTATAGTTCCACTCCCAATTTCAAGGTGTCTGAGACAGAGGAGCACCAAACAATTCAGATCTTCTTTCCTGGGTCCTGGGTCCAACAGTCCGGGCGAGGCGGCACCGGGTCTCGCAGGGACACAGTGCCGGTTCTTTTTGATGAGCAGGGTTGCTGACATCACCTGCGCCCCCATTCAGCATCCCCCTGAGCTTAGCTGCAATCCTCAAGGCACCTGAGGGGGGAATTAATTTTCCCAGCAACAATATATTGCGCCCTTGTCTTTTGGGGTGGCGTGCTCTTGGATGGGCAGTGGAGACCCCTTCGCTTTACATAAGAACGTAAGAAGAGCCGTGCTGGATCAGACCACGGGTCCATCTAGTCCAGCACTCCGTTCACACAGGGGCCAACCAGCCATCAGCCAGAGACCAACAAGGCAGGACATGGTGCAACAGCACCCCCCTACCCATGTTCCCCAGCAGCTGGTGTATATAAGTTTACTGGTTCGGACACTGGAGGGTACAGATAGACATCAGGGCTAGTAGCCCTTGTGAGCTTCCTTCTCTAGGAATTTATCCAACCCCCTTTTAAAGCCATCCAAAGTGGTGGCCAGCACTACATCTTGTGGTAGTGAGTTCCATAGTTTAACTATGCCCTGAGTGAAGGAGGACTTCCTTTGATTTGTCCTGAATCTCCCACCCACCAGCTTCCTGGGATGACCCCACTCAGCCCTGGTTAGGCCTCATCTAGAGTATTGCGTCCAGTTCTGGGCTCCACAATTCAAGAAGGACGCAGACAAGCTGGAGCGTGTTCAGAGGAGGGCAACCAGGATGATCAGGGGCCTGGAAACAAAGCCCTATGAAGAGAGACTGAAAGAACTGGGCCTGTTTAGCCTGGAGAAGAGAAGATGGAGAGGAGACATTATAGCACTCTTCAAATACTTGAAAGGTTGTCACACAGAGGAGGGCCAGGATCTCTTCTCGATCCTCCCAGAGTGCAGGACATGGAATAACGGGCTCAAGTTAAAGGAAGCCAGATTTCAGCTGGACATCAGGAAAAACTTCCTGACTGTTAGAGCAGTACGACAATGGAATCAGTGACCTTGGGAGGTTGTGGGCTCTCCCACACTAGAGGCCTTCAAGAGGCAGCTGGACAACCACCTGTCAGGGATGCTTTAAGGTGGATTCCTGCATTGAGCAGGGGGTTGGACTCGATGGCCTTGTAGGCCCCTTCCAACTCTACTATTCTATGATTCTATGGTTCTAGCATTCTGGGAGAGGGAGAAAAATGTCTCCCTGTCCACATTCTCCACACCAGGCGTGATTTTGTACACCTCTATCAGGTTTACCAAAGCCCTACTCCTGGTGGAGATGAAAAATGCTAGAAGTAGTTTGTTGATACGGATCAACGCAGCAACCTGCCTTTTGGGGATCTCCCAGAGGGCGTGGCTCAGGGGACGGTCGTGATGAGTGCCTGCCCTTCGGAACTGACCGCTACACCGCTGGGCCTACTTCTCATTAAGGTGGTCCAGGCTATATTACCCTGGCAGGTTCGGTCTCCCATCCTCAAGAGATGGGATGAGGAACTTGCTTCGCCAGGCTCTCTCCATGCCCACTCTTCTAACCCCTTTTGTGTTTCTTGACTGTGTAGATGATTCTGGGTCGGTCACGCTGAACCCCTGCTATGACGGCACCCACACGTGCGACACGACGGCGCGCTGCCAGGCGGGCACCGGCCTCGATTACACCTGCGAGTGCACGGCTGGCTTCTGGGGCGACGGCAAGGAATGCGTCGGTGAGTCGGACGTGTGGGCCTTGTCTCGGAGCTCAGTCAGCTTCTCCCGGTGTTCTGTTCACCTCAGTGGAGGCTGGTGACTCTGAGGTCACTGCCCCCACTGACCTCGGAGCCACCAGCCTCCACTGGCTCAGCTTATGACCAAGTTCAGGCCCAGCTGGGGTTTGTTAGGGCAGGGTTAGCAGGCATAAAAAGCGGCCTTATTCTGAGTCAGGCCCTTGGTTCATTTAGCCCAGTGTTGGTGACACTGACTGGCAGCAACTTTCTGACGTTACGGGCAGGATTTTCCCCCAGCCCTATCTGGAGGCTGGGGAAAAATCCCTATGAATCCCTCAAAAAATCCCTCAATTTCAGGAAAAATCCCTCAAAGCCCTATGAGGAGAGACTGAAAGAACTGGGCATGTTTAGCCTGGAGAAGAGAAGATGGAGGGGAGACATGATAGCACTCTTCAAATACTTGAAAGGTTGTCACACAGGGGATGGCTAGGATCTCTTCTCGATCCTCCCAGAGTGCAGGACACGGAATAACGGGCTCAAGTTAAAGGAAGCCAGATTCCAGCTGCACATCAGGAAAAACTTCCTGACTGTTAGAGCAGTACGACAGTGGAATCAGTGACCTAGGGAGGTTGTGGTCTCTCCCACACTAGAGGCCTTCAAGAGGCAGCTGGACAACCATCTGTCGGGGATGCTTTAGGGTGGATTCCTGCACTGAGCAGGGGGTTGGACTCGATGGCCTTAGAGGCCCCTTCCAACTCTGCTATTCTATGATTCTATGAGGTGATGGGGATCGAACGTGGACCTTCTGCATGCAAAGCACATGCCCTACCACTGAGCCATGGCCCTGCCCAAAGAGAGTGGAACTCATCCTCTCTCTGCTTTCATCATTATGGTGCAGCAGCAGGCAACCATTTGCTAACAGTGGACTGAAGCTGCGCGCCTTGGACTTTGGCTTGTGAGCATTCAGCTGCCTGGTCACCAGTGGTAAGCCAAGAATTGCTTCCAGGCGACCAGGCCAGGAAGGTTGTGTGCATTAGAAGCGCACTGGTGTTTCGTTCGGTTGATCAGAGTGCCCAAAATGAAGAGTTATGTGTGGACAAATGGCCTGGTCAGAATTTATGTGGATTAGTAATGAATTTCGGGTTGGCAACCACGCTCAAGCACATTTTCATTTGTGAAACCTGCATCACTTTGGATGCGCCCATATTTTATTCATCCTTGGATATCTGATCTTTATTCTTGTGGAGGAAGGACATTTCATAGAATCATAGAATAGCAGAGTCGGAAGGGGCCTACAAGACCATCGAGTCCAACCCCTGCTCAAGGCAGGAATCCACCCTAAAGCATCCCTGACAGAGGGTTGTCCAGCTGCCTCTTGAAGGCCTCTAGTGTGGGAGAGCCCACAACCTCCATAGGTAACTGGTTCTATTGTCGTACTGCTCTAACAGTCAGGAAGTTTTTCCTGATGTCCAGCTGGAATCTGGCTTCCTTTAACTTGAGCCCGTTATTCCGTGTCCTGCACTCTGGGAGGATCAAGAAGAGATCCTGGCCCTCCTCTGTGGGACAACCTTTTAAGTATCTGAAGAGTGCTATCAAGTCTCCCCTCAATCTTCTTTTCTCCAGGCTAACCATGCCCAGTTCTTTCATGCTAATGAGCATTCTTTATGCTAATGAGCATTCTGACCAGTACATGTTTTACATATGTGTTAGCAACTGAAGCCAAAGTCCCTTGAAGCCTCGTGTGAAATACACTCCAGAAGGTGACTTGAAATGTGTGTTGCTGCATGTCTGGTGCATCCCACACACATGTGCAGCAGTACACAGCCTCTTCTGTGAGGCCTTCATGCAGCTTCTCCATGAGCCGAACTTATTTATTTATTTATTTATTTATTTATTTATTTATTTATTTAATTTATATACCGCCCCATAGCCAAAGCTCTCTGGGCGGTTTACAAAAGTTTAAAACAGTAAACATTAAAAGTATACAAAAATTTAAAGCCATCAAAAATATAAAAACAACAGTATACTTTTTTGTGAACCGCCCAGAGAGCTTCGGCTATTGGGCGGTATAAAAATGTAATAAATAAATAAATAAATAAATATACAGTATCCATTTTAAACAACAACAGTTCTTGGGTCTATTAAAAAAGAAACAAACTTAGCATATGTTGTTAAATGCTGTTAAATGCCTGGGAGAAGAGAAAGGTGCTGAAAAGATAACAATGTTGGCGCCTCATTGGGGAGATCATTCCATAATTGGGGGGCCACCACCGAAAAGGCCCTCTCCCTTGTTGCCATCCTCCAAGCTTCCCTCGGAGCAGGCACTTGGAGGAGGACTTTGGATGTTGAGCGCAGTGTACGGGTAGGTTCATGTCAGGAGAGGCGTTCCATCAGGTATTGTGACCCAAACTGACCTTCATCGTCTCTCACAGCAGCTGCGCTGATTGCTAACATTCTGAGTTTTAAACAGTTAATCTGAATTCTGCGCTGCCTCCCTCAGTAGTTAGAATATTTGTGAACGTTCTGCGACATGATTGTATTGCAGTCAATGGCTAACTGGAGACTGCAGGAGACAGCCAGCTTCTTAGCCCTAACACACACACACACACACACACACACACACTTGGGAATCCTATTCCCAAGTGTGTGTGTGTGTGTGTGTGTGTGTGTGTGTCCAGTTCAAATGGAAGTGGTTGAACCTCCCAGAGGTATGTTCGAGTCCAGAACAGTGTGATTTACAGGGCGTTGGGGCAGGGGGTGAGAAGGTGGAATTTTTTTACCCTACTGCTTGTGCTGAACTTGTGTACTTTCAACGCATTTAAGGAGTTGAGCCTTGGAACGTTGCTCCCCCTCGAAAACATCTGGAAGCGTTTGGCGCGGATTGTGTTTTTATAGCTGGAAGAGGGCTGGACCGAGCCAGAGGGAGTGGGCCTGAAGAGGCAACGGTGGCAAAGCTGATAAATGCAAAATGTGCTGGAACTCCCTGGAATATGAATGAAAATGCTCCCGCTCCTCTTCTTCCTCCTCCTCCTCCTCCAAGCCTGGCGACTTGTCAGGAGCATTTATTTGTCCCTTAATCTTACTCCCCCCCCCTCTGCCCCCCTAGATATCAACGAATGTGCTGAAGGCCTCAGCAGATGTAGCCAGGAGTCGGTGTGCGTCAATACTCAGGGCAGCTACAGATGTGAGTGCCCCAGTGGATACCAGCTCGCAGCTGACCGGGTGACTTGTCTAGGTAAGAGGCCAGTCCCTTTTGAGGAAGGCCTGCTCTAGAAACGCACGTTCAAGGAAAGTGGGTGGCATTTGCCAAAGGCTGGGTTGTTGTGGGCAGCTGAGCGGACGAGGGCGGTGAGAGAAGGCGAAGGCAGAGGAAGACCCACGGGGGCTGCAGAAAATGTCACGGCATTTTCAGCCGACAAGACCTGCAGCGGGGAAAACTAGGGAACTGCCTTGGACCAGGGCAGACACTTTGGCTGGGTTCATGCGTCACGCTAACCCATGGTGGGCGGCAAATTGTGCCAGGCAGTGGCTAAGCGAACAACCTACGGTCAGACAATTAGGTAAACAAGCTACACAGAGTAGTTTATTTCACCTCCCCTCCTCCTCCTCCTCCTGTGGTCCTCCTGCCCAGCCGGGCAGGTATCCCAGCTTCCTTTGCGGCGGGAATAGAGGTCGCTTGAGAGGACCAGAGCGGCGACAGCATTTAAGAACATCAGAACATCAGAAGTGTCCTGATGCTGGATCAGACCAAGGGTCCATCTAGTCCAGCACTCTATTCACACAGGGGCCAACCAGCCGTCGGCCAGGGATGAACAAGCAGGACATGGTGCAACAGCACCCTCCCACCCATGTTCCCCAGCAACTGGTGCACAAAGGCTCACTGCCTCGGATACCGGAGATAGCACACAACCATCAGGGCTAGTAGCCATCGATAGCCTTACCCTCCAGGAATTTATCCAACCCCGTTTTAAAAGCCATCCAAATGGGTGGCCATCACTCCATCTTTTGGTAGTGAGTTCCATAATTTAACTATGCGCTGTGTGACGAAGCACTTCCTTTTATTTGTCCTGGATCTCCCATCCATTAGCTTTTTGGGATGACCCCAGGTTCTAGTATTTTTGTCTAATTTTGCCAAGCAGCTCTGTAGGCGATCTCCATAACCCACACTGCGCGACAGACAACACACTAACCCACCATAAGTAATATAACCCTTATTTATTTATTAATTTATTTATTACATTTTTATACCGCCCAATAGCCGGGACTCTCTGGGCGGTTCACAAAAATTAAAACCATTCAAAGTTATAAAACAACAGTATAAAACCATAGTATAAAATACAATATAAAAGCTCAACCAGATAAAAACAGCAGCAATGCAAAATTACAAATTTAAAACAACAAGTTAAAATTTATTTATAGACTGTTAAAATGCTGGGAGAATAAAAAGGTCTTCACCTGGCGTCTAAAGGCATATAATGTAGGTGCCAAGCGAACCTTCTTAGGGAGCTCATTCCACAGCCGGGGTGCCATAGCAGACCATGGGTTCCCAAGGTGGCTTCTTTTGGGGTGTGTGGGGGGGGAGAAACATCCCACAAATAACACCCTAACCCATCTTGGGTTGTTCTGGAAAATTGACCATCATGGGTTAGCGTGTTGTGTGAACCCTGTCTTTGGCTGCGTTCACACAACACACTACCCCACCATGGGTTACCGTATCATCTGAACACAGTGCGTTTTCTGCAGGGTGGGTTAATGTGTTGTCTAAACACAGCACATTTTCTGCATGATGGCTTAGCTGACAAAGCAGTGTAGTTTATTTTTCTCAAACCCATGGCTTGTGTTGGGATGTTCAGAGTGGTTAACGAGTCACCTTGCATGGTTAACATGCAACCCTGTGGAAAACACGTACGTTCAGACGAGTCCCTGCACATAGAAAACTAGCATCCTAGGGAGACATGCTAGATTTCTGCATGCAGGGAATGAGGAAAAGTGCAAGCCCCTCTCCCCCAAGATGTTTTAATGCTTCGGTGCATTTTGAGGCACTTCACTCAATGTCAGCTTCTCTTCATCAAGAAAAACTAGATTCTATAACTTGCATACATATTGAGTGGATTTTGCATAATTTATCTTAATTTTCAACATTCTGCTGTTTTAATCTATTTTGCCCAATTCTGTTTTTTGTTAGTCATGGGGAGGGGAAGAAAAATATTTAGCAGAGTGTTGTTCAGGGCACTGAAGCCCTGCCTTGAACCTCTGGACATTTTATTCCGCTCTGTCCCCTCTAGGTCCCACACAGACACACATTTTAGCACATATTGACCATGAGCCTTCAGAGAGATCATAAGGACTAACACCTTGCTGGTATTTTCCCCGAATGAGAGCTGAGGTTCTGAGGAAGTTGAATTCCTTGGGATTCCTGCGCCCTTGCAGAATCGTGGCATAGGCATCGTCCTTGTTTCTTGGGCTCCACGTGAAGCTTAAGAAAAAGAAGAAAAGGAAAGAAAAAGACTCAGGAATCACAGCTTTAGGAGGCATAGCAAATACTGCCATCTCTGGCCCTTTCCTTTTTCCCAGACTTCTGCTGATAGCAGTGGGAAATTTACTGGTTCCCTCAAAGTTACATCAAGGTTTGGCCTTGGGGCTTTTCCCTGCAAGTTATTAATTAACTCTCTGTTTGCAGCCGCAGGAATTGCAGAGAAAAGCGTGTGTGTGTGTGTGTGTGTGTGTGTGTGTGTGTGTGTGTGTGTGTGTGTAAGAATATTGACAGGCAGGAAAAAAGAAGAAGGCTGGTTGGAGAAGTCTTGGCCGGCTGCTCAGTTTCTGAGATTTTATCAGGGATCACCCTCATGTTTTTAGGCCTAAAAGACTAGAAACCTTGCTTTTAACGAAACGAATCAACTGCGGAATTCGGCACCGAGTGCCAGTTTTCTGTACTTTTGGGGTACTGCATAGAATCAGAATCATAGAATAGCAGAGTTGGAAGGGGCCTACAAGGCCATCCAGTCCAACCCCCTGCTCAGTGCAGGAATCCACCCTACAGCATCCCTGACTGATGGTTGTCCAGCTGCCTCTTGAAGGCCTCTAGGGTGGGAGAGCTCACAACCTCCCTAGGTAACTGATTCCATTGTCGTACTGCTCTAACAGTCAGGAAGTTTTTCCTGATGTCCAGCTGGAATCTGGCTTCCTTTAACTTGAGCCCGTTATTCCGTGTCCTGCACTCTGGGAGGATCGAGAAGAGATCTTGGCCCTCCTCTGTGTAAAAACCTTTTAAGTATTTGAAGAGTGCTATCATGTCTCCCCTGAACCTTCTCTTCTCCAGGCTAAACATGCCCAGTTCTTTCAGTCTCTCTTCATAGGGCTTTGTTTCCAGACCCCTGATCATCCTGGTTGCCCTCCTCTGAACACGCTCCAGTTTGTCTGCGTCCTTCTTGAATTGTGGAGCCCAGAACTGGACACAATACTCTAGATGAGGCCTAACCAGGGCTTAATAGAGAGGAACCAGGACCTCACACTTCCCTGTGCCTGTTTGCATTCTCTTTCCCTCCTTATTGTTTACTACAACTTTATTAGATTGTAAGCCTATGCGGCAGGGTCTTGCTATTTACTGTGTAATCTGTACAGCACCATGTACATTGATGGTGCTATATAAATTAATAATAATAATAATAATAATAATAATAATAATAATGCAGCCCCAAATAGCATTTGCCTTTCTTGCAGCCATATCGCACTGTTGGCTCATATTCAGCTTGTGATCTACAACAGTTCCAAGATCCTTCTCGTTTGTAGTATTGCTGAGCCAAGTATCCCCCATCTTGTAACTGTGCATGATGAATTCCTTCTTGGAAGCAGCTTTCCCTTCCAGTTAAAATCCAGTCTAAATGCACGCCAGCCCTATTGTCAGGATGGGGTGTGGTGCCTTGCAGATATGTTGGGCTACAACTTCCATAAACCCCAGCCAGCATAGTTGGGGATTGTCAGAGTTGTAGTCCAATGCATCTGGAGGGCGCCAAGTTGGGGAAGGACCCTTTCCTCATGCAACGCCATCCCAGCCGTGCCACTTTTTCACCTGTGGAGGGAAAGGTTCAGGGAAGATTCAAGCACAGGATGAAAAAGCAGTTGCGGGAGGGTGATTTCAAGGTGGAAAATTACCGGTGGGTAAAGAGTTAAGCAACCCCTGGCCCCGTGTCCCTTTTTTCACTTAGGCAAGGTCTCCCCCCACCCCAGCTGCTATGGATTTTTTTAAAAAATGCAAAGGAAAGAATGGCTACATTCTTCTTGGACGTGCAATTGAGTTCAGACCAGGGATGTTGAATTTCTGGCCTGCAGGGCCCGGCTGGCCTGCCTAAGGGCCCAGTTGGGCCCTCCAGGTTTCCCTAAATGGGCCCATCCCCTTCCTCTTTCCTCCTGATAGCCAATCATTTGGTGGTTTCCCCATTTTGTGTGTGTTTCCCCCACATTGTAAAAGATTGAAACACCCCTTGTAACACTTACTTGCAGGAAGCGCTTTAAGCTCAAACTAGCTTGATTTGTGCAGGCCCTCTGCACGCTAGTACTTCATTGCTCAGTATCATATTTTACGGCTTTTCCGCAGGCACCTGGAAAAGCCGGTCACAAGACCGACCAGGAGTCCATTGGACTCCACCGCCAGCCCACCAACCCATGGAACATACTGGAGGCCTCTGCATGCACCAGCATGTCACCCGGGCTCTACTCTGAGCTCCCCACTCACAGACACTCCCTCCCTCGCTCCCAGCTGTGTTTATATATTCTGTTGCTGCTTAGCAACACAAAGTTCTTCTCATAGCTCAGAACCTCCAACATACAAAATTCTTCTCATAGCTCAGAACCTCCAGCATACAAAGTTCTTCTCATAGCTCAGAACCTCCAGCATACAAAGTTCTTCTCATAGCTCAGAACCTCCAGCATACAAAGTTCTTCTCATAGCTCAGAACCTCCAGCATACAAAGTTCTTCTCATAGTTCAGAACCTCCAGCATACAAAGTTCTTCTCATAGCCTGGAGCCGCCAGCGTGTCATAGCTCAGAGCCTCCATACCAGGCATCCCCTTTAGCTTTTATATAGAGAGATATCCTGATATTTTTGCTCCGCCCTCTTTGCCCCACCCTCTACTAGAATGCAGCCCCTGAGAGCGCCTTCAAAATGGATTTCAGGCTCCTGCTTTAGCTCTGAAGTAGGGGCTTCGCAGATCTTCGCCCCCTGGGAGAAGATGAATGTTGCCATGCAAGGCCTGACCTCCCCTCCCTCTTTCACCCTTTCCAGCCATTGCTTCCCCACCCAATCCCTGTGCAGAAGGCACTCACACCTGTGCTCCGGCGGATCGGGCGCGCTGCGTCTACCATGGGGGCGGCTCCTTCAGCTGCGTCTGCCTTACTGGTTATGCTGGCAATGGGCACGACTGCACAGGTAAGCGGAAGCGGAGGTAGCGTCGGACCCTTTTCTCATCCATCTTGTGTTCCCGCAACGGCGCCCAGAGGAAGCGTTGAAATGGGAGCAGAAAGCACGTGGCGACAGCGTTTGGAAATTGAGTTACTTCCTTGAACAGTTAGAAAATATGTGGCTTGAAAAATCATGCTGTTTAGAAAATGTCCCTGGGAATTTGCCCCTTCCCTTCCCTTGTCCCGTGCCCCCGCCCTTCCCTTCGCCCTCCATCGCGTGGCTGGAAGACGTGGCTGCAGAGCCCTCAAGAGCACTTGCCTGGATCTCAGAAGACCCGGGTGAGACCTTTCAGGACTCCCTTGGCTGCTGCTTCCAGCCGTGCAGCTCTTCGGCTGCTCAGAGGGCCTGGCCAGCCGCTCTCTCACCTAGAGAGCCCCACCAGTGGGAGAGTGGCTGGCGGGGCTCTCTAGAACCTCCGCTGGAGGCGGCAGGGTAATGGCGGGGGTGGGGGTCCCTCCTGGGAGAGGGGCGGGGGGGCTGCCTCACCCTGCTTCATGGGAGGGCTGGCCCTGGTGGGAGGGAATTTCCGAGGGAGCGCCCAGATCATTCCACTGAAGGCAGAGCCTTCACAGCCAGCATCCAAACGGCCTCCGCTGTCTCCTTTTTCCAGTGGCAGCCCAGTCAATCTGTTGCAGAAGAAACCACAAAGAGTCTCGTGGCACGTTAAAGGCTAACAAATTCGTTATAGCCGAAGTTTTCATGGGCTAGGTTTTTCTCTTTCGATGGTGGCGGGAGTCTTCTACCAAAACCTTTCCCCTGTAAATCTAGATGAGGCATGCTTTAAACACAGGGTGGGTAAAACGTTGCTTTCCAAATATTTTGGCCTACAACTCCCATCAGCCATATCCAATGGTGAAGGATGATGGGCGTTGCAGGCGAAAACGCAAGTGGCCCGCCTCTCCTTTAAACCCATATGTCGTTCATCTCCCTCCAACCACATCAAGGACCTTGAAGCGATGATCCGAAGGCAGCTTTGACTTTGCAAAGTTGGATTTAAATGTAATTGACTAATCAGTTAAAAGCCCCATTAAGCCAGCCTTTCCCAAAACCGGTGCGCTCCAAATGGTTTTGAACTTCAGTTCCCAACGGCCCCTCCCAGCATGTTTTGCGTTCCCAAACATCTGGAGGGCACCTGGTCAAAACAAAGAAACAATCGTGTTGGTGGGGCAGTGTAGTTGCTTCGTTGTGAGTCCGCGTCCCCCGTAACGTGCCTTCCGCTGGGGAGGGCGCGTTTTCGAGCCGAAGAAGTCTTGGCCGTGGCAGAGCAAAGCTTAGCGCTTCTCCGCTCTAAAAGCTACAGGGGCTTAAGAAAAGTTCCCCCCCTCTTGTCCCTGATGCCAGTTGCCAAGAAGGGATGCGTCTCTCTTCCTCAGACAAATGATCCGATGCTCTGAGCATCTCGCCTACGAGGGAAGGTTACAAGAGCTGGGATTGTTCAACTTGGGGAAAAGGAGGCTGAGGGGAGACGTGATGGAGGTGTACAAAATCATGCATGGTGTGGAGAATGTGGAGAGGGAGACCTTTCTCTCCCTCTCTCAAAATACTAGAACCCAGTGGGGTCCTCCCATGAAGCTGATGGGTGGGAGATCCAGGACAAATAAGAGGAAGGGCTCCTTCACACAGCACATAGTTAAATTATGGAACTCACTACCACAAGATTATTATTATTATTATTTATTTATATAGCACCATCAATGTACATGGTGCTGATGCAGTGATGGCCACCGATTTGGATGGTTTTAAAAGGGGGTTGGATAAGTTCCTGGAGGAGAAGACTCTCAATGGCTACTAGTCCTGATAGCTATGTGCCACCTCCAGTATCCAAGGCAGTAAGCCTGTGTGCACCAGTTGCTGGGGAACATGGGTGGGAGGGTGCTGTTGCACCATGTCCTGCTTGTTCATCCCTGGCCGATGGCTGGTTGGCCACTGTGTGAACAGAGTGCTGGACTAGATGGACCCTCGGTCTGATCCAGCATCAGGGCTCTTCTTATGTTCTTATGTGAATTCATGACAGGGGTGGGATTTGAACTCTGGCTCCTGATTTGGAGCTCTGGCTCTTAGCCAGGATAGCACCCTAGTTCTAAGTTATTTATTTATTTATTTATTTATTTATTACATTTTTATACCGCCCAATAGCCGAAGCTCTCTGGGCGGTTCACAAAGTTAGTTTAAATAAAGTAAAGTTAGTTTATATAACATTTTAATATAACATTTTAATAAGCCTGGGCTGAAATAACCCTCCATTCTTAGGCTGAGAACTTGGGAGAGGAGATAATTTTGATTATTTTTTGGTGTGGGGAATGAAAGGGGCGAATTCAATGCCAAACTTAGAGCTGTTGGTGACAGCACTTCCTAATGCCTTGGCTAGTGGACACTTTTTTCCACCTCAGAGTTCCCTGATGCCTTGCCCTCACTCTGATTTGACTTCAGGATGCCTTGCCCTCTCTCTGATTTGACTTCAGAATGCCTTGCCCTTGCTCTGATTTGACTTCAGGATGCCTTGCCCTCGCTCTGATTTGACTTCAGGATGCCTTGCCCTCGCTCTGATTTGACTTCAGGATGCCTTGCTCTCTCTGATTTGACTTCAGAATGCCTTGCCCTCACTCTGATTTGACTTCAAGATGCCTTTCCCTCTGATTTGACTTCAGAATGCCTTGCCCTCACTCTGATTTGACTTCAGGATGCCTTGCCCTCACTCTGATTTGACTTCAGGATGCCTTGCCCTCGCTTTGATTTGACTTCAGGATGCCTTGCCCTCGCTCTGATTTGACTTCAGGATGCCTTGCCCTCGCTCTGATTTGACTTCACGAGGCCTTGCCCTTGCTCTGATTTGACTTCAGGATGCCTTGCTCTCACTCTGATTTGACTTCACGAGGCCTTGCCCTTGCTCTGATTTGACTTCAGGATGATGCTCCATCGTGTAGTATCAGAGTGAGGGCAGTGCAATTTGCTTGCACTTTGGGAATCGCAGGGGGTTGCCGCTGTCACAAGGACATTGGAACAGCCAGTAAAGGAAATAAATGAGAGGTCCCCCCCAAGGCCCCCAAATTTCAAGCTGATTTTTTTTTAACCGCATTTGGATGTTCTGCCTGGGGTCCCAAAATGTCTTGGGCTATTTCTGTGTTGAAACAAAACTCAGTGTTTCTTTACTCCTTCACAGATGTGGACGAATGTGCAGAAGCGAGGTGCCACCGAGCTGCTGATTGCTACAATTCCCCTGGTTCTTTTGCCTGTCGCTGTTGGGCTGGCTATGAAGGCGACGGCTTCCATTGCTCTCCAGGTATGGGCTCAAAGGCCGGATCTTTCTCTTGATAGCAATCACACCCTGGTAAGGCAGAAATGGAATGCACTCTCACCCCACCCCCATGCATACGCTGCCCCCCATGATGATAGAATCATAGAATCATAGAATAGCAGAGTTGGAAGGGGCCTACAAGGCCATCGAGTCCAACCCCCTGCTCAATGCAGGAATCCACCCTAAAGCATCCCTGACAGATGCTTGTCCAGCTGCCTCTTGAAGGCCTCTAGTGCGGGAGAGCCCACAACCTCCCTAGGTAATTGGTTCCATTGTCGTACTGCTCTAACAGTCAGGAAGTTTTTCCTGATGTCCAGCTGGAATCTGACTTCCTTTAACTTGAGCCCATTATTCCGTGTCCAGCACTCTGGGAGGATCGAGAAGAGATCCTGGCCCTCCTCTGTGGGACAAGCTTTCAAGTATTTGAAGAGTGCTATCATGTCTCCCCTCCATCTTCTCTTCTCCGGGCTAAACATGCCCAGTTCTTTCAGTGTCTCTTCACAGGGCTTTGTTTCCAGACCTCTGATCATCCTGGTTGCCCTCCTCTGAACACGCTCCAGCTTGTCTGCGTCCTTCTTGAATTGTGGAGCCCAGAACTGGACGCAATACTCTAGATGAGGCCTAACCAGGGCCGAGTAGAGAGGAACGAGTAACTCATGCGATTTGGAAGCTATACTTCTACTAATGCAGCCCAAAATAGCATTTGCCTTTCTTGCAGCCATATCGCACTGTTGGCTCATATTCAGCTTCCTAATGATCAACTGCTCAGGGAGGTTTTTCTTCTTAAAATCTGTTTAAGGGCTTTGTTTCCAGACCCGTGATCATCCTGGTTGCCCTCCTCTGAACACGCTCCAGCTTGCCTGCGTCCTTCTTGAATTGTGGAGCCCAGATTAGGAGACATCTTGAGCTCACAGTGCATTGGATTCCAAGCTGGGCTAAACAGGGCCCATGTTGAGCAGATAGGGTGAGAAGGCCCCTGAAATACCCATGTGGAAATGTCAGCTGCCAGCCATAGGCTAATGGTAGAGGGCGTTTGTGTTTTGCACGCAGGCCACAGGTAGGGATATCCGTCATTAGAAAATCCGCCCCTTTTGGGGCCTGACACATCCCTCTTGCCCAAACACATCCGTGTTTGCAGTTGCAAGCCCAGGTGCAAATTTTCCAGAACTCCAGGAACTTTTTTTCATTTCTCCCTTCTTCTCGTAAAGTCCGGCCAGCTCACGGGGAAGCAAGCCAGAGTCTGGGGCGCTGAGCTGATGAAAGTTTGGTGAATTCTTTCCCACACTCCCCAGATTACTTATTATTCTTTATTACATTTATATACCACCCCATTGCCAAAGATCTATGGATTGCTGATGTACATAACATTCATAATAGACAATTATATTGCTGCTGTGGTTGCTGACGTTGATGATGATGATTTAGCTCACGGGTGATGGATGTTCTGAAATCTGCATGATGGCTACAGCCTGTTGCACTTACTGCTGCAGCCTCTGGACTCAGCAGGCAGCCCCACCACCACCCTCCCTAGCAGGCATGGCACATCTTGTCTTGGCACTGAACTCAGCTGGTGAACGTTGCCGCCTTTTCCAGTCTCTTGACTGCTGCTGGACTCTTCTCTCCAGGGCTCGCCTCTCTGTAGCTCAGACATCCTCAACACCTCTAGGTGTGCAAGATTGCAATGCCCATCATTCCCAGGCAGCCTGGCCAATGGGCATGCTGTCTAGGGATGATGAGAGTTGTAGTCCCTCACCTTAAACCCTTCTTAAAATGCACACTGTGAGATCTTGGACCCAACCTCCCCTCTTTTTTCTGTCCGGCAGGGACTGTGCCGAGCCTGACCCGCTGTGAACACGAGCGACGGCATTCGGGCCAGCCGGGCCTCCCTGGAGGCCGCCATATCCCCGAGTGCGACGACCAGGGGAACTACAAGCCGCTGCAGTGCCACGGCAGCACGGGCTACTGCTGGTGTGTTGACGGGGAGGGCCAGGAGATTGGCGGGAGCCGGGTGCCGCCCAGCGCTCCCCTGCCTCGCTGCGGGGCCTCAGGTGAGTGGCCCCACCTTCCTCCTTGGTCTTGCTCTCATCACAACTGGGCAAGGCAAGGCTTGGGCCATCCTCTGAGGGGATGTCAGTAGCAGCTCACAGGTGCTGATGATCGCCCAGGAACCAGGGGCAATTATGTTTGCTTCCATCCCCAGCCAAAATGCCCTCCAGATGTGTCAGAGAGCAACATCCATCATTCCCAGACAGTAGTCCAGCACCTTGGGATATTTAGTCCAACACCTTGAGAGGATTGCAGGTTGGGTAACGCTGGTGTAGCGACTGGACTTCCTTTCTGGGCTTTTGTTATTGTTGCAAGTTAACCTTTATTGGGTTACAAACCCTCAAGGCCCCCCCCCCCCCGCACCATCTTAAAACTCCTGCTGTGAGAGGTTCCTCTCTATTCGGCCCTGGTTAGGCCTCATCTAGACTATTGCGTCCAGTTCTGGGCTCCACAATTCAAGAAGGATGCAGACAAGCTGGAGCGTGTTCAGAGGAGGGCAACCAGGATGATCAGGGGTCTGGAAACAAAGCCCTAGGAAGAGAGACTGAAAGAACTGGGCATGTTTAGCCTGGAGAAGAGAAGATTGAGGGGAGACATGAGAGCACTCTTCAAATACTTAAAAGGTTGTCACACAGAGGAGGGCCAGGATCTCTTCTCGATCCTCCCAGAGTGCAGGACACGGAATAACAGGCTGAAGTTAAAGGAAGCCAGATTCCAGCTGGACATCAGGAAAAACTTCCTGACTGTTAGAGCAGTACGACAATGGAATCAGTTACCTAGGGAGGTGGTGGGCTCTCCCACACTAGAGGCCTTCAAGAGGCAGCTGGACAGCCCTCTCAGGGATGCTTTAGGGTGGATTCCTGCATTGAGCAGGGGGTTGGACTCGATGGCCTTGTAGGCCTCTTCCAACTCTGCTGTTCTATGATTCTATGATTCTATCTTGAACCCAGCTGCCCCTCAAGCCCTCGTACTTTCATTGGGAGGCAAATGATGAGGCTTGCTATGAGTAGAGTCTATCTCTTTGTAACAACGCCCTAAGCAATTACTATGCAAACTAAGCTAGACAATTGTCCATTCAAGAAGAGAGAGAGAGAGAGAGAGAGAGAAGTTACTTCTCAAATGCCCGTACTTCAAAGGGCCTGGTGCGGTGGTAGGTTCTGGCGCAATCTCTCCGACTTTCTCACAGCCTCTTTATGTGCTGTGCGTTTGAGCTTCCGGCGGATTCTAGCATCAGTTAGTGTTTCAGAATGCTCACCCCCGTAAGCTCCCCCGTTTCCCTCTGAGGGTGTAGGATTTGGCCTTGAGGAGATAAGCTCTGGAGTGGGCTGATTCTCAGCTGAGGAATCTCCCGTGGGAGCTTCCTCCCCCACTGGTATGGTCTGGCTGGTGTCTGGCGCTGCGTCTTCTAGTTCTGAATCTGATTCTGATTGATTACCTGAAACCCCTTTTCCCAAAACGGGCAGTAGGGTAAGACGTGACACTGTCTATCTGTACTCTTCACATAAACCCAAAGTAGGACCAAAACAGTCATTTCTTCAATGCTAAATAAATTATCAGAAGAGAATAAAGAATGTTGGAGAAACCAATACAAGAAGAGGAAGTGAAAAAGTTAAATTGAATTCTAGATGGATTTAGATGGATTTCCTTTTGATTTTTAAAGAACTTTTCTGGAGGAAGTCGTTAACAAAAGCAATGAATGCTATTTTAGACATTGGAAACATACCAAATACCTGGAATGAGGCAAACATTGTTGATTATACCAAAAGCAGATAAAAAACTATATTGACGAACTTCTAACCACTCTATTTCATTCATGAACAGTAATTATAAAATCTTTGCTTCAAGTTTTAGGATGTAGGCTAGATTTGGTTATACACAAAGTCATTCACACTGACCAGCAAACGTTTATTAAAAATAGAATTAATTCGATAGGTGATATAAACTGGAAAAATAGACTGCAATAATGAAATACAACATCTGTAACATAACGTTCGTAATAGGCAATGAACAGCTTTCGTTGTTGGTGTTGATGATGATGATGATGATGATATAGCCCACGCATTATGGATATTCTGAAGTCTGCATGATGGCTACAGCCTTTGCACTTCCTGCTGCAGCCTCTGGACCCGACAGGCAGCCCACCACCACCCTCCCTAGCAGGGACGGCACAGACTTGGCACTGAGCTCAGCTGGTCACCTTTGCCTCCTTTTCCAGTCTCTTGACTGCTGCTGGACTCTGGGAGCCGCCTTCTTTCCAGTGCCCGCCTCTCTGTAGCTCAGACATCCTCAACCTCTAGGAGTGCGGGATTGCAACACCCATCATTCCCAGGCAGCCTGGCCAATGGGCATGCTAACTAGGGATGATGGGAGTTGTAGCCCCTCACCTTAAAACCCGTCTTAGAACGCCCGCTGTGAGATCTTGGACCCAACCTCCCCTCTTTTTTCTGTCCGGCAGGGACCGTGCCGAGCCTGACCCGCTGTGAACACGAGCGACGGCATTCGGGCCAGCCGGGCCTCCCTGGAGGCCGCCATATCCCCGAGTGCGACGACCAGGGGAACTACAAGCCGCTGCAGTGCCACGGCAGCACGGGCTACTGCTGGTGTGTTGACGGGGAGGGCCAGGAGATTGGCGGGAGCCGGGTGCCGCCCAGCGCTCCCCTGCCTCGCTGCGGGGCCTCAGGTGAGTGGCCCCACCTTCCTCCTCGGTCTTGCTCTCATCACAACTGGGCAAGGCAAGGCTTGGGCCATCCTCTGAGGGGACGTCAATAGAAGCTCACAGGTGCTGATGATCGCCCAGGAACCAGGGGCAATTATGTTTGCTTCCTTCCCCAAGTAATTCACACTGACCAGCAAACATTTATTAAAAATTGAATTAACTTGATAGATTATATAAACTGGGGAAAAAAAGACTACAATAACATATGTATACAAAGAGAAAGCTTTGGACAGGATAGAGTGGTCCGACTTACTTTAGGCTTTACAATATTATGGATTTGGGTTAAATTTTAGGAGCTGAATTAATAGTACTTTTAGATCCTCACATTCAAGTTTATTAGTTAATGATTTATTATCTCCACAATTTCAGTTGTCAAGAGGAACTTGGCAGGAATGCTCCTCGTCCCCATATTTATTTAATTTATATTTAGAGCCATTTTTACTGCATTATGGAACAAGCCTAAGATAAAAGGGTGAAGAATGGGAGATCAAGAAATTAAGGCCTGTCCCTATGCAGATGATGTTGTCCTCTTCAACACAGAACTGGAAATTACTTTAATTGAATTTTTAACATTGAAGAGGAATGTTGTAAAATAGCTGGCTGTAGGATTAATATTACTAAATCAGAGTTGTTGACTTTTTAGTTATAGAACAGGAATTAATAATACTGGAAATTAAGACAAAATTTTAAATTAACAAGATTTCAGCAAAATATTTGGGGATTGAGTTTTCCTCCACAACTTAACATTTACAAGTACTGAATCATAGAATTGTAGAGTTGGAAGGGGCCTATAAGGCCAACCCTGTGCTCCATGCAGGAATCCACCCTAAAGCATCCCTGACAGATGGTTGTCCAGCTGCCTCTTGAAGGTCTCTAGTGTGGGAGAGCCCACAACCTCCCTAGGTCACTGGTTCCATTGTCGTTCTGCTCTAACAGTCAGGATGTTTTTCCTGATGTCCAGCCAGAATCTGGCTTCCTGTAACTTATTCATGATATACTGGGAACTAAAATAAAAGAGGATTAGGATAGATGGAATTATCTTAAACTATATTTTTTTCAGGAAGAATACCAGCAATAAAGATTAACATATTTCCTAAAATAAACTTTCTGTTAAAATATTCCTATACCTACTACAATAACAGGAATGAACTCATGGCAATGTATGATTAATGAATTTTTATGGGAGGAAAAAACAACAACTTAGAACAAAGATTGAAATCATAACTAGCAATAGAAGAGAAGGGGGGACCTTTCTTTACCAGAACTGAAGTGTTATTTTCAAGCAACTTGTTTAAAGTGGATTATGGATTTAGCTCATGTATTACGGGTATTCTGAAATCTGCATGATGGTTACAGCCTTCACACTTACTGTTGCAGCCTCTGGGCCCTGCAGGCAGCCCCCGTCACCACCCTCCCTAGCAGCCACGGCACATCTTGTCTTGGCACTGAGATCAGCTGGTCACCTTTGCCTCCTCTGCTGGTCTCGTGACAGTTGCTGGACTCTGGGAGGAGCATTCTCTCAGATTGCAACTGCCATCGTTCCCAGGCAGCCTGGCCAATGGGCATGTTGTCTAGGGATGATGGGAGTTGTAGTCCCTCACCTTAAAACCCATCTTGAAACGCCTGTTGTGAGATCTTGGACCCAACCTCCCCTCTTTTTTCTGTCCGGCAGGGACCGTGCCAAGCCTGACCCGCTGTGAACATGAGCGACAGCATTCGCACCAGCTGGGCCTCCCTGGAGGCCGCCATATCCCCGAGTGCGACAACCAGGGGAACTACAAGCCACTGCAGTGCCACGGCAGCACGGGCTACTGCTGGTGTGTTGACGGGGAGGGCCAGGAGATTGGCGGGAGCCGGGTGCCGCCCAGCGCTCCCCTGCCTCGCTGCGGGGCCTCAGGTGAGTGGCCCCACCTTCCTCCTCGCTCTTGCTCTCATCACAGCTCAGGGAAGGCAAGGCTGGCGCTGTCCTCTGAGGGGATGTCGGTAGGAGCCCAGTGGTGCTGAAGATCAGCCCAGAGGGGATGTTGGCTTCTCTTGCGATAGCTTTCCTCAGCTGGATACCCTCCAGATTTGTTGAAATACAACTCCCATCATTCCCAGGAACGAGAGCTGCAGTCCAACACATCTGGAGGGACGGCTGCAGTGTGAGGTAGGAAGGGGAGAACGAAATGGCTCGGCCCTCTTTGAAGTTTGCGTCTCAGTTCGGTCTGCGTTAAGCTTTCCGCCCAGTCTTCCTCCCGGGCTTTGTGGGTGGCCTTGCTGCGATTGTGCGCATCACACTCAGCACGTGTGATGGATCTTTGCTATGAAAACTATGCAAAGAAAGTGCTATGAAAACATCACCATCATTTCATTATTTAGCTTAACCGTTGCTATACGCCAAAACGAAACGAAGGGCCAGCGATGGCGCATCCAGATTATAAATTTGTAGATTTAAAATAGTAACGATAAAGAGATTTTGAAATGGGAAACGTTTTGGCATGAAAAAACACCGGCTCCGGTGACAAATACGAGTACACTACAATATTTATTTATTTATTTTTTTATTTATTTATTTATTTATTACATTTCTATACCGCCCAATAGCCGGAGCTCTCTGGGCGGTTCACAAAAATTAAAAACATTCAAAGTATAAAACCATAATATAAAATACAATATAAACGCTCAACCAGAGAAAAACAGCAGCAATGCAAAATTACGAATTTAAAACACCAAGTTTAAATTTATTTATAGACTGTTAAAACGCTGGGAAAATAAAAAGGTCTTCACCTGGCGTCTGAAAGCATATAATGTAGGTGCCAAGTGAAACTCCTTAGGGAGCTCATTCCACAGCCGGGGTGCCACAGCAGAGAAGGCCCTCCTCCTGGTAGCCACCTGCCTCACCTCCTTTGGCAGGAGCTCGCGGAGAAGGACCCCTGAGGATGACCTTAGGGTCCGGGCAGGTACATACGGGAGGAGGCGTTCCTTCAGATAGCCTGGCCCCAAGCCGTTTAGGGCTTTAAATGTCAATACCAGCACTTTGAATTGGGCCCGGACCTGGACTGGCAGCCAATGAAGTTGGAAAAGGACTGGCGTGATGTGGTCTCGTCGGCCAGTCCCTGTTAGTAACCTGTTAGTAACCTATTGTTTGTAACCTAACAATATCACGGAGCCAATCATTATACAAACTAATGTTCATAAAAGCCAATGGAAACCCACCTCATGGTTGCGGTTTTTGGTGGTGTTGCTGTTATAACATTTTATTGATATTATGAAACCGAAAATCCATAAGAGCCATTTTTTGTGGGTGGGAGAGAGGGGGGTGTTTGGCCGTTCTTGGAATTTGCTAGCTCTTGAAAGTGCTGTGAAGACACGGCTGTGGTTGGTATTAACCTTACATGTCATGATATAACAGCTACTGTCCATAATTGGCAACGAGTGCGAAAAGAAGGAAAAACCCCATAGGTTTTTCTCTCTAGATGGAAAAACTTTAAAACAGCCTTCCTCAACCTGGGGCGCTCAATGTGTTGTACTACAACTCCCAGAATGCCCCAGCCAGCTGGGGCATTCTGGGAGATGCAGTCCAACACATCTGGAGCGCCCCAGGTTGAGGAAGGCTGCTTTAAAACAATGTATATAACGAGACTTATTGAAGAAGATTCCTTGGTTCTGCCCTTGCCTTGGGCTTATTTTTTCCTCCCATAATTGGCAATGATCAGCTGTTGTCGTTGTTGCTTTAGTTCCCACATTATTGGTATAATATTTATTTATTTATTAATTACATTTCTATACCGCCCAAGAGCCGGAGCTCTCTGGGCGGTTCACAAAAATTAAAAACATTCAAAGTATAAAACAACAGTATAAAACCATACTATAAAATACAATATAAAAGCTCAACCAGATAAAATCAGCAGCAATGCAAAATTACGAATTTAAAACACCAAGTTAAAATTTATGTATAGACTGTTAAAATGCTGGGAGAATAAAAAGGACAGTGCTGAAATACAACATCTATAACGTAACGTTCACAGTGGGCAGCGAACAGCTTTCGTTGTTGATGGTGACGACGGTGCAGCTCACGCGTTACGGATATTCTGAAGTCTGACTGATGACTACGGCCTCCGCACTTACTATTGCAGCCTCTGGACCCTGCAGGCAGCCCCACCACCACCACCCTCCCTAGCAGGCACAGCACAGCTTGTCTTGGCATTGAGCTCAACTGGTCACCTTTGCCTCCTTTACCAGTCTCGTGACGGTTGCTGGACTCTGGGAGGAGCATTCTCTCAGATTGCAACTGCCATCGTTCCCAGGCAGCCTAGCCAATGGGCATGCTGTCTAGGGATGATGGGAGTTGTAGTCCCTCACCTTAAAACCCGTCTTAGAACGCCCGCTGTGAGATCTTGGACCCAACCTCCCCTCTTTTTTCTGTCCGGCAGGGACCGTGCCGAGCCTGACCCGCTGTGAAGACGAGCGACGGCATTCGGGCCAGCCGGGCCTCCCTGGAGGCCGCCATATCCCCGAGTGCGACGACCAGGGGAACTACAAGCCGCTGCAGTGCCACGGCAGCACGGGCTACTGCTGGTGTGTTGACGGGGAGGGCCAGGAGATTGGCGGGAGCCGGGTGCCGCCCAGCGCTCCCCTGCCTCGCTGCGGGGCCTCAGGTGAGTGGCCCCACCTTCCTCCTCGCTCTTGCTCTCATCACAGCTCAGGGAAGGCAAAGCTGGCGCCGTCCTCTGAGGGGACGTTGGTAGGAGCCCAGTGGTGCTGAAGATCAGCCCAGAGGGGATGTTGGCTTCTCTTGCGATAGCTTTCCTCAGCTGGATACCCTCCAGATTTGTTGAAATACAACTCCCATCATTCCCAGGAACGAGAGCTGCAGTCCAACACATCTGGAGGGACGGCTGCAGTGTGAGGTAGGAAGGGGAGAACGAAATGGCTCGGCCCTCTTTGAAGTTTGCGTCTCAGTTCGGTCTGCGTTAAGCTTTCCGCCCAGTCTTCCTCCCGGGCTTTGTGGGTGGCCTTGCTGCGATTGTGCGCATCACACTCTGCACGTGTGATGGATCTTTGCTATCAAAACTATGCAAAGAAAGTGCTATGAAAACATCACCATCATTTCATTATTTAGCTTAACTGTTGTTATACGCCAAAACGAAACGAAGGGCCAGCGATGGCGCATCCAGATTATAAATTTGTAGATTTAAAATAGTAACGATAAAGAGATTTTGAAATGGGAAACGTTTTGGCATGAAAAAACACCGGCTCCGGTGACAAATACGAGTACGCTACAATTTTTATTTATTTATTTATTTATTACATTTCTATACCGCCCAATAGCCGGAGCTCTCTGGGCGTTTCACAAAAATTAAAAACATTCAAAGTATAAAACCATAATATAAAATACAATATAAAAGCTCAACCAGAGAAAAACAGCAGCAATGCAAAATTACGAATTTAAAACACCAAGTTTAAATTTATTGATAGACTGTTAAAATGCTGGGAGAATAAAAAGGTCTTCACCTGGCGTCTGAAAGCATATAATGTAGGTGCCAAGTGAACCTCCTTAGGGAGCTCATTCCACAGCCGGGGTGCCACAGCAGAGAAGGCCCTGCTCCTCCTGGTAGCCCCCTGCCTCACCTCCTTTGGCAGGGGCTCGCGGAGAAGGACCCCTGAGGATGACCTTAGGGTCTGGGCAGGTACATATGGGAGGAGGCGTTCCTTCAGATAGCCAGGCCCCAAGCCGTTTAGGGTTTTAAATGTTAATACCAGCACTTTGAATCGGGCCCGGACCTGGACTGGCAGCCAATGAAGCTGGAAAAGGACTGGCGTGATGTGGTCTCGTCGGCCAGTCCCTGTTAGTAACCTGTTAGTAACCTATTGTTAGTAACCTAACAATATCACGGAGCCAATCATTATACAAACTAATGTTCATAAAAGCCAGTGGAAACCCACCTCATGGTTGCTGTTTTTGGTGGTGTTGCTGTTATAACATTTTATTGATATTATGAAACCGAGAATCCATAAGAGCCATTTTTTGTGGGTGGGAGAGAGGGGGGTGTTTGGCCGTTCTTGGAATTTGCTAGCTCTTGAAAGTGCTGTGAAGACACGGCTGTGGTTGGTATTAACCTTACATGTCATGATATAACAGCTACTGTCCATAATTGGCAACGAGTGCGAAAAGAAGGAAAAACCCCATAGGTTTTTCTCTCTAGATGGAAAAACTTTAAAACAGCCTTCCTCAACCTGGGGCGCTCCAGATGTGTTGGACTACAACTCCCAGAATGCCGGGGCATTCTGGGAGATGCAGTCCAACACATCTGGAGCGCCCCAGGTTGAGGAAGGCTGCTTTAAAACAATGTATATAACGAGACTTATTGAAGAAGATTCCTTGGTTCCGCCCTTGCCTTGGGCTTATTTTTTCCTCCCATAATTGGCAATGATCAGCTGTTGTCGTTGTTGCTTTAGTTCCCACATTATTGGTATAATATTTATTTATTTATTAATTACATTTCTATACCGACCAGTAGCCGGAGCTCTCTGGGCGGTTCACAAAAATTAAAAACATTCAAAGTATAAAACAACAGTATAAAACCATACTATAAAATACAATATAAAAGCTCAACCAGATAAAATCAGCAGCAATGCAAAATTACGAATTTAAAACACCAAGTTAAAATTTATTTATAGACTGTTAAAATGCTGGGAGAATAAAAAGGACAGTGCTGAAATACAACATCTATAACGTAACGTTCACAGTGGGCAGCGAACAGCTTTCGTTGTTGATGGTGACGACGGTGCAGCTCACGCGTTACGGATATTCTGAAGTCTGACTGATGACTACGGCCTCCGCACTTACTATTGCAGCCTCTGGACCCTGCAGGCAGCCCCACCACCACCACCCTCCCTAGCAGGCACAGCACAGCTTGTCTTGGCATTGAGCTCAGCTGGTCACCTTTGCCTCCTTTACCAGTGTTGTGACGGTTGTTAGACTCTGGGAGGAGCATTCTCTCAGATTGCAACTGCCATCGTTCCCAGGCAGCCTGGCCAATGGGCATGCTGTCTAGGGATGATGGGAGTTGTAGTCCCTCACCTTAAAACCCGTCTTAGAACGCCCGCTGTGAGATCTTGGACCCAACCTCCCCTCTTTTTTCTGTCCGGCAGGGACCGTGCCGAGCCTGACCCGCTGTGAACACGAGCGACGGCATTCGGGCCAGCCGGGCCTCCCTGGAGGCCGCCATATCCCCGAGTGCGACGACCAGGGGAACTACAAGCCGCTGCAGTGCCACAGCAGCACGGGCTACTGCTGGTGTGTTGACGGGGAGGGCCAGGAGATTGGCGGGAGCCGGGTGCCGCCCAGCGCTCCCCTGCCTCGCTGCGGGGCCTCAGGTGAGTGGCCCCGCTTTCCTCCTCAGTCTTGCTCTCACCACAACTGGGGAAGGCAAGGCTTGGGCCATCCTCTGAGGGGACGTCAGTAGTAGCTCGCAGGTGCTGAAGATCACCCAGGGACCAGAGGGGATGTTGGCTTCCCTCGTGATAGCCTTCTCCAGCCTGATACCCTCCAGATTTGTTGGACTACAACTCCCATCATTCCCAGCCCTTGACAGCTCCTTCTTTAAACATGTTTGCATTGAGGACCATCGCTCTGGTTTGCGCGTCCTTTGTGGACCCACCACCTTTCGCTGCTTTATGGCTTCCACGCTGGAGACCTTGAGAGGCTCTGGGATTAAAACCCAGCTCCTACATTTCTGCTCCGCGATCCAGCTCCTCTGTTTTAGCACACAAGCAAGGCATCCGTGTGCAAAGAGCGGATTCCTCTTGCGTGCCGACGGCAGCTTTTCACGCTGCTGAGAAAGCTAGCTCTGGACTGAAAAGGTGTCTTCTCTCGTTAGCGCTTTGTAGGAACATCAAAAAAGAAAAAGAAAAAAAAGAAGTGTTGCTGCTCCTTCCTTTTCTCCTACCGCTTTTTTCGTGGTCTTGGGAGCTTCCTGAAACCATGCCAGAGACCACGTTAGATTAAGAACCAGTGGATTATTTATTTATTTATTTATTGCATTTATATACTGCCCCATAGCTGAAGCTCTCTGGGCGGTTTACAAAAGTTAAAAACAGTAAACATTAAAAACAAATATACTAAGTTTAAAAAACATAAAAACAATAGTATCTTATAAAAACAGCTATTCTGGGGTCCATTAAAAACAAACAAATTCAGCTCATGTTGTTAAATGCTGTTAAACACCTGGGAGAAGAGAAAGGTCTTGACGTGGCGCCGAAAAGATAACAATGTTGGCGTCAGGCGAGCCTCGTCGGGGAGATCATTCTATAATTGGGGGGCCACCACTGAAAAGGCCCTCTCCCTTGTTGGAGCCGTGGCTTCGCTGGGGCCGGGTTGAAGTCTGGAATCTCTCTGTTTTCACCAAATAAGCAAGGAGGACGCAGCACACGTACGTCCTCTAATTGTGTTGTGTTGTTTAGAAGCGACCCAGAGGCCGCAGACGATGTGCGAACGCTGGAGACAGAGCCTCCTGGAGCACTATGGCGGCAGCCCACGGGGTGACCAGTATGTGCCCCAGTGCGACGCTCTGGGCAACTTTAATCCACTGCAGTGCCATGGGAACAGCGGTTACTGCTGGTGTGTGGACGAACACGGCCGCAAGATCCAGGGCACGAGGTCGGAGCCTGGCGTCCCTCCTGCATGTAAGTGGGTGGCAATCTGCTGCAAAGCTCACTGGAAAAATGCTGTTTACCGCTCGGATGGCACGTGAGAGCAGGTGGTATGGAGAGGGGTGTGTGTGGAGGAGTTCAAGGGCGGGGCAAACCACCAATTAGAGATGGACAAAACTGTCATTTTTAGTTTTTCTCCTTTTCTTTTTGATCCGACCCTTAATTCAGTTTATCTTGAACATTGAGATTTTTTAAAAAAAGAAACTGCATGAAAATTCATATGTATCTCTGTGCCCGTTTCTCCTAATACATGAATTTTTGTATACAATTTTGCCTACTGTACACATGTTTGCAAGTAATTTCCCAAATACGATGCATTTTAATACTTTTGCGAATATATAACTGAATATATATCTCCCATATAACTGAAAGGGTCTCTAAGTTTCTCATGACCTCAATGCAAGTTAGAAAAATAACGCTGCAATCTTTCTGAGAGAAGTAATTCACTAAGCTGTATTCTGTTTTTATGTCACTTTTTATCTATCCTTTGCATGTTTTGGTGTTGATTTTGCTGGTCTGCGACTGTAATATATATATATTTAATAATAATAATAATAATAATAATAATAATAATAATAATAATAATACATAGAACTGAATTAAAACATAATATACATTGTTAAAAACATCCTAAAACATCTTTTCAAAAAGTGCATTTTGCGTGCACGTTCCGTAACGTAAGACATACGTGTACATGCTGCTTGATTGGGAAACTCCACTGCAAAATTCGGAGTTGTGCAAATTTCAAAGGGTAACTGAATTTTGGTTCTCGGAGTGGTTTGAAAGTGGGAAATTACAGAACAAATTTCGCCTCCAACCCTACCATCAGTGAGTTGGTGTAGAACAGAGGGCGCTGCTGCGGAGGCCCCGATCCCCTCCAGCCCTGATCTTGGGCAACCTCTGAGAAACGCAATCCCTACGGGTTCATGGATTTCCTTTCTGCAGCCTCGCTCCGTAACAGTGCTTTTGCATTGGGGCTACTTTAAGTGTCATGATCCCAAGACCAGAGATTCTTTAAAAGGATTTGGTGAAGTGGTGAGATCCTGGCTACACTCATCTTATGAAAAGGAGCCCCGTGTAAGCCAAGCAGTGATGGGTGAGGATTCTGACACTTTCCTTGAAGAGAAAGCGGAAGGGGAATTGCAGAGAGTTGCAGCATGTTCAGAGCTGGGACTCTTAAGTATGGAGAGCCAAGTTGGAGCTGCAACACAATGTTGCAGTGTAGCCTTACTTAACAGAGGCTGTAGTTAGACCTAAGGTTTATCCCGGGATCATCCAGGGTTCGTCCCTGCTTGAGTGCTGGATGCCCTGTGTGGCACTTAGATGAACAGGTTTGACCCCAGGACAATCCTGGGAGAAACCTTCGGTCTAGCTACGGCCATACAATCATAGAATCGTAGAGTTGGAAGGGGCCTATAAGGTCCACACACACGCCCCCCCTCGATGCAGGAATCCACCCTAAAGCAAAAACCCAAAACGCCCCGTAAGAGTGTCAAGCAGCAGATAACCCAAAACTTGCTGGAAAAGCATGGTATTCAGGTGGTGGCAGATCGCTAGTGAAGTGGTATCCAAATGAACCTCCCAAGCCACGGAGCTTCACTTTCTGGACGCTACCACTGAAAAGGCCCTTTCATGCAGCCTCTTTGGCCGTGCATCAGAAGAAGGTAGGACATGGACGAGGGCCTCGCCAGATGAGTTTAGTGGACAGGCAGATTCACTTTGGTGTAGGCTAACCATATGAAGAGGAGGACCGGGCTCCTGTTTCTTTAACAGTTGTAGAGAAAAGGGAATTTCAGCAGGTGATATTTGGATGCATGCAGCACCTGTACATTGATGGTGCTATATAAATAAATAATAATAATAATAATAACCTGGTGAAATTCCCTCTTTTTATCACAACATTTAAAGCTGCAGGTACCCTGTCCTCTTTTGTATCTGGTCAAGAGGGAAGAGCTCCTGCAGCTTTAGCTATTGTGACGAAGAGGAAATTTCACCAGGTGCTGCATGCCTACAAATGACACCTGTTGAAATTCCCTTTTCTACGCAACTGTTAAAGATACAGGAGCCCTATCCTCCTTTTCATAGAATGAATACCTTTATTGAATAAGTCTTCTGACCATTTCAAAAAATCACATAATCATTAAAAACAAACAGACATTACTTAAAATTTATGATTTAAAATTTTAAAACAATATACCGTTCGTATATGATATATTATATATGACTAACAGTTAATAAGACCGCTCGTATATTACAACATTTGATAAAAACTTACTAATTGATCCATTTTTTCTAATTCTTTTTTCCATATGCTGGCTGCTTTAAGAACGAAGAGAGCAACCCTCTGGGTCACAAAATAGTTAGAACCATGTAAGAGAAAGGACAATTTATCCTTGGCTGTCCAGTCCCTCATGCGTATTAAAAACATAGATAATGTTCTCTACATTTTGAATATAAACAACATTCGAGTAAGGGAAGGAAAGGAACCTCTCGTGCAAGCACTGAGTCATTACTGACTCTTGGAGGGACGCCAGCTTTCGCTGACGTTTTCTTAGCAGGCCTTATAGCGGGCTGGTTTGCCGTTGCCTTCCCCGGCCGTGATTACCTTTCCCCCAGCTAACTGGGTACTCATTTTACCGACCTCGGGAGGATGGAAGGCTGAGTCGACCCGAGCCGGCTGCCTGAAACCAACTTCTGCTGGGATCGAAATCAGGCCGTGGGGAGAGTTTCAGCTGCAGAAACTGCTGCTTTACCGCTCTGCGCCACACGAGGCATTCAAGTAAATAGTGGGCTAAATCTTCTATTTCAGGGTTGCCACATATACATAGTCTATCTTTCGATGGAATACCTTGGAATCTACCCTGTAACATCATTGTGTCCATCAGCTCAAATCGAAGCCGGGTAAAGGCTACTCGATGGACCCGTTTCATATCAAAGAACAAATATTTTTCTTCTTTTAAGTGGAATTTTGTTCCTTTTCATAGGGTCACCCTACTTTGGGGTGTGTGTGTGTGGGTGTGGAGGTGGTCCCATCAGCATTTCTGCCCAGCGCTATAACGTGTCGCTCTCGCTTTCGCCCACAGGCCTCCCCAGTGTCGCCCCGCCCACTGTTCGCCCATCTCCACGCCCTGACATCAGCCTTCCCTCAGCCGGGACGTTCCTGCTTTATGCTCAGGGCCAGCAAATTGGCTCCTTACCCCTGAACGGCACGAGGCTTAACAAGGAGGCAGCGAAGACCCTGCTCTCCCTCCATGTAAAGTATTCTCCTGCGCGGTGGGCTGCATCCGGGGAGGCGTAACGGGGTGTTTGGCAAAGGAGCAGGTGGGAGGGACCGGGGGCCACGTACTGACAAATGTACTCACACGGGGTGGGTTCGGTTGCCCCACACATTGAAGGAATACGTGAGGGTGTGTGTGTTATAGAGCGGCACGGGCTAACCCCACATACACACACTTTGCAGCAGGCTCAGCACCCGTCCCTGCCCCTTAGTGTATTCAGTCGGTGTGAGCAGGGCCTCCCATTCGCTACGCATGTAGAACAGCGTCTTACGCCAGCCAAACTCACAGATGGCTGGGGCGGGGGGGAGAGGACCATGTGTCAGCAGCTGGCACTAGCCTGCATGGTTCCACCCCCTCAAGACGTTCTTTCAAAGCATGTGGGGAGGGTTGCCTGAACCCACTAAAGTCTCCTTGCATGGAACCGTCCTCTAAACATGAATTCTCTTAATGAAAGGGAACATTGAACTTTCCTTTTCAAAATTTGCCTGAAAATTGAAAGATAGTCAACATTTTTCTTTATTCTTAAAAACACTTTTTAACATCCCTACCTGCAAGTTTGCCTTGAGTCTTGCTGATGCATTTTTGAAGCATGAATTCGCCACATCGAACACTTTATTGCTTAGTTGGGGTTTCTCAACCCTTTTCATTCAGCGGCCTCCGTCATCAGGAATTTATGTCTTCCTAATCTGCAGTCAGGAGAAAGGAATCCAGAAATGTATACGCAGCCACTTTCCCAAACCTGGTGCCTTCCAGGCACGTTAGACTACAACTCCCATCAGCCCCAGCTAGCATGGCCAAGGGTCAGGAATGCTGGGAGTCCAAAACATTGGGAGGGCACCAGGGTAGGGTAGGCTGCTGTACAGCTACAGCTAAACCCTATATATAGTAGTTAGACTGGAAAACTAATTTCATTTTGGGCTGAAAATGCCAATATGGACTTTGGCACGATTGAACTCCCTTGTTTCAACTATCTTGGAGAAGCCATCACCAGGAAGCACAAGGCACTCATGCTTCCTGTCTGCTCCTTTCCTGCATCTGTGCCCCAAGGCATTCTTTGCACATGCCTTTGAAACCTTTTAAGATAATAATAATTAACCCCACCAACGAAGTGGTACCGTTTTTATTGTGAAAACTGTCTCTTTGAAACAATGTTAACCAGATTCTGGCCCCACGATGGGGGAGGGGGGACAGGGTTCATTTCCCCTTCCCCATCCTGGCCCCCTCTAGATGCGCTGGCTCGCAACTCCCATTATCCCCTGCCAGCATGCCAGGTAGTCCCAACACTTCTGGAGGGCGCCGGATTGGGGAAGGCTGATTGAAGTGTTGTCGGGAGAAATGGCGCCTTTTAAGGAAGCTATACTTTAATAGAAGTATAGCTTCCAAATCACACGAGGTACTGGTTCCTCTCTGTTCGGCCCTGGTTAGGCCTCATCTAGAGTATTGCATCCAGTTCTGGGCTCCACAATTCAAGAAGGACGCAGACAAGCTGGAGCGTGTTCAGAGGAGGGCAACCAGGATGATCAGGGGTCTGGAAACAAAGCCCTATGAAGAGAGACTGAAAGAACTGGGCATGTTTAGCCTGGAGAAGAGAAGATTGAGGGGAGACATGATAGCACTCTTCAAATACTTGAAAGGTTGTCACACAGAGGAGGGCCAGGATCTCTTCTCAATCCTTCCAGAGTGCAGGACACGGAATAACGGGCTCAACTTGAAGCCAGATTCCAGCTGGACATCTGAAAAAACTTCCTGACTGTTAGAGCAGTATGACAATGGAATCAGTTGCCTAGTGAGGTTGTGGGCTCTCCCACACTGGAGGCCTTCAAGAGGCAGCTGGACAGCCATCTGTCCGGGATGCTTTAGGGTGGATTCCTGCATTGAGCAGGGGGCTGGACTCGATGGCCTTGTAGGCCCCTTCCAACTCTGCTATTCTATGATTCCATGATTCTTCCTCCGCCTCCTTCTCCCATTTCAAGCTCTTAGTACTATTTACCCAATAGTTTTATGAGCTTGAGGCCAAGAAGCGTTGGATTCTTGGAAGCTTTGTTTGCAATCTGGGAGTTTTGTTTTCCGAGGAAGGCAGATGTGCTCTAAGCCTCCTCTTCATGTACAGGAGTGCTTAAAACACACACACACACACACCACGTGGGATTGAGTAGATTCACACAAAATTAAAAACGGGCAGAGCACTCGACCGCCAAAGGTTCTGTTGGGCATCTGTCACAAGCTGAACAAAACTTTCCCCAAGAGGAAGCTGCCTGAAGGTGGGGCCCCCATTTATCGTTTCTCTCGTTCTCAACGAATGCAGCAGAAAAAAAACATTCCAAAGAAGTTCTGTGTGTGTGTGTGTGTGTGTGTGTGTGTGTTAGAATAAAGATGGAATTGATTGGTAAAAGGTGCTGATGTTTTTCAAGTGTGGATGTTTTGGCACCTGAGGCAGAATGTCCAAACCGCTACAAAGACAGACGTATCCTTGTTGAAAATAATGCAATAACTGAGCTTGTTCAGAGCTTACAAACTCTCCTGCCCTAAGGCAGCCACCTTGAATCTGGCTGAAATGGGTTTCATGTGAGCTCCTGGACTTGATTTGGCACGAGGACTGGACCCTCAGATGCGTGAAGTGACTACAAAACCTTTAAACGTGTGCAAAATGCCTTTCCCATTGCCAGGTTGCATTTGCGGCTGGCTGCCTCGACATCTGGGCCTGCTCTGAAAGTTCCTCTCAAACATTCCTCTCGACATTCGTGCCTCCTTTGCAATTTTGATCAGACCTTCCCAAACTGGTGTCCAGTTTCATTTCCAGCCATCAGCTGTGTTGGCTGGGGAAAGCTGATATAAATCATTGCAGTACCCACGTTTGAAGATATATATATATTTATATGGAAGATTTGCCCCTCATCTCCCCTGCCCCCCCCCCCCCCGAACGCCCTCTTTCTGCTACAAAATGCCTCAACTGTGTTCTTCTGAGCCGAGACTCGGGGCTGGAAAACATTTGAGATCTATGACTGGATCCCTTGTCTCTCTCAATTTTTTGTAACCAGCAGGGAGACGTTCGGGTTGAGGTCGTGATGCTGGGTGCGCGTGTTGCTGTTCTTTAATCCCTCGTGTCATTTCCCCTACTTCTTAGGGGAAACTTTTGCCTGAAATGCCCCCATCTTGTTTCTCCCCTAGAATCATAGAATCAGAGAAAAGCAGAGTTGGAAGGGGCCTACAAGGCCATCGAGTCCAACCCCCTGCTCAATGCAGGAATCCACCCTACAGCATCCCTGACAGAGGGTTGTCCAGCTGCCTCTTGAAGGCCTCTAGTGTGGGAGAGCCCACAACCTCCCTAGGTAACTGGTTCCATGGTCGTACTGCTCTAACAGTCAGGACATTTTTCCTGATGTCCAGCCGGAATCTGGCTTCCTGTCACTTGAGCCTGTTATTCCGTGTCCTGCCCTCTGGGATGATCGGGAAGAGATCCTGGCCCTCCTCTGTGGGACAACCTTTTAAGTATTTGAAGAGTGCTATCATGTCTCCCCTCCGTCTTCTCTTCTCCAGGCTAAACATGCCCAGTTCTTTCAGTCTCTCTTCATAGGGCTTTGTTTCTAGACCTCTGATCATCCTGGTTGTCCTCCTCTGAACACCTTGAGCTGCTTTGTAAATAATTCTTTAGAAAGAGAATCGAGGCCCTTCTTCGGTGTTCAGCCGAGGTGCTCTTTAAACCTTTAAAACCAGCTATGTAACAAAATGGAGTGCAAACAGTCAGCGGATAAAATACAAAACAAATGTAGCCAAGTATTAATATGTCTGTCCAAACGGACGTGTCTTCCAAAGGGGGTGAAAAACCAAGGAGAGCGACCGCTGGATTTCTCATGGCAGGCGGGTTGAGGGTGGTCCAGAACCCAGACGAAGCAACAAAAAAGTCAGTAGAGCCACATCTAGAACTCAGCATTAATTGTTTTCAGGGGCTCAAGAGGCACAAAGAGTCCTTTTTACCAGCAGGCCTAACGCGTTCATCTCCTAGCTGACCATTTATTTTCTATGCGCCCGCGCATTGCGCGTCTCTGCTCTAGGGCTCCATTGTGGTGGCGATCGACTATGACTGCAGGGAGAAGATGATGTACTGGACGGACGTCGCAGGGCGGGCCATCAGCCGGGCAAGCCTCGAGCAGGGAGCAGAGCCAGAGACGATCATCACCTCGGGTAGGTGGCTGGACGGCCAGACAGCCAAGCTAGGGGAGACTTCCTACGCTTCGGCTACCGGCTTGCTTCAAGGGAAAGGCAAGGGGGTGTTTCCTGGGGAAGGCCTTGCTTGGCAGGCTGCGTCCAGCGGCTGCAATGCCTACGGAAAAGTGCTGCACGTCCTAGTGACAGAAAGCATGATCTAGGCTGATCTAGTCGTAAGGTGAGTAGATCCGCCTTCCCAAACCGGCTCCCCTCCAGATGTGTGGGATTGCACACATGGCACAAAACAAGGCAGCCCGTTTATTAACAGGGACTGGCCGGCGAGACCACATCACGCCAGTCCGTTTCCAGCTTCATTGGCTGCCAGTCCAGGTCCAGGCCCGATTCAAAGTGCTGGTATTGACATTTAAAGCCCTAAATGGTTTGGGGCCAGGTTATTTGAAGGAACGCCTCCTCCCATGTGTACCTGCCCGGACCTTCAGATCATCCACAGGGGCCCTTCTCCATGAGCCCCTGCCAAAGGAAGCAAGGCAGGTGGCTACCAGGTGGAGGGCCTTCTCCGCTGTGGCACCCCGGCTGTGGAACGAGCTCCCCAGAGAGGTCCGCCTGGCGCCTACACTGTACTCCTTTCATTGCCAGCTGAAGACCTTTTTACTCTCTCAGTATTTTAACACCTAATTTTAACTTACACTTAAATTTTACTGTTCTAACTCTGTATTTTAATCTTATATCAATTTCTGCTGCATGGTTTTATTCTGGTTGTGCTTTTTATACTGTATTTTGTATTTGTGTTTTTAGATTGTTGGTTGTTTTATTATGTTCTTCATGGTTTTAATTTCTGTGAACCGCCCAGAGAGCTTCAGCTATTGGGCGGTATAAAAATGTAATAAATAAATAAATAAATAAATAAATAAATAAATAAACTTCCATCATCCCCAGACAACATACAAGCATGGCTGGGGATGATGGGAGCATATTATATTTTTATACTGCCCAATAGCTGAGGCTTTCTGGGCAGTTTACAAATAGAACTAAAAAGTACAAATAATAATAATAATAATAATAATAATAATAATAATAATAATAATAATAATAATTCTTACCCGCCTCTGTTTGGATCAAGTCTGGGAACAACAATAAGTATAAAATACATAAAACTGAATTAAAAACATAGTAAACATTATTAAAACATCCTAAAATTCCACTGGATAGGCTTGCCGGAAGAGCATTTCTTAAATGCTAAAAGACTGTTAAGTTGACGAGTCTCCTCCAGCAGGCCATTCCACAGTCTGGGAGCAGCAGAAGAGAAGGTCCTCTGGGTAACAGTTGTCAGCCTAATTTTGACAGACTGAAGTAGATACTTCCCAGAAGATCTGAGTGTATGGGAGAAGGCGATCAAAGCATAATAAAAAGTTTAAAAATGCCACGTAAAACCAAAATAAACCCAGCGGCAGTTACAGCCCAGGGAAAGCCTGCATGAACAGAAACGTTTTCAGAAGGCGTTTGAAGGATGTTACATTTTCCGCCTCCCGAACCGCACGAGGGAGGGTTTTCCAGAGCGTGGGTGCCACTACAGAGAAGGCCCTGCCCTCGAGGTTCTTCATGGCAACATTCCATTCCAAGAACATCCCGTTCCAAGATCTGCCCTAAGCAATTGCCCCCCCAAACTTGTTACTCTTCCACGAGGTCCAGCCAGGATTTCCTCCTTATGTAGCACTTGCCCGTTGAAACACACTCCAAGGTTGAGCCGTCAGAGCTGCCAGGAAGAGTCTTCCTTTGTTTTCTCCCCGCTTAGGGCTGATCAGTCCGGAAGGCCTGGCCATAGACCACCTCAGAAGAACCATGTTTTGGACAGACAGTGGCTTGGACAAAATCGAGAGCGCCCGGCTGGACGGCACGGAACGGCAAGTCCTCTTTGCCACGGAGCTCGTGAACCCCCGTGCAATTGCTGTGGACCCCATCCATGGGTAAGTGGCCAGGGTGGACGCTGGCCCTGTGTGCTTTTGACAGAGAAGCAACTAAGATAGTCCTAAAATCAATATTGTTAAAAAACCGCCAGTCTCCAAAACAATACTCCCTACATTAGCTTTAACATTAATCGCATAGCGTGGAAGGATTTAGGCGGCAATCCTGTCTCCACTTACCAGAGAGCAAGCCTAGTTCAATTTGGAGGCACACACTTTTGAGTAGCCGTGTACAGCATTTCGAAGCACTTGACATCCATCATTTTCTAATCCTGATAACAACCATGTAAGCCATCTGTCATGGATGCTTTAGGGTGGATTCCTGCATTGAGCAGGGGGTTGGACTCGATGGCCTTATAGGCCCCTTCCAACTCTACTATTCTATGATTCTACTATTCCCATCTTCTAAATAGGGGGGTTGAGGCAAGGGATGTCAGAGGAATGAGCTTGGATTCATAGAATCATAGAATAGTAGAGTTGGAAGGGGCCTATAAGGCCATCGAGTCCAACCCCCTGCTCAATGCAGGAATCCACCTCATGGTTGTCCAGCTGCCTCTTGAAGGCCTCTAGGGTGGGAGAGCCCACAACTTCCCTAGGTAACTGGTTCCATGGTCATACTGCTCTAACAGTCAGGAAGTTTTTCCTGATGTCCAGCCAGAACCTTGTTTCCTGTAACTTGAGCCCGTGATTCCGTGTCCTGCACTCTGGGAGGATCGAGAAGAGATCCTGGCCCTCCTCTGTGTGACAACGTTTTAAGTATTTGAAGAGTGCTCTCATGTCTCCCCTCCATCTTCTCTTCTCCAGGCTAAACATGCCCAGTTCTTTCAGTCTCTCTTCATAGGGCTTTGTTTCCAGACCCCTGATCATCCTGGTTGCCCTCCTCTGAACACGCTCCAGCTTGTCTGCGTCCTTCTTGAATTGTGGAGCCCAGAACTGGACGCAATACTCTAGATGAGGCCTAACCAGGGCTGAATAGAATCATAGAATAGCAGAGTTGGAAGGGGCCTACAAGGCCATCGAGTCCAACCCCCTGCTCAGTGCAGGAATCCACCCTAAAGCATCCCTGACAGATGGTTGTCCAGCTGCCTCTTGAATGCCTCCAGGGTGGGAGAGCCCACAACCCCCCTAGGTAACTGATTCCAAAGTCGTACTGCTCTAACAGTCAGGAAGGGAACCAGTACCTCATGCGATTTGGAAGCTATACTTCCATTAATGCAGCCCAGAGGACCGGCTTTTTCGTAGTCGCGAGGACTCTCCGGACCTGCAGAATGGATTTTCACTTTTGAGGGTCACTCAACACTAATTGACACTAGTGTGAATTAGTGCAAGTAGAACGAAATTCTGGTTAAAAAATAAATAAACCTGATTCCATCAATGACTGGCAATGGGAGGAAAGATGCCCGATAATCTATGAAATGCAATTGGTGCATGTGTAACAAAATCTGTGCCTCCCAAATTGAGGCAGCAGCTTACCTAAAGCCACCGACTGGATTCCTGGCCGGTTAGAGTTTCATCTTCGACACCTCCTGGCTTCCTTCTTCACTGCCATAGCTCAGCAGTTTTACCCACCTCCTCGAGTGGTATAAACAGCATGGTGGAAGGTACTTTGAAATAACGACAGCCACACCCTTCGTTTTATTTTCTGCATTTCCAGACTGCTTTCCCACACATTTGGGGTCCATAACAGCTCCCAAGTGTTAACACGGTTGCAATAAAAGTGACAAGGACATCCTAAACCAGCCTTTCCCAACCTGGTGCCATCCAGCTGCAATGGACTGCAACTGAGACTGATGGGAGTTGTAGTCCAACACAGCTGGAGGGTACCGGGTTGGGCAAGGCTGCCCTGAGTTAAAACAGAACTCTGAGAAACACAGACGAAGAGCACGTATTTATCCCCAAAAGGCCCAGAGGGAAAAAGCAGTGTTCACATCCAGTGGAGGATGGTGGCCCAGCTGTCAGTGGGGCGGGGAATCCGCTCCAGGTTTCAATCAGAACTCTAAAGGAGCTATGCATTCTGGCTGGTTCTGAATGAAAACTAGAGCGGATTCACTGCGCCACGGACCACAGAGCCACCAGCCTCCAATGGTTCAGGTTCTTTCGAAAAGTGAGCCAACGGAGCAGATTTCGGGTATTCCAAAAACTAGGGGCCACTCCTGGAAAGGCCCTTTGACTTGTGGCTGCCACAGACAGCAGCCTGAGCCAGGCCCAGCGGAGCAGCCCGAGGAGGTTCGTATAGGAGGAAGAGACGCTCTGCTCTAGTTGAATTTTGCGTCCCTCCCGGTCCTCGTCTTGTTCGCTTTTACCGCACGGCTGAACTTGTGTTTGCTCCTCGGTCGCCCTCCAGGAATCTATACTGGACAGATTGGAACCGTGAAGCCCCGAAAATCGAGACATCTACTGTGACCGGAGAAAATAGACGGATTTTGGTCAACCAGGACATTGGGCTGCCGAACGGATTAACCTTCGACCCCTTTGCCAAACTGATTTGCTGGGCTGATGCAGGTAACATGGATTCCGTGCAAAGGAATGAAGGAATTTGGTGTGTGTGTGTGTGTGTGTGTGTGCAAGCGAGAGAGAACCAAGTTCCTTTCATAGAATCATAGAATAGCAGAGTTGGAAGGGGCCTACAAGGCCATCAAGTCCAACCCCCCTGCTCAGTGCAGGAATCCACCCTAAAGCATCCCTGACAGAGGGTTGTCCAGCTGCCTCTTGAAGGCCTCTAGTGTGGGAGAGCCCACAACCTCCCTAGGTAACTGGTTCCATTGTCGTACTGCTCTAACAGTCAGGAAGTTTTTCCTGATGTCCAGCTGGAATCTGGCTTCCTGTAACTTGAGCCCGTTATTCTGTGTCCTGCACTCTGGGAGGATCGAGACGAGATCCTGGCCCTCCTCTGTGTGACAACCTTTTAAGTATTTGAAGAGTGCTCTCATGTCTCCCCTCAATCTTCTCTTCTCCAGGCTAAACAGGCCCAGTTCTTTCAGTCTTTCATCACATTTAGAACTGAAACCACTCTTTTAAGATCCCATCCCACTGGAAGGGCTAAGCCAGGGGTCTCCAACCGTTTTGGCCTGGTGGGAAGAGGTGGAAATTTTGCATGTGCCGTGGGCATTCTCACAAAATGGCTGCCCCGGTGGGGCTTGCCCATTCACAAAATGGCACAGTGTGCGTGGCCAGTCACAAAACACACATTTCCCAGAAGGCAAACCAGTGAGTAACACCCCCTACCAACCTCCTTCCTGACGAAGAGATCCAGAGTTCTCTAAAGCTTGCACATTTTTGAAAAACATGATCTTTGAGTTGGCCTCATAAAGGTATTACACGTATTTTTGCATTTATGCACAAAGGCAAGGAAGGAGCAGACAGAATCTGTCCCCTGATGAAATTTCTTTTCTTTGAAAAAGGAACCAAGAAGCTGGAGTGCGCGTTACCCAACGGAGCAGGAAGGCGGGTCATTCAGGATAACCTTAACTACCCTTTCAGCATTGTTAGCTACGCCAATCACTTCTACCACACAGACTGGCGAAGGTAAGCCTCCCCTCACGGTTTGGAAGAGCCTGGCAGCCAAAAAGCCAGGTAACGTTGGAGAAAGTCCGTTAGCAAGCATCTGCCCTGCGCAAGTGGCCTACACATTGAGGGTAATCTCTAGGGATGTGCACGGACCCCCCGATCTTCTTCGCGCCCGATCCGAAAATTGCGGATCGGGCCCGCTCCGCCCCGCCTCGATCCGCCTCGGGTCCGCTCCACTCCGTTTCGGAGCTCCGGCTCCGAATCGGAGCTTCGCAGTGGCGGGGAGTGGTGCCAGGTAAGCTGAGGCGAAGCCCCCCGATCCGCTCCTGCTTCTCCGGTCCGAGGAGAAGCGGAGCACATCCCTACTAATCTCCCTCTCACCTTGTGAGGATGCTGGCCACTTCACACATCCATTTTGGATGCGAAAAAGACCCCACGAGGCAGGCCTCCTCCTTAACGGTTACATAGCAAAACGGGGTAGAATGAGGCCTCCAAAAATGCTTGCTCGTTCTCTTGGCGTGGAGGGCGTCACGCCATTTCATCACTCCGAGGTGGCTGTGGCCACCTTGCCCCTCCGTACACCTTAATCTGAACACGGGACCAAGAGCACCAGAGTTAACTCTTCTCGCCCTTGAGGTGTTACGTTAGGCAAAAAAAATCGTTTTTCGTTTAATTTGTTACTTTTTGTGAACCGCTCAGAGAGCTTTGGCTATTGGGCGGTATAAAAATGTAATAAATAAATAAATAAATAAATAATTTTCTGCACAGGGATGGCGTTATAGCTGTGAACAAAGACAGTGGTGGTTTTACGGGTGAATATCTCCCAGAACAGCGGACGCATCTCTACGGAATAACAGTGGTTCACCCATACTGCCCAGGAGGTAAAACGAAACCACACAGGGGGTCTTTACCAAAATAGGGCAGGGGAGGGCTGGGTCCTTTCCCAAACATTTTTGGTCCCTGCCAGAAATGCCCCTCCATTTTTGGGGGGTCGTCTTTCTCAAGGGCACTGCAGATCTATTTGCTCTCGTCAGGACCAAAGAGGGAATGAGTCCTTTAGCCAAGGCTACCAGGCAGTGTGGTCTAGTGGTTAGATTGTTGGACTGGGAGTGACGAGATCTGGGTTCTAGTCCCCACTTGGCCATGGAAGCCCACTGGGTGACTTTGGGAAAAACACACACAAGATTCTCAGACCAACCTACCTCACGGGGTTATTGTCGTGACGATACAATGGAGAGGAGGATTATGTGCACCGCCTAGGATATAAATGTAACAAACAATTCAACATGCAGTTGCCCCATGCGAATCCCATTTCCTGCCCTCACTGCTGGAGTGACTGTGCAGCAGAACAGGGATCAACAGCCTATTTGCCTTAGCCATAGAAATGTCTCTGTAGCTTCCCCCTCGCAACCTATTAAGACTGGACACAATCTGATTTGTGATGTCATCCATCACTTGATCTGTGATGCCATTATCCTGATTGATCAGGAAGGAGGAAATAGTCCGGAGCACAGCCGAACAAGTGGGCATGAAAGTGGCGTCGCAAACAGGCTACCAGCATCTATCAATCTATTGCAAACCTTGCTAAAAGGTCAAAGCTTTGCGTGGAAGATTATAGCCCTCCATGAAAGCACAACTCTCTTTGTGGAGGGCAAGGCTCTCAATTGCTACCAGTTAAGATGGCCGTAGTCTCCAGGATTATTTGTAGTATGCAGCGCAGAGTTAAACTATGGAACTCACTACCACAAGATGTAGTGGTGGCCACCAATCTGGACGGCTTCAAAAGGGGGTTGGATGAATTCCTGAAGGCTATCCATGGCTACTACCCCTGATGGTTCTGTACTATCTCTAGTATTTGAGGCAATAAGCTGGGGAACATGGGTGGGAGGGTGCTGTTGCACCATGTGCTGCTTTGTTGGTCCCTGGCTGACGGCTGGTTGGCCACCGTGTGAACAGAGTGCTGGACTAAAAAGATCTTGGTCTGATCCAGCATGGTTCTCTAAAAGGGTTTCGGAGAAAACATTTCGCACAACCCCAGTGAAAGCAGCAGGCTTCATTAGCCATATGCATATACATGGCAAAAAGGCTATTTTTAGTGCTTTCCAGTAGCGGTTCTCAAACTATTTTAATTCCTTCAAATCCAGGGCTTATTCTGGCTTTTCTTGAAGAGCAGCCTTCCCCAATCTGGAACCCTCTGGATGTGTTGCACTACAACTCCCATCGTCCCCTGCCAACCTGTCCCCTAGAGACTTGAGGACATTCTTGAGCTTGTGGGTCCCAAAACTCTCGTAGTGCAGCCTTCCTCAACCTGGGGCGCTCCAGAGGTGTTGGACTACAACTCCCAGAATGCCCCAGCCAGCTGGCTGGGGCATTCTGGGAGATGCAGTCCAACACCTCTGGAGCGCCCCAGGTTGAGGAAGGCTGCTGTAGTGGAACTCTACAGGCACCTGCATACAGAGGAGGAGGAGGAAAAATATCCATGGAGGGTTCTCCCATCGTCCTCTAGACACAGGTCACCTGTGTGACAGGAAAGACCTTACCTCTTTCTTACTAGTGACCCAACCTTCTTTAAACCGATCTGTGACACATGTTAAGAATTGGATCCTTTAAGGTAACACTTGTTTGTCTTTTGCAGGAAGAAAATAAGCTACCAGGTACAGAGAGGGAAGGAGAGGGGGGGGAGAAGCGTCCACTGTGACAGCTGGAAGAACGCTCCCGCCTCCTGACATCCTTGTACATAGTGCCAAAGGCTTCCTCCAGCTACATCAGGACAACCAGAGATCTGTACTGAAGGGAATTAAGCGGTTTAACTTAGAGCAAAATTATCCAATATTTTTAAGTTATACCTCAAATCTTTACTACTGTATTTTTATTAATTTTTTTTTTTACAAAAGGAAAACATTTTTTATATATTGCCAAGAAGAAATGGTGCTATCGATGACGGGGGCTGATACTATTCTCTTTTTTGCTGATGAGAGCAACTTTGTAAAACAAAAATTATGACCATATAAACGTATCCTTATTCCACTGTTATTTTATTGGAAAACACAAGAGACTCTACACTTTCTAAAACAGCGGCGGTGGAAGGGAACCAGCTTCGCTCAGACAGGGGAACTGTCCATAATGGCTTCTGCAGCAGTGCCTTAAGAGGCCCGTGGGACTCCTGGCCACGGGAGAGGGGTGGAACCAGTACCTTGGTTTGTATTTAGGAGCTATGCAATGCTGTTGAGGGCGTTTCGGGAAAAGCAATGCCGTGCACCCACCTCGTGTTGCTTCTGCCTCAGTGCATGCCTTTTTAGTATTTATATAAGAATGAGCTGGTTCAAATTTATCCCCCACCCCGAATTCTGAGAATGGGCGAGTGTGTGTGTGTGTGTGTGAGTGTGAGTGTGAGAGAGAGAATACCTGACTGTATCTTCTCATGTTTTCTAGACTATTTCATGAATTAAATAATAATAAAAAAACGTGTTTTGGATTTTTCGTTAGGCCATTTCAGCTTTCTCTTTGACAGCCTACCCGGTTAGGAGCTATATCGCAATTTGACTAACTAAAACCAACAAAAAACAACAACAACCCAGGAAATTAAAAAAAGCAGGAATATCTGGCTGTACAAGCCGGCCACCTGCCCTTTGAACAAAGGAACTCAAAGCAGGGATCTGAGCCACTATTGTACTTGGCAGTCTCTTGCTAAAGGATAACAGTTTGGATCCGTTTCATCCAAGCTTTATTTATGTCAAGGAAAATGATATTTAGTCGGTGTGCTGGCGCTTGCCGCTGTTCTCTTTCCAAACGCGGGAGCGGTACCCTCTCCGAATTGCATGCTAGGTTTGGAAAAGTCCCCTCACTCTGTGCCAGCAACACGGGAAAGCCAGAAGCCTTTCGTTCGCTCATCTCCCAACTTTGCCCAGTCTGTGATCAGTTTTTGGATCGGCGATAATTGCCTGGACCGCTACGATGGCTTCATTGATCTTCGTCTGCAGCTCACGGAGCTCTTCTATATGCAGCAGCCGAAGGATCTGAGCAGCTTCATTGAGAACAGCGTCTGGGGTGGTGGGGAGAAACAGAGCTCAGGTTAGGGTCTCCCAAAATGCTAGAACCCGATGGGGTCAGTCCCAGGAAGCTGATTGGTGGGAGATCCAGGACGTATAAAAGGAAGGACTTCTTCACACAGCACATAGTTAAATTATGGAACTCGCGGCCACAAGATGTAGCGATGGCCGCCAATTGGGATGGCTTTAAAAGACGGCTGGATAAATCCCTGGAGGAGAAGGCTATCAGTGGCTACTAGCCCTGACGGCTATGCACTGCCTCCAGTATCCGAAGGCAGTAAGCCTGTGTGCACCAGTTGCTGGGGAACATGGGTGTGAGGGTACTCTTGCACCATGTCTGCTTTGTTGGTCCCTGGCTGATAGCGGGTTGGTCCCTGTGTGAATAGAGTGCTGGACAAGATGGACCCTTGGTCTGATCCAGCATCAGGGCACTTCTGATGTTCTTAAGGTCACTCCTGCCTTTGAACAACGGGCCAACTCTCTTACGATAAGCTGGCTTTCTCTAATTAACAAGCACAGTCCATTGCACTGAAGCCTTTTATAAACAAGTGACTTGACCGCGCCCTGAACGAAGGACGGAAGCAAAGCACACAGGCTCCCCAAGACCACACAGAGGTACGCTGAACCAAAGCAGCACCAGCTCTTCTGGGCAAACTTCTGCTCAAAACATCACAAATCCAATGTGCGTGAGCGAGGCTCTCTGTGAGACCTTTAACCTACCCAGGCCGGGTCTTGGATAGATTGTGAGGGTGGGGTGGCGGTGGACACGGGCTCCTTCTCCCAAGTTCTTATTCTTCCGCCCAAGGAAAGGAAAGTGCGAGAGGGGAGCTAACTCCATAAATGGTCACTTAAAATCATAGGAACACAAGAAGCTGCCTTATACGGAGTCAGGCCACTGGTCCATCTAGGCCAGTATTGCCAACACTGACTGGCAGCAGCAGCTCTCCAGGGTTCCCGGCAGGATTCCTTCCTAGCCCTACCTGGAAATGCCAGGGGTTGAACCTGGGACCTTCCACATGCAAAGCAGGGGGCTGTACCGTGTTGTCGTGTTGCTCAAACCACCACCATCACCCCTGCCTTCTTGGGAGACAATGACGAAGCCTGCTAAGTAAGCCACAAAGCTTTATTCAAGCAATGAACATCTCTTCCCAACTGAAGAGAGTCTAATCTCAAGGAACTTTCCCCTAGGCAAAACTATGCAAACTAAGCAAAGCAATTGTCCTGTCCAGAAGAATGGAAAGCCCTTTCCCAAGATGCATTAACTTCAAAGAGACTAGTTCTGAGGAAGCTTCTGCCAGGACTTGAGCCGGGCTGACTTTCTCTCACCTTTCTTTAGCTCTGCCCATTTTAGTCTGCGGCGTACTCTAGGATCGGCTAACCTGTCCATGCTCTCCGCCCCAGAATCATAGACTCACAGAATAGCAGAGTTGGAAGGGGCCTACAAGGCCATTGAATCCAACCCCCTGCTCAATGCAGGAATCCACCCTAAAGCATCCCTGACAGATGGTTGTCCAGCTGCCTCTTGAATGCCCCTAGTGTGGGAGAGCCCATAACCTCCCTAGGTCACTGATTCCATTGTCGTACTGCTCTAACAGTCAGGAAGTTTTTCCTGATGTCCAGACGGAATCTGGCTTCCGGTCACTTGAGCCCGTTATTCTGTGTCCTGCACTCTGGGAGGATCGAGAAGAGATCCTGGCCCTCCTCTGTGTGACAACCTTTCAAGTATTTGACCAACACTAAAATGTCTCCCCTCAATCTTCTCTTCTCCAGGCTAAACAGGCCCAGTTCTTTCAGTCTCTCTTCAGAGGGCTTTGTTTCCAGACCCCTGATCATCCTGGTTGCCCTCCTCTGAACACGCTCCAGCTTGTCTGCGTCCTTCTTGAATTGTGGAGCCCAGAACTGGACGCAATACTCTAGATGAGGCCTAACCAGGGCCGAATAGAGAGGAACCAGTACCTCACGTGATTTGGAAGCTATACTTCTATTAATGCTTTTGTGAACCGCCCAGAGAGCTCCGGCTATTGGGCGGTATAGAAATGTAATAAATAAATAAATAATGCAGCCCAAAATAGCATTTGCCTTTCTTGCAGCCATATCACACTGTTGGCTCATATTCAGCTTGCGATCTACAACAATTCCAAGATCCTTCTTGTTTGTAGTATTGCTGAGCCAAGTATCCCCCATCTTGTAACTGTGCATTTGGTTTCTATGTTGACTTCCCACTGAATGTTGACTTCCTACTGACTGTGTAATATTTGCCCTTGAGGAGATAAGCTCTGGAGAGGGTTCACTCCCCGCTGGTGAAGAGCCTGTGAGAGCTTCCTCCCCTACTGGTAAAGGCTGTCCTGTGTCTGGCGTCGACTCCTCTACTTCAGAGTCTGATTCTGATTGGTCACCTGAAACACCTTCTTCCAACCCAGGGGGAGCAGGGCTAGATATGACACACGTATTCTACTCAGAAAGAATCACTCACTGCTCAGTGATCAGGCTAACTGTCCATCAAGCCCAGAATGGTCTGCTCTGATCAGGTAATAAGGCTGGAACAGGCCACTGTCAGAGATGCCAGCAGGGACCAAACCTGGTACCTGCTGCAGGCAAAGCACGTGTCCCACCACTGGCAGAACACCCACGAAGCTATAAATTCCGTCTACAACATATTTCGGGGAAAGTGAGGAGTCCCCTGGGATGAGCTGCCCAAATGCCCCTGCCTGAGGGAAGCGATGAATTTCCCCCCAGGTAGAAAATCTTGTGTTTTCTCAGCACACAAAGCCATAATTGCTCTACAACTCAAGCACAACCTTGAAGAACGGACGAAAGGACTCTGCACAGCAGCAGAAAAAGAGGTGCGTTTACTGTGCAATATAGCAGCTGTGTGGAAAAGGCCCAGGAGTGAGAAATGTTGAAAGGGAGCTTACCTCCTGTGTCAAAGCCAAGAATGTGCTTGTCTAAGGCGACGGGCAAACCCTTGAAGAAAGAAAGGAGAGAGGCAGCACATCATTCAAAAGGAACGGTTATATATTAAGGCAAAACTGTACCAAGCCCTGGTCATAGAATCATAGAATAGCAGAGTTGGAAGGGACCCATAAGGCCATCGAGTCCAACCCCCTGCTCAATGCAGGAATCCACCCTAAAGCATCCCTGACAGATGGTTGTCCAGCTGCCTCTTGAAGGCCTCTAGGGTGGGAGAGCCCACAACCTCCCTAGGTAACTGATTCCATTGTCGTACTGCTCTAACAGTCAGGAAGTTTTTCCTGATGTCCAGCTGGTCATTCTCCTTAGTACTGTGACTGCTCTCTCTGTCCAGACAACACACTAACCCACCATGGACTGCCCCAAAATGCGACCCATGGTGTGTTAGAGTGTTGTGGGGTAGGTGTTTCCCCCCACCCCCACGGTGGGTGACCCACCCATGTCTGCTACCCATCTGCTGCAACAAGGTTAGTGGGTTTCCATGTTGGATTCCTGTGTCAACTGAATGCTGTGGGTATTTCTGCTCATAATGATGAAGGATTTTTTTCTAAAAAAAATGGGTGTCTGCCACTTCCAGCAACGCTCTTGTTGGCTTGGACTTTTTCTATGTTTGCGTGGCCCATTGGATAGCGGGGAAGGGGGGCGGCTGATTTGTGCTGCAGCACCTGCTGAGATAGGTGGGCACAGTGGTAGGAGGCTGCAAAGTTATCCATGGGGCAGTGAGGTATAGGTAACCCACAGGGCTCCGTGGGGGGCAGTGGTCATGGGATGGGCACCGAAGTTGTGGTTTTCCTATCCCTCCACGCTCTGTGGATAATTTATCCTCCCTCCCTGATCGTGTGAATGGGGCCTAAATGAAAGGATGTCGTTTCCTGTTTACTGAGCACATCCTTAAAGAGGAAGCTCCAACTGTGAAGTGCCTGGATAACCAGGATTTTCCTGGCCTTGCTTCCACGGACTTCAGCTGAAGGACGCAGCTGCGCGTGTTTTGCAGGCCATGAAGTTGAACCCCTTGGAAAGGTAGGTACTTCAGAGGAGTATAAATAAGTTCTTTCCACCACAGAGCTGCCCGATGCTTCCAGAGCTGTGAGGGGATGAGTCATCTTGCCTTTCAACCCATTCCATTTCATTTAGAAGGAGCTTCTGAGCTCACCTGATGTGGACTCAGGCCATGGGTTGGCAGTGGCTCTTCAGCGGATGGGCAGAGGTTTCTTCCATCCCTGCCCGGTTTTATTCTTTATTTTAAGAGATTCTAACAAACCTTTCTTTAGGGAATAAACTGAAAGCTGCCTACAAGCAAAACTTAAACAAGCCTCATCTTGCAAAATGTAGCATCATCTTACAAAATCACAATGAAAGAAAAACAAGGTGAAAAATAATATCGATTAAATCATAGAATCATAGAACAGCAGAGTTGGAAGGGGCCTACAAGGCCATCGAGTCCAACCCCCTGCTCAATGCAGGAATCCACCCTAAAGCATCCCGGACAGATGGTTGTCCAGCTGCCTCTTGAAGGCCTCTAGTGTGGGAGAGGCCACAACCTCCCTAGGGAACTGGTTCCATTGTTGTACTGCTCTAACAGTCAGGAAGTTTTTCCTGATGTCAAGCTGGAATCTGGCTTCCTTTAACTTGAGCCCGTTATTTCATGTCCTGCACTCTGGGAGGATCGAGAAGAGATCCTGGCCCTCTTCTGTGTGACAATCTTTTAAGTATTTGAAGAGTGCTATCCTGTCTCCCCTCCATCTTCTCTTCTCCAGGCTAAACATGCCCAGTTCTTTCAGTCTCTCTTCATAGGGCTTTGTTTCCAGACCCCTGATCATCCTGGTTGCCCTCCTCCTCTGAACACGCTCCAGCTTGTCTGCGTCCTTCTTGAATTGTGGAGCCCAGAACTGGACGCAATACTCTAGATGAGGCCTAACCAGCGCTGAATAGAGAGGAACCAGTACCTCACGTGATTTGTATATTCTCTGCCTATCCGCTAAAGTAACATTTAATGTGGCTAACAATAAAATACAGAAAAAATGTGAACTGACTGCACAAGAAGATAAATACAGGAAGAGACGGTTCTTGTGGTACACGTGGTACAGGTACACATACCGAAGGATGTTGGAGGCTGAACCTGGGATTTTGTGTGCGCAAAATATGTGCTCCACCACTCAGCTACAGCTCCGCAGTGCAAAACTTGCGTATTACCAAACCCGAGACAGACATAGAAGTGTTTTTTGGGAGAGGACTTTCAAATAAACAGGAATCAACGAATATCCATTTGACTTAAAGGCCAAGCCTCTATTGGTTCTCACTGCCAATTCCACCTCACCCTCCTCCGTGGGCGCATGCAGAAGAAATGCGCTCTGGTATGGAGAAAACAGAAGAAAAAGCAGAAGTCTCGCTGCTGTTTCTTTAAAACTTTCCCCAAACTGTTGTGAGAGCAAAAAAACTCTCTTCCAATCTCTCTGGCAAATGCACAAAGCTTGGGAGAGAGACGGAATCCTGCCCACATTAAAAGAGGCAGGACATGAGCCGGCTGTTGCTTTTCTTAAGAGCGACAAAACTCAGCCCAAGAAAAATGACCACTTTTTTTCCAAGGGCTCTGTGATTTCTAGGGAGCGGGAGGTAGGGGCAAGGACTTCTCCGACTTGCAGAAACTTTGGAGGGCATAAAAATGAGGCAAAACGCCCACCGTGTCTCCGGAAGTTTGCATCTTCCTTGAGCCCTTTAATCAGACACAGAGGTGGAGGGAGAGGCGGGGTCTTGGATACAGGTTTGGAGAAGGGCAGAAAGAGCAGGCATTTCTCTCAAGGTTTGCCCTTTGCTTATTCCAGGAAGCTCTAGTGGAGACCCTGCCTCACCCCACCCCCCCTCTCAGGGCCTCTAGGAAGCATGGAGGCAGGTTCCTGCCTTTCTTCTGCGGTAGCTTGGATAAAGGGAGAAAGAGAAAGAGAAATGCCAGGTTCAGGATTTAACTAAACGGCTGCACTAATGAAAGCTTGCCATAGGCTGCCTTCAAGTCTCTTGCCAGAGGGCAAAAGACTCCCTAAACAAGTTAAACAAAGGGGGGGAACTATACTAATTGTAGTTAGCTTGGAAAAAAGGAGGCTGAGGGGAGACGGGATAGAGGTGTACAAAATTATTCATGGTGTGCAGAATGTGGACGGGGAGACATTTGTCTCCCTCTCTCAAAATACTAGAACCCGATGGGGGTCATGCCATGAAGCTGATGGGTGGGAGATCCAGGACAAATAAAAGGAAGGACTTCTTCACACAGCGCAGAGTTAAATTATGGAACTCGCTACCACAAGATGTAGTGATGGCTACCAATCTGGATGGCTTTAAAAGGGGGTTGGATAATATCCATGGCTACTAGCCCTGAGGAATGGGTGCTATCTCCAGTATTCGAGGCAGTAAGCCTGTGTGCACCAGTTGCTGGGGAACATGGGTGGGAGGGTGCTGTTGCACTGTGTCCTGCTTGTTCATGCCTGGCAGATGGCTGGTATCATAGAATAGTAGAGTTGGAAGGAGCCTACAAGTCCATTGAGTCCAACCCCCTGCTCAATGCAGGAATCCACCCTAAAGCATCCCTGACAGATGGTTGTCCAGCTGCCTCTTGAAGGCCTCTAGTGTGGGAGAGCCCACGACCACCCTAGGTCATTGGTTCCATTGTCGTACTGCTCTAACAGCCAGGAAGTTTTTCCTGATGTCCAGTTGGAATCTGTCTTCCTGTAACTTAGAATCATAGAATAGTAGAGTTGGAAGGGGCCTACAAGGCCATTGAGTCCAATCCCCTGCTCAATGCAGGAATCCACCCTAAAGCATCCCTGACAGATGGTTGTCCAGTTGCCTCTTGAAGGCCTCTAGTGTGGGACAGCCCATAACCGCCCTAGGTCACTGGTTCCATTGTTCAAATCCGCAATCAGCCAGGATGCTCTTTCTACAACATGACCTGTTATCCCACCCTGCCTGCCCTTCAGGGTTGTTATGAAGGTAAAAGCAGGGATGGAGAGAACCACCTCCTTGGGGCAAAGGTGGTACACCAGTTGCTGGGGAACATGGGTGGGAGAGTGCTGTCGCACCCATGTCCTGCTTGTTCATCATGCCTGGCAGATGGCTGCTTGGCCACTGTGTGAACAGAGTGCTGGACTAGGTGGACCCTTGGTCTGATCCATCATCAGGGCACTTCTGATGTTCTTAGTTTAGCCATGGGACACGAAAAAGCAAGAGTGTCTCTTTAACTCACATATTCCCCTATTAAAACCGGTATTCATCAACTTGGGGGCCAATCCTATGCATATTTAGACAGAAAAAGTCCCACAAGTCCTAGCGTGTTTTTCTCCGTCTAAACATGCATGGGATTGTGCCCTAAAGTTTTTGCTGCCTCAGCTTCAGCACCAAGCTTGCAGCCTGAGTTGCTGCCACCCAGAACCCGTCTGCCTGGTGGCCTTAAGCAGCCAACAAGAGAAGCGCTCTGCATTTGTTCTTATTGCAGAGGGCAGGTTGCTACGAGGAAAACTGTCAAACGGGATTAATGGGCAACGTGGACTCCCCAGAACAGTCAGCTACTCAGCAGACGTGGCTCCGGACACAGCGTCACCTGGAAGGGGCTTGAGAGAAAATTATCTGCTGACTTCCATCTACTATGCCGGTAGCTGCTTTCCAGTGCTAGATGTTACAGAACACGACTTAGCCTTCTGAATGTGCCCCAATTTGGGCCGGCTGTTATGAACACGCGGTGCTCTCTGTTCTCCATGGAAGGAACAAAGCCATTGTCTTAGCTACTGTCATGGATCCTTGCCTTTAGGCAATGCTTGCGTCCAGTTACAGAGTTATAGATTTAGCTGGACGGCTTTGGAGAGGGCCTCTTGTTTTAGGCACCCCTAAGCAAATCTGTGAACGACTAAAAACAGACTTCTGAATCTGGCCATTCTCATCAGACCACATATGATTGCTTGAATTTCCCTCCTATGTTCTGTTCAAGATCTAATGTTAACACATGTCCCATCCTTGCTCTAATCTTACTCCCTTATGTATTAAAATGTATTACTAATGATATGTTTTACATGCTTAGGTTAGTTTATTGACCTTTTGCTTGGAATAACTGTACCTTTCTTTTTCTGGTCTATTGACTGTAAATAAAGGATTGATTGATTGAAACAGACTCCTCCAAAGAAGCCTTTGGGTGCCTCTGGCCAGTTCATATTCATTGCTCCAACTATAGATGCTTAAAAGGGGCCTTTATTAGGTTCCATCTGAAACGAGGAGCTTTTTATTTAAGTAACTACCCAGTATTGTGGCTACTTCTGAAAGATGACCTTTTCTTTGCAGCCTTTTTATGTATGACTTCCTGGATCGCTGCTGTTTATAACCTTTATAGGCACCCTATTTAAATATTAGAAATGTACATAAATAAAGCCACGGAAAAAAGCCAAAATTCATGGATGTATGGAGACGTACCTCTTTTGACTGATTTGCCTTTGCGACGGCATCCTGACTCAAGCGCTCTTGAACCAAGATGCGAATTGCCTGGGAAAGAAAAAGAAGAAGGCAGCCCACGTAAGTCCGAGTGAATCCCTCAAGCCCACAACAGCCTGCAAGCATTTCCAAGAGCCAGCGTGACATAGGGTGGCAAATTATACAGTGCCACCACCGTACCTGGTGCTTTACAACACGTCATCTGGGACAGCGTTCCTCAGCTGTGTTGGACTACAACTGGCTGGGGCATGCTGGGAGTTGTAGTCCAATACAGCTGTAGGGCAACACGTTGGGGAAGGTTGTCCTAGGAAAAGGAGAAAGATCCTTGCTCTGAGAAGCTTATCATCTGAATAAGCTGCCCGGGAACAACCCCTATGTGTGTGCAACAGGCCTGAACCAGAACCGCAACGTCTGAATTCCAACACGCTTTCCTATCATGTCTTGTTTACTGAAATGCCCAGCACAAACCCCAGCACCGCTGCCACATTTCAAAGCCTGCTGTTGCAACAACACAGGTGGATCTGGAAGACTTCATTCCAGAAATGGGAATGGCTGGCCATCTGTATTTCTCTTTGTGCCCACTCATTGGGAGTTTTTTCAGCTCGTCCACCTCATTCCACAGGAAGAACTTCATAGAATCATAGAACAGTAGAGTTGGAAGGGGCCTACAAGGCCATCGAGTCCAACCCCCTGCTCAATGCAGGAATCCACCCTAAAGCATCCCTGACAGATGGCTGTCCAGCTGCCTCGTGAAGGCCTCTAGTGTGGGAATAGAGCCCACAACCTCATTGTCGTACTGCTCTAACACTCAGGAAGTTTTTCCTGATGTCCAGCCGGAATCTGGCTTCCTGTAACTTGAGCCCGTTATTCCGTGTCCTGCACTCTGGGAGGATCAAGAAGAGATCCTGGCCCTCCTCTGTGTGACAACCTTTTAAGTCTTTGAAGAGTGATATCATGTCTCCCCTCAATCTTCTCTTCTCCAGGCTAAACATGCCCAGTTCTTTCAGTCTCTCTTCATAGGGCTTTGTTTCCAGACCCCTGATCATCCTGGGCACCCTCCTCTGAACACGCTCCAGCTTGTCTGCGTCCTTCTTGAATTGTGGAGCCCAGAACTGGACGCAATACTCTAGATGAGGCCTAACCAGGGCTGAATAGAGAGGAACCAGTACCTCACGTGATTTGGAAGCTATACTTCTATTAATGCAGCCCAAAATAGCATTTGCCTTTCTTGTAGCCAAATCACACTGTTGGCTCATATTCAGCTTGTGATCTACAACAATTCCAAGATCCTTCTCGTTTGTAGTATTGCTGAGCCAACTTAGTCCCAAATATAAATAGAGACACGAATGGATGGTCACAGTAGCAGAAATAACTACCGTGCCTGTTTCCAAGGCTACACAGGATCCCTCAGGGTCACTACAAGCTGCACATCTGCAATGGTGAAGAGGCCAAGAACCCCACTGCAAGGGCCACCCATTTCCCCCCAAGCCAATGCTGAACCTACAGAAGGCCTGATCTCCCAAACCATTATTATTTATTCCATTTTTATACCGCCCAATAGCCGAAGCTCCCTGGGCGGTTCACAAAGTGAAGTGAAAGCAAACTAAAAATTGTAGCAAGCCTGGCTACTAGGAGGAGGGCTTTCTCTGCTGTGGCACCCCGGCTGTGGAACGAGCTCCCCAGAGAGGTTCGCTTGGCAGCTACATTGTTTTCCTTTCGTCGCCAGCTGAAGGCCTTTTTTATTTTCTCAGTATTTTAACACCTAACTTAACTTAACTCTGCTGTTTTAATTCTATATTTTAACCTGTATCAATTTTTGCTGCGTGGTTTTATCCTGGTCGTGCTTTTTATATTCTGTTTTGTATTTGTGTTTTTAAATTGTTGGTTGTTTTATTATGCTCTTCGTGGTTTTAATTTTTGTGAACTGCCCAGAGAGCTTCGGCTATTGGGCGGTATAAAAATGAAATAAATAAATAAATAAAGTTTAACCTAAAGCAGGAACAACAGGGGAAATGCATGACCCTAAGGCTTCAACCCAAAACACACTTACTTGGGAGTAAGCTCCTCTGAGCAAAGTCAGTGGGGCTTAGATCTGGGTAGAATCATAGAATAGCAGAGTTGGAAGGGGCCTACAAGGCCATCGAGTCCAACCCCCTGCTCAATGCAGGAATCCACCCTACAGCATCCCTGAGAGATGGTTGTCCAGCTGCCTCTTGAAGGCCTCTAGTGTGGGAGAGGCCACCACCTTCCATTGTCATACTGCTCTAACAGTCAGGAAGTTTTTCCTGCTGTCCAGCCGGAATCTGGCTTCCTGTCACTTGAGCTCGTTATTCCATGTCCTGCACTCTGAGAGGATCGAGAAGAGACCCTGGCCCTCCTCCTCCAACCTAAAGCATCCCTAACAGATGGATGTAAGCAGGCTTTGGAGTGAGCTGTGAACAATTCCTTCGTTCCAAGGTTAGAGTTTCTTTGAATAGCTTATAATGACAAGGTAGCAGACTCAGGGTGAACACGGGGAATGCTTTCCTAGTTTAAGATGTAGCGCATGAGCGGAACAAGATCATCCTGTCACTAAAATGTATGTTTAGGTTAAATATTGGGGAAATCTTTCAACTCTGAAGAGCAGAAGGTAGAAAAGGGGGAATTTCTCAAGACAGACAAACACCAGTTGAGGGAAGTGTTCATTGTTTCTCAAAGAAGTGACCGGACAATAACCTATGAGCCCCCTGCCCATTCTACTCGCCCCCAAATCTTTCAAGGCTGCCAAATAAATCAGCAACTTCCAGGGCAAATGGAGGGCAGACAGCAACTGTATACAAACTCTGTTTTAAAATCTTTTAAAGTATTGCAGTTTGTATTTATTTATTTTATTTATTACATTTTTATACCGCCCAATAGCTGAAGCTCTCTGGGCGGTTCACAAAAGTTAAAACCACAATAAAACAACCAACAGGTTAAAAGCACAATTACAAAATACAGTATAAAAAGCACAACCAGGATAAAACCACACAGCAAAATTGATATAAGATTAAAATACAGAGTTAGAACAGTAAAATTTAAATTTAAGTTAAAATTAAGTGTTAAAATACTGAGAGAATAAAAAGGTCTTCAGCTGGCGACGAAAGCAGTACAGTGTAGGCGCCAGGCGCACCTCTCTGGGGAGCTCATTCCACAACCGGGGTGCCACAGCGGAAAAAGTATTTCCAGTAAGAATATTAATTACATCAATAAACTAACCTTCAGCATCACCAAGTAGTCATCGTGACGCTGGATCTGTAGGAGGTTCGCCAAAGCCATCACGCCTGTCTTGAAGTCAGGATTGTTCACTGTGAAGAAGCACACACTTTTACAAGCTGGTTCCAGAAGCAACCGCCTAGAATTCTCCTGGCGCTTGCTTCACCCAGGTGCCATCTTTTTACAGAAAGGAAAAGAAGTCGCATCTTCACTCACCATCCAAGTTTATCAGGGGTTCTGCATTTTTGGCCGCATTATCTGTATTTTTAGCCCCCTCAGGCGTGGAGTCCTTATACTTGTCAGCTGTTGAAACAAAAGGCAATTTGGCCCATGAATGACAACAGGTCAGAGGAAATGAAGAACAAGCTAAAAATGAAAGAAAGCTCAAGGCCAACAAAAGGAAGAAGCATGAAAGCGTTATTCTCAGCCATGAGAACAGCTTGTGCACAGATCGAGCAGCTGTTCCAAGTTGTCTATAGACGTTGTTCCGGATGCTTGATAATCACTAATAATAATACTGAAGCCCCAGTAGCAGCTGATACTGTGTTCTGTGAAAGAAAACAATGTATTTTCTCAAAGCGCTGGAAACTAAACAGCGTTGTCCTGAATTCTGGAAAATTTAAGGCCAGGACTATTCCCTCAGCAAAGGCCTGGGTGCAGGTTTCAGAAGAACAGTTGCACACTGACAAGGAGAGGAAGCAAAAAAAAAAATCAATTTTTGCTGTGTGTTTTTATCATAGAATCATAGAATAGCAGAGTTGGAAGGGGCCTACAAGGCCATCGAGTCCAACCCCCTGCTCAGTGCAGGAATCCACCCTAAAGCATCCCTGACAGGTGGTTGTCCAGCTGCCTCTTGAAGGCCTCTAGTGTGGGAGAGCCCACAACCTCCCTAGGTAACTGGTTCCATTGTTTTTCTGCTCTAACCGTCAGGAAGTTTTTCCTGATGTCCAGCTGGAATCGGGCTTCCTTTAACTTGAGCCCATTATTCCGTGTCCTGCACTCTGGGAGGATCGAGAAGCACAGCTGAGCAACAGCAAAGGGTAAAAGCTCCCTCTGCAAATGTGCAGTTTCGGATATAAATTGAGACGAATTAACGCTCTTCTCGATCCTCCTAGAGTGCAGGACAAGGAATAATGGGTTCAAGTTACAGGAAGCCGGATTCCGGCTGGACATCAGGAAAAACTTCTTGACTGTTAGAACAGTACAACAATGGAACCAGTTCCCTAGGGAGGTCGTGGGCTCTCCCACACTGGAGGCCTTCAAGAGGCAGTCTGTCAGGGATGCTTTGGAGTGGATTCCTGCACTGAGCAGGGGGTTGGACTCAATGGCCTTGTTGGCCCCTTCCAACTCTACTATTCTGATTCTAACGCAGAATCAGAGAAGTTAATTAACACAACCCTGCCCTCTGCCCAGCCTCTGGCAACTAATCAGCGTTTGCCATCCACTCCCAGCTCAACCCCAGAGCAAGGTCACATGGCGGAAGGGCCGTGGTGGCCTTACTTTGAAGAAGAAAGTCGATATAAGTTCCCAACTTTTTTACCACGCAGCTTTGTCAAAAAGCCCCAGGGTGGCTGCAGGTTGGCGGCTGCATCGTATAACTGACCCAAGGCAGTTGCACAGCTACTGCGGAGCTTAGAAGATGTACAGACAGCCCCCAAGTGAGAAACAGCTGTAGGGAGGTGGTGTCAGGGAAAAAGCAATGGGCAGGGATGGGTTATGCCCCTCCCCGTCCACCCATCCCCTGCCAGTTTGCAGCTTTTTGGCAGAGCACCAGGTTCCCAGGCTGGTGTGTTTTCTCAAATGAATAGTTCCGCCCCAAGTAGTAATTGAGCGCTAGGCAGAACAAAGCTAGCTTGCAGCTATTCAACGCCAAATCCTGGAGTCAAAAACTTCGGTCTCTTTAAGCACGCTTCCTTCAAAGTTAGCCCACAGAGATTATGACAGTGCTTAATGAACGTCCAAATCAATCTGTTCAAGATCCCAGTCTTAAACAAACTGACTGGAAAGCGTGTTATTACAGCCACGTGCTTCCATTAAAAATATAATGTTTTACATGCTACATCATCATTTCAGATACCACGAAGCTTTTAGGCGGCAGGCAAATGAACTAAATGATCACCCAGTTTTATCACCTTTACTTCAGTAAATCATTTAAGAACTAAATTCCAGGTTAGCTATGTTAGTCCATGAGCTATAAAAACTAAGAGGGAAAAGCTAACAGGTTGACTGTGACCTGCAAAGGTTTGGCTGCACCTGAGCCTATTAGCTTCTATAAGCTCGCTGATGCCTGGCGATTGAATCTTGTTAACCTAGGAACATCAGAAGAGCCCTGATGCGGGATCAGACCGAGGGTCCATCTAGTCCAGCACTCTGTTCACACAGTGGCCAACCAGCCGTCGGCCTGGGACCCACAAGGCAGGACATGGTGCAACAGCACCCCCCCACCCATGTTCCCCAGCAACTGGTGCACACAGGCTTACTGCCTCGAATACTGGAGATAGCACACAACCATCAGGGCTAGTAGCCATGGATAGCCTTTGCCTCCAGGAATTTTTCCAACCCCCTTTTGAAGCCCTCCAAATTACTGCATCCTGTGGTAGTGAGTTCCATAATTTAACTATGTGTTGTGTGAAGAAGTCCTTCCTTTTATTGGTCCTGGATCTCCCACCAATCAGCTTCATGGGATGACCCCCTGGTTCTGGTATTTTGACAGAGGGAGAAAAATGTCTCCCTGTCCACATTCTCCACACCAGGCATAATTTTGTACACCTCTCTCCTGTGTCCCCTTAGCCTCCTCCCCGCCCCCCAAGCTAAACAATCCCAGTTGTTGTAACCTTCCCTCGTAGGGAAGATGCTCCAGCCCCTTAGTTGCCCTTCTCTGCCCCTTTTCCAGCTCTATAATATCCTTTTTTAGGTGTGGTGACCAGAACTGTACGCAGTATTCTAAGTGTGGTCGCACCATAGATTTGTACAAGGGCAGTAGGATACTGGCCGTTTTATTCTCAATTCCTTTTCTTATAATGCCTAACATGGAGTTTGCCTTCTTTACAGCAGCCGCACACTGGGTGGACATTTTCATCGAGCTTTTCCACCACAACCCCAAGATCTCTTTCTTGTTCGGTCACCGCCAGCTCAGATCCCATCAGGTTATACTTGAAGTTGAGGTTCTGAGTGAACTACCTTTGCTTTTAGGGAAGGCTCTTATTGCCTTGCATAAACCCCTTCCCCCATTTACGTGTACAACGTTCAATGCCTTTGCTGTCCATGCGACTGAAGAAGCAGATAGAAAGCTGATGTGATAATAAGTGAGTTACAGCAGTACAAGCCTGTGCAGGCCTCTTGAGTTCAGTGAGATGAACTTCATAGAATCAGAGAATAGCAGAGTTGGAAGGGGCCTACAAGGCCATCGAGTGCAACCCCCTGCTCAATGCAGGAATCCACCCTAAAGCATCCCTGGGAGATGGTTGTCCAGCTGCCTCTTGAGTGACTCTAGTGTGGGAGAGCCCACAACCTCCCTAGGTCACTGGTTCCATTATCGTACTGCTCTAACAGGCAGGAAGTTTTTCCTGATGTCCAGCTGGAATCTGTCTTCCTGTAACTTAGAATCATAGAATAGTAGAGTTGGAAGAGGCCTACAAGGCCATCGAGTCCAACCCCCCTGCTCAATGCAGGAATCCACCCTAAAGCATCCCTGACAGATGGTTGTCCAGCTGCCTCTTGAAGGCCTCGAGTGTGGGACAGCCCACAACCTCCCTAGGTAACTGGTTCCATTGTCGTACTGCTCTAACAGTCAGGAAGTTTTTCCTGATGTCCAGCCGGAGTCTGGCTTCCTGTCAAATTGAGCTCGTTATTCTGTGTCCTAAACTCTGGGATGATCCAGAAGAGATCCTGAACCTCCTCTGTGTCACAACCTTTCAAGTATTTGAAGAGTGCTCTCATGTCTCCCCTCAATCTTCTCTTCTCCAGGCTTAACTTCCGGATAAGTGTGTATAGGAGTACAACCTCAGTGCTTAAGGTGCCACAAGGACTGAAACAAAGGAGCATTCTCTTTAAGCCCCTTACAAATTAGAGCCGCAAATTAACATTCAATTACAAGGTTAGCTGAGGTGATACCTCCTGATCTCTCTCTGGTTCAACTTAAAAGAATAAAACTGTAATTTGAAATCAAAGCAATCATCTACCTCTTTTTAGCACAAGAGAGGGTGAAAAGCCAACCCTACCATTGTCCCCATACTCAAGCCTAACCGCCAATCCCAGAAGCCAATCAATGGTTTCTTGTCGCTCTTGTACGGTGAAGGGGCAATTCACATCTTTAAGGTACTGTAAAAAAAGAAGAAGAAGAAGAAGATTGAAACGAGAACTTTAATGATTAACAAGACATCGGCAAAGGCTGCAGGTTTTGCCTGGGATAGCAGCTCTTTAGGCAGGGTGCTTTCGCCCTGCCTACTCTGGTACACCTCAGAGCTTTTCATGCGAAGCACAGCAAATATTTATCGTTTTTAATGTAAGGCTTTGTATGCTGCAAATAAACAGCAAATTCATGCCTTGGGCCATGCCTGAAAGCACAAGACTCAACAACTTTGCTGCCACTAAGCAGGTCCTGGCCTGGCCACTGCTCAGATGGGAAGACGGCCTGGGAACCCCATGAATGCTGTTTGGAGTTCAATCGGGGTGGGTGGGGTGAGGGAAGAGATAGAGGGGATATAAACATAACAAATAGTATGTGGGGACTTTGCCTCTGCATGAGGCCAACAAGAGGGATGGATGGCAAAGCACAGCCTTGTGGACTTGTGACACTCCGGTTCATTTCAAAGATTTTGTGGCAGGAGACGTCACGGCTGGATCACACTTTGGGGGAGTTTCCAAGCCTCAAAAAGGGCCAAAAATGACATCCAGCACGTTCTCACACGCATGTTGTCCTCCCAAGACTGATTATAAAGAAAAAGAGGGAAGAACCCAAATGGAACTTGGGATACTGTGTTTTTATGCTTTTTATGTTTTTAAACATTGTATATTTGTTTTAATGTTTACTGTTTTTAACTTTTGTAAACCGCCCAGAGAGCTTCGGCTATGGGGCGGTATATAAATGCAATAAATAAATAAATAAATAAATAAACTCTTGTGAGGAAGAAAGGTTGGCAGAAAAATCTGGAATTAATTTCTTTTCTAGAGCTAAAGATCATGCTCACAAGCTATTTTAGCTCTGGCACTGGACAGATTTCAGCTGTCTAAGGCAAGAGAATTGTAAGTTTTGTGTGCATGTGGGGAGAAGTATTTTAACTATGAGCAGCTGATGGACGGGAATGAACAACCCAGGATTTTTGGGACAAGAAGTCAGTGGGTTTTTTTAGTTACATACGGCATACTTGTGAAGGATACAAGTGCAATGTTTAATTTCTAGAAAGGTATAGGGACTCAAAAATGTGCGGAAGCGACATTGTCTGTTCTAAAACTCTTTCCCTCGATTCGGTGTGGGAGAAAGTCACCCTGCACATGCTCAGAGATACATTTTCTATATTCCAAGGAGAAAGAATGGTTGACTACCAAACTTACACACGATTTGCGGATCCCAGATCAAGAGGCAGTTCTTGAATAGGGAAGTTACATTCTCCACCAATATTGCTAATAGATATACTAACAGAATTAATTATCCACCATGAATCTATTCAATTCAACTGAAAACCATCTAAGTTAGCGGACATCATCAGGTTTCAAGTACTGCTACCTTTTCAAAGGACTTTGACCATTCTGTGGCACTGTGGATGTTTCTTAAATTCCCTCGGTCTTCAATTTTGTAGTGCCGGATCTTCTGGTCTTCAAGCCAAACAATAAAATTTCGGAATTCAGTTTCATCTGTGATAATAAAGAAACACAAGTCACACTGAGAAAGCCAAAGTCTATCCCAATATATCCAAATCACATAGGATTACTCTAAGAAACAATTGTATAAGCCAGGAAAACCAAGCAGACTAACAGATGATGTGTTGAATCACCCAAATTCACCAAAATAAATAAATAAAAAATTCAATAGCTACCTTTCTTTGTTATGTTACATATTATTGCACTTCTTACTTGCATATCAATATTCCAGTTTTATAAACAATATATAGACTAACTGGAACAAGAGCGGAAGATTTTTTTGGACTTGCTTCACCTTGAAAACTTGGACTAACACTGCAATCCTGTGCGTGCTTACTAAGAAGTCAATTATTTATTATTTATTATTTGCATTTCTATACTGCCCAATAGCCGAAGCGCTCTGGGCGGTTCACAAAAATCAATCCCATAAGTACAATTTAAAGTATAAAACTTAAAGCACAATGGAAAAACACAATATAAAAGTACAGCCGGAATCAAACCGAGCAGCAACAGTTAAGTTAAAAGACTAAGATGATAAAACGTTAAAATACTGGGAAAATAAAAAGGTCTTCACTTGGAGTTGAAAACTCCAGGCGAACCTCTCTAGGGAGCTCATTCCATAGTCAGGGTGCCACAGCAGAGAAGGCTCTTCTCCAAGTCCAACAGGACATTCCCAGGTAAGTGTGAACATGGTTACAGCCTAATCCAACGGTTTACCTTTACTCCATACTTAGAAAAAGGACAGCCAGCCACAAAAGTAGGGTGACCCTATGAAAAGGAGGACAGGGCTCCTGTATCTTTAACAGTTGCATAGAAAAGGGAATTTCAGCAGGTGTCCTTTGTATTATTATACAAAGTATTATTGTCAGGAAGGTGCCGGCACAAGGGCTAGAAGAGAATGGCTTTGCCTAAAGCTGCCCTAGTGAGTTCATGCAATGGGGAGATTGGAACAGTCAGAGTGCTCCACCTCTCAGCCACTCTGCTCTGCAAAAGGTAAAGTGATACCTCGGGCGCAGTTGCGAATCAGAGACTGATATTTCTCAAGGAAAGGACTTCCTTTCCTATCCTGGTAGTGTTAGTCAGATTAGGGTGACCATATGAAAAGGAGGACTGGGCTCCTGTATCTTTAACAGTTGTATAGAAAAGGGAATTTCAGCAGGTGTCATTTGTATGCATGTAGCACCTGTTGAAATCTCCTCTTTATCACAGCAGTTAAAGCTGCAGGAGCTATACTTGAGTGACCAGATTTAAAAGAGGGCAGGGCACCTGCAGCTTTGACTGTTGTGATGAGGAGGGAACTTCACCAGGTTCTCCATATATACAAAGGACACCTGCTGAAATTCCCTTTTCTATGCAACTGTTAAAGATACAGGAGCCCTGTCCTCCTTTCCATATGGTCACCATAACAAAAGCAATTTCTGCCATTCTTAAACATTGCACCCTCTCCCATCAAAGCTGTGGAATGAGCTCCCTAAGGAGGTTCGCTTTTAGACACCAGGTGAAGACCTTTTTATTCTCCCAGCATTTTAACAGTCTATAAATAAATTTTAACTTGGTGTTTTAAATTTGTAATTTTGCATTGCTGCTGGTTTTATCTGGTTGAGTTTTTATATTGTATTTCATAGTATGGTTTTATACTGTTGTTTTATACTTGGAATGTTTTTAATTTTGTGAACCGCCCAGAGAGCTCCGGCTATTGGGCGGTATAGAAATGTAATAAATAAATCAATCAAAGGGCAGTCTACTCAAGGGTTTATTTTGGCCCTTTCATGTGTGTGGTCTTAATTATACATGGTTTCCATTTTCAGCTTTTCTATTGGAATCTATGCCAGTAACTGGAATACTTACGATGGCCTGTTTGCATGGCCTAACATGCACATATAGACCAGGCCTGGATTTGTACAATGCATGCATTTCCAATTCATCTTATTCATGTAAGCATTCATTAAAGTACTCATCTTATTCATATTATTATTATAATATACCCGGTCACTATGTTCAACATCTAAGGTCCACCTCTGGGTGCCTACTCTGAGAGAGGCTCTGAGTGTGGCAACGAGGGACAGGGCCTTTTCGGTGGTGGCCCCCAGACTGTGGAACGATCTCCCTGACGAGGCTCGCCTGGTACCAACGCTGCTACCTTTCCAGCACCAGGTTAAGACTTTCCTCTTTTCCCAGGCAAATGGCGGCACATCTTAATCACCCACATGTTTAGTTTTTTAAACGTTTATGTGTGTATGTTCTGTGTTTTAGAGTTTTAAATTTTGTATACTTGTTTTTATCTCAATTTTAGAATTTCTGTAAACCGCCCAGAGAGCCCTGGCTATGGGAGCGGTATATAAGTGTAATAAATAAATAAATAAATAAATAAATAAATAAATATATTTGTATCCCGTCTTTTGCCCAATACTGGGCCTCAAGGCGGCCTTACAAAATTTAACATTAACATTATTATTAACATTTATATTATAGCACTATGCATATCTAAAAGGCAAGGAAAAAAATATTTGGGCACAGTACACGCGAGGTGAAGTAACGTGAGAACTATTTAACCCCCAGGGAGGAAGGGAGGGAGGGGCCAGGAGGCAAAAGGCAGCAAGGGGGCGTGGCCAAGAGCAAGCAACCTGGGGCGGAGCCAAGAGGAGTCCGCGCATGCGCGCCACGCTGCCGCCGGCCACGAACGAGGCGGTGGAAGGGTCGGGGGCTGCGGCCTACTAGTCTCCCCTCACCTCGGCAGTTGAACCCGGCCGGGTTGTGGTAGTCGAGCGCCGTCAGCTTCCGCCGGAACATCGCGCCTCGCCTCAGGGGAGACTCCGCACCGCTCCGCCGTCGCCGGACCGAGAAGCGCCTCAGTCGCTGATGAGCGGGGCCAAAGGAGACGGCGAGGGACCAAGTGCGCCTGCGCGATACAGGGCTGGGGCTGGAGCTGGGAGGAGTGCCAGCCGCGGGGGCCAATCAGCGATAAAGGTGGGGTGGGTGGGCGTGGCTTAAGCCGAAGGGAGAAGGCGGACGCAGGCGCCTTCTGGAGATGGCGCCGAAGAATTTGACCGACAGGCGGGCTGGCGAATACAGATGCGAGGAGGCGGAGCTTTGGGACGCTGACGTAGAAAAAGCACCATAGACTTGCAACAAGTAGACTGAGGCACGGGGTTGGCTTCCGGGTGTGATTGGCCTTCCCCTCTTCTTCTTCTTCTTCTTATTATTTATTTATTTATATAGCACCATCAATGTACATGGTGCTGTACAGATAACACAGTAAATAGCAAGACCCTGCCGCATAGGCTTACTTCTCTCTACAGGAACCCGTGGAGAAATCCAGCATTTTTTTGTAGAAGCTGTAACTTTTTTGGGGGGGGGATTTTTAGACCACCTGCTTCCCTCCAGATGTGTTGTATTGCAACTCCCATCAGCTTGGGGCTGATGGGAGTTGCAATACAACACATCTGGAGGGAACCCGATTGGGGAAGTCTAGTCCACATCTCAAAAAGCTCCAAAAAAGTGACATTTCTTCACATGCACTCTTTGCTCAGCTCAGTCCAGGCTATGCTGAATTTGTTGTCGAATTTTTAAATCAGTGTTTTTGCCCAAACTGGCCCAGCAGAGGGATCGATTTCTCCACCTAGTGAGAGCACCGCTCCACAAATCATTATAACCACAGATGCATAGTAGTAAAGTCACAGCAAGGTGTTAATTTAGACATAAAGTGCACAGTGGCCGTCTTTCGGGGAGACCTTAATTTGAAAAGAAGCGCGAGACTCTTGCGGACCACCTGTATTTAGATCAGAGTGGAGCCTGGGGCTGATTTGCCCCCCCCCCCCCCCCCGGGGCCCGTGGCACAAGCAAAAGCATCTTCCCAAAACATTTTGCGACGGAGGCAGGACTGTGTGCCTGGGACCGATCTTAAGCCATGTCCAGTTTGTAGTTTCCATAGGTGGGTCAGAAATCATAGAATCATAGAATAGCAGAGTTGGAAGGGGCCTACAAGGCCATCGAGTCCAACCCCCTGCTCAATGCAGGAATCCACCCTAAAGCATCCCTGACAGATGGTTGTCCAGCTGCCTCTTGAAGGCCTCTAGGGTGGGAGAGCCCACAACCTCCCTAGGTAACTGATTCCATTGTCGTACTGCTCTAGCAGTCAGGAAGTTTTTCTTGATGTCCAGCTGGAAACTGGAATTGAGGCTTCTGGGACCTTAGCAAGTCCGCCTTCAAACCATCTGACATAATAAAGGTAATTTGTTTTGTAGGAATAACAAACGGGACAAACGGCTTGGGACCTCAATACTTGAGGGAGCGCCTCTCTTTATATAATGCCTGCCTGAGACTTGAGAACTGTTGGAGGAGCCCTTCTCCGCATCCCACCAACACAACACATTCGCTATGTTGGGACAAGGGAGAGGGCTTTCTCTATGGTGGCACCCCGACTCTGGAATGCCCTCCCCTTGGAGGCCCGACTGGCGCCAACGCTGATTTTATTCCGGCGCCAAGTGAAAACATGGCTTTTTAACAAAGCTTTTAAGGGTTGAATTCACTGGGCACTTTATTTTAATAGTTTTACTGCTTTTAAATTATATATCGTTTTAACTTGGTTTATGGTTTAATTTGTTTTCAGCGGTGTATATTTACTGTTTTATACTGTATGCTTTTATCTGTACGCCGCCCTGAGATCTTATTGATATAGGGCGGGATATAAATGTTTTAAATAAATAAATGCATCTGCTTGTGAGCAAAGAGGTGGGTTGGGAATCCCCACAGGGTCCGATACCTGACATGCCCCACGCACCCCGCCAGCTCTGCAATATGTCTGGCCGTTCACCATGCGTGTGAGACTCCGGAATAGCTTGGCGCTCTGCCTAAACTATTGTCCTCCCTAGGAGAAAAGGCGCCTTGGAGAATCGGAGGAAGCAAGGCGCTGCTGAAGGAAAGAGTTCCATTATCTGGCTGCCAACTGGCCATTTCAGTCTTCGGATGTCTGATGCTCACATTGCAAATCTTCCTTGTTCTCTCTCTCTCTCCTCCCGTCCCCCTCGGAATAGGAGATTTGCATTTTGAGAGTCCGCTGCTGATCCCTCACCAAATAAAGACCAGAAGATGGGGAAGCCGGGCCTCTGCCACAGCAAGCCAACACACAAGGCCTTCGTTTCGGCGAGGAGCTGCTGCTTACTCCATTGCCTCACCTGCAACTCTCTTCCCCAAGAAGGCAGGCAAAAGGAGAGGGTCGAGCCAGTATTTCCAAGCCCTGCCCGCCCTCTCTGGCGACAGGAAAGAGTCTTTGGCCTCATTTGGAAGAACCATGGCTTTAACCATGCTGGGTAAGCCAGAAAGCCAGGCTGTGTTCAGAAGACACCTTAAACCATGGCTTTAACCACAGTGAAGCCTTATTCACTGCGGTTGCCCGCTTGCATTGGCTGCCTATATGTTTCCGAGCCCAATTCAAGGTGCTGGTTTTAACCTATAAAGTCCTACATGGCTTGGGACCTCAATACCTGATGGAATGCCTCTCCCGACATGAACCTACCCGTACCCTGCGCTCAACATCTAAGGTCCTCCCCCGAGTGCCTACTCCGAGGGACGCTCGGAGGGTGGCAACAAGGGAGAGGGCCTTCTCAGTGGTGGCCCCCCGATTGCGGAATGATCTCCCCGATGAGGTTCACCTGGCGCCAACATTGCTATCTTTTCAGCGCCAGGTCAAGACTTTTCTCTTCTCCCAGGCATTTTAACAGCATTTAACAACGTTAAGTTTGTTTTTAATGGACCCCAGAATGGTTGTTTTTACATGGATACTGTTGTTTTTATACTGTTGTTTATGATTTTGATGGTTTTTAAATTTTGTATACTTTTAATGTTTACCATTTTTAATTGTTGTAAACCGCCCAGAGAACTTCAGCTGTGAGGCGGTATATAAATGTAATTAAATACATAAATAAAGCCATAGTTTAAGGTGTCTTCTGAACACAGCCTAGATTTCTGGCTTAACCACCATGGTTAAAGCCATGGTTTAAGGTGTCTTCTGAACGGGCCCGTTGTCATGTTGCAAAAGAGGCTTCCTGCTGCAGGATGAGGGACAGCTAGATGGAGTGGGTTAAGACACCTAATGCAGAAGAGGCTGCCCTGGGAAGGCCAGCCGACCGGCCCCTCCCTCTGGCCAGATGTTCACAATATTGGCTATTTAAGTTTAAGCCCATTCAAAGGTGTTTGGGGTGGGAACTTGCAGGCATGGGGCTTGTCTGTAACCTCTATGTCCTCCGTTGTGACTGTGCAGTTGTGACTCATTGTTTATATGATGCAGCCACCAACGCGCAGCCACATCGGGCTTTTCTCTGTGCAACTGCACTTTTTCGATGCGTCGTTTTACATTGTTCCAACGTCGCAATGGTTGTTTGTTGTCTGTCGGTGGCGGCTTCGGTTTGGATTAAGAGAGTGGGCGTAGTTAGGGGCGGATCCCAGTGCGGGATAGGCACGGGAATACAGGGCAGTCTCGACAAACCTAGTAATGGCAGCCATGGCAAAATTAAAGTCTGGGGAACGAAAGTAAGGGCAGTTACGATACATATCGCATAAATTCAATGAATTGTAGTAGTACATCTGCTCTGCTACGGGCTTTCAAAGTTGCACAGAATTGCTAGGGGGAAAAGGGTTTTGGTCCCCTGACATTTGGTGCCCATTACCACCGTCTGACAAGAGCGGTGTGATTTTTCCTGCCTGGATAGCCTGCACTCACTCATCCCATATAACCTTATTGCTCAAACTTTGCAGCGGTGATGGTGCGGGGTTTGGGGGGGAATGAGTAGGCAAAGCGGCATCGTATAGACCAGCCTTCCTCAACCTGGGGCGCTCCAGATGTGTTGGACTGCATCTCCCAGAATGCCCCAGCCAGCTGGCTGGGGCATTCTGGGAGTTGTAGTCCAACACATCTGGAGCGCCCCAGGTTGAGGAAGGCTGGTATAGATGGACTCCTGGTCACATAACTCCCTCCACCTATTTTTCCCGATGGAGGGGGTTGTTTGGATCCTCCTCCTGACTCCCGAAGAATCCCTGCACTGCCAGAGGGGGAGCAGGCACGGTCTTCCTTTCTCTTGCCGACCCAACAGCCATCAGAGCCAATAGCTGCCACTGGCAACGGAGTCTTCTGACCAAGTGGAGACTTTAAAGCAGAGGTGCTCAATCTCTTTCAGCCCGAGAGACCAATTCAATTTTGGAGAAGCTCTCAGGGGTGGGTACGTTACAGTGGTGGGCGGGGCCAGAGGAAAAAGAGGAGGGGGCAAAAATCCCATGCTATTTTAGCATGAAGCAATTCTGCCAGAGGAAAGGGCCATTAGACCCTCGGATCGGACCCACCGGGGTTGGCCACAGCCCTGGCGGAGCGCTGAGAAGACGGTCGAACTTGACTAACTAGAGCAGTGGTTCCCAAAGTGGGCAGTCCCCCCACCCCGGGGGCGGTGGGATAGCATAACGGGGCGTTAAGAGGCAAGGGGGCGGCAGGGGGGCGCTCGAGGTGGTCTTTTCTGTACCAGGAGTTTTGGTTACAGAAGGACATTTCTGATCGCTCTCCTGCACTATGGAGAGTGGTTCAGAAGCTCCTGGTTGAATTTCCAACATCAGATTTGGTGGAATGTGGTTTTAGTGTGGTCTACCGACTTCTCTCCAAGCAAAGAAATCGACTCCAGATCACTAAACATGGCGATTTAAGACTCATGTGAAGTGACTTTAAACCAGACATTGGGAAACTGGTATCACTTCATCAAGCCCATCCATCACATTAAGAATTTACAGAATAGTGAGGTCCTCTACCCTAGTTACTAAATGTGATATCTAATATTCTTGCTAAATGACTATCAGACTTTGAAAAGGTGATGTCACTGGATCAAGTTCATCAATTATGTTCAATTGAATAAACTAAAAAAAAATGTAATTGGATTTTGAAGAAATATTCAATTAATTGTTACTCTTTTGAATTTTATTGTTATTATCTTCCTTAGTGGGTCGTTGAAAACCGCTATTCTGAATGATGATTTTTATAGTGTAAGGAAGGGGGCACTGGGCATGAGTTTGTGGCATCAAGGGGGCGGTGACCTGAAAAAGTTTGGGTCTTCCACTGGTCTAGAGGAAGTAAAAGTCCTTTTACTTCCTCTAGCCCTCCCAGGAAGCCCGTAATCTCCTTTCATACTGTGTTTAAAATGCCAGGTGGGCTAGGGAACAAAACAAATATCTCCTTCCCAAGCACAATATAGCATCCCTGACATGGGACCGGTGTGGGCCTTCAGAGATGGTGGCAACTCCACGCTCAGAGACACTGCTGGTTCTGCGTGGGCCCCGTAGCGCACGGAATGCAAAGGCGGAGACAAAAGAGTCCAAATACCCGTCACAACATACAGTTTACTTGAAGAACAAAAGCTACCAGATACAAATGTTAGAAAACAGTGGTACTAAATCTGCTAGGAATGCACAAGACTGCCCCGCGGGGGCCCGCTCAAAACTCTGGCACATACTCAGCTAAGCCCTTGCTAAAAAGTTGCTTAGACTGATAGGTGGCAGCGAATCTGGCCTCTTCCCCTTTGTGTAAGCACTACTCTAAAACGCTAAATATGCACAAGATTCAACGCTAAGAAACATCGGAATAAATCTACCCTGTTGCAATTATTTTACAATTCAACATAAATAAGAGTGACATTTGGGGAAGAACAAAGGGGGAAAAATGTAATAATAAGGTTACATACATACATACCCCCTTTGCATCATTTTTAACCTTGCTTTGCACACCCTCTTGTTTGATTGGGGGGGGGGAGAGAAAAGGGTTTTGTTTGGCAAGAGCAAAACACAGAAATTAAATCTAGTCTTTTAAACATTTCCCCTTCCCTCTGCAGACATCTCTACAAATGTCAAGATCTTTAGCCTCATGACGTAGATCAACATCATCAACTCATTCTCCAAAGAAGGCAGAACACTCCCTTTGGGATCATGCACTTCTCTGTAAACTTCCAGGCCGTTTTGATTTATTTTTTTTAAATATTATTTAAATTGGGTGGACTCTGGAAACACGTCCACGTTGCTGAGAAATCTCTACATCAGTGTCCAGGGTGGCCCAAGTTGGAATCAGGCTCCTGTGAGGTTTACAGAATGGCACAGAAGAACTTCTTCTCTCTAAAGGGGTTTTCTGAAGCAGGAACAGGAGTCAATAACGGGTCCTCTTTGGCGTGGGCTTCACAATACGCCATCAAGTCTGCCGCTGCTTTGGACACCTAGAAGAAAAGAGAGGGGCTTAATCTTCCCTTGATGCTCCGGAGCAGCAGGTTTATCAATTATTATTACAATAGCCGAGGTTCTCCGGGCAGTTCACAATTAAAACCATGAAATACAGCAAATCAAAGCATAATATAACGCTTTCAAAGTCTAAAAAAAATACCACGTAAAACCAAAATGAACCCAGCAGCAGTTACAGTCCAAGGACAGCCTATGTGAAAAGATGTGTTTTCAGGAGGTGTTTAAAGGATGTCACATTTTCCGCCGAGGGAGGGTTTTCCGGATGGTGGGTGCCACTACAGAGAAGGCCCCGCCCTCGAGGTTCTTCATGGTGACATTTTGCTTGTTTTGAACAGCCAGCAAGACCTCCTCTGAAGATTGTTGTCTAGGTGTATATAAGGCAGCCTTTCTCAACCTGGGGCGCTCCAGATGTGTTGGACTACACCTCCCAGAATGCCCCAGCCAGCTGGCTGGGGCATTCTGGGAGGTGCAGTCCAACACATCTGGAGCGCCCCAGGTTGAGAAAGGCTGATATAAGGAAAGGTCGTCTGCTAGGTCCCAAGTTGTTTAGGGCTTTATAGGATAATAACATGGCAGCTCTCAAAGACGGAGGAGATAGCATCAGTTGGACAGGGGAGCTCTTCAGAGACAGATGCTCCACAGTTGCCCCAGGGGATTTCTCTCTTTCTCTCTCTGGAGAGATATACAGCAGCCTTCCCCAACCTGTTGGTTCTTCTGGACTTCTCAGTGGCTTTTGACACCATCGACCATGGTATCCTTCGTTCATCTATGTATATTGGGCTTGGGAGGCACGGCTTTCACGTGGTTCCAGTCCTTTCTGGAGGAGCGGTCTCAGAAGGTGGTGCTAGAGGACTTCTATCCCACCCCGTGGCCATTAGCTTGTGGGGTGCGTCAAGGTTCTATCTTGCCCCCCATGCTTTTTAACATGAAACGGCCAGAGGAAGTCAGGAGGTTTGGGCTGAAATGTCCTAAGTAGGCAGATGATTCTCAGCTCTCTCATTTCCAGCTGCACATCCCAGGCAGGGCTGGTGCTACCATAGAGGCCACTCAGGCGGCCGCCTAGAGCGCCAAGCTAAGAGGGGCGCCGGGCGCAGCGTAGCACTCACGTGCGTTGTTGGCTGTGAGCCGGCCCAGCCTGAGGATTCAGCTGGGCCTGGGTGGGCGAGATGGCACCCCGCGCCCGCCCAGCTGAAACGAAGCCAGGGACGCTGGGGTGGGGGTGGGGCAGCTCCACGTTCGGACTTCCGGAACGTGCCCGGAAGAGAGAGAGAGAGAATGTATGGGTGCAGGGGGTCTTTGAGTGAATGCATGTGTTCATGCGTGTGTTTGTTTGGAGTGAGTGATGCTGAGTGTATGTGCGCGCGCGCGTGTGTGTGTGAGTTGGGGGGGATGATTTGGAGGTGATGTTCTGATTCAATAATGCATTTTAGACCCATAGACGTTCCTTTCCAATTTGTTTGCTATAATTGGCATGACGTATTTCTTACACTTTAAAATAAATTGAGCAGTTTCAAGTTTTGTGCTTCTTATTTTTTCCAGGAAACATCTGTTCTTAAAAACCAAAGTTGCCATTTTTTGGTGTGTGTTTGTGTGTGTGTGTGTGTGTGTGTGTGTGTGTGTGAAAGTAGCTCACCTTGCCTAGGGCGGAAAATAGTCTGGCACCGGCCCTGCTCCCAGGGAGGCTGTGGAACTCTTGATCCAGTGTCTGGAGGCTATTTTGGGGATGGATGAGGGTGAACAAGCTGGAACTTAATCCAGACAAGACGGAGGTACTGTGGGTTGAGGAACCAACTATTTTATTTATTTATTTATTTATTTATTGCATTTCTATACTGCCCAATAGCCAAAGCTCCTTCGGATGGAGGTTGACAACGGGTCTTAGATGGGTTGCACTCCTCCTAAAAGACCAAGTTTGCAGTTTGGGGGTCCTCCTGGACTCTGAGCTAACTGGGGAAGCCCAGGTGGCTGCAGTGTCCAGGAGTGTGTTCTACCAGCTTAGGCTGGTACGCCAGCTGGAGAAGATGGACCTGGCCTCTGTCACATCCAGGCTGGACTACTGTAATTCGCTGTACGTGGGGCTGCCTTTGAAGACAGTTTGGAAACTTCAACTGGTGCAGAATGCGGTCGCCTGAAGGGTGAGGCGGTTTGATCATGTAATGCCTATGTTGCACCAGATGCACTGGTTACCAGTGCGTGTCCTTTAGAGCTCTAAATGGTTTGGGACCTAGTTACTTGAAGGACTGCCTTCACCCATATCAGCATGCCCACACTTTAAGATCAGAAAGAGAGGCCCTTCTCATTCGCCTACCTGTGAGAGCAATTAGGTAGGGGTCCACACTAGGGTGACCATATGAAAAGGAGGACAGGGCGCCTGCATCTTTAACAGTTGCATAGAAAAGGAAATTTCAGCAGGTGTCATTTGTATGCATGCAGCACCTGGTAAAATTCCCTCTTCATCACCACAGTTAAAGCTGCAGGAGCTATACCGCAGCTATACTGTGACCAGATTTAAAAGAGGGCAGGGCACCTGCAACTTTAACTGTGGTGATGAAGAGGAAATTTCAGCAGGTTTTCCATATATGCAAATGACACCTGCTGAAATTTCCTTTTCAATACAACTATTAAAGATACAGGAGCCCTGTCCTCCTTTTCATATGGTCACCCTAGTCCACACGGGAGAGGGCCTTCTCTCTGGTAGCCCCAAACCTCTGGAACAAACTTCCATCTGAGGTCCACCATGCACCATCCTTGCAAGCTTTCAAGAAAGCCTTAAAAACATTTTATTTTACCTTGGCCTTCTCATATTTATTTATTTATTACACTTATATACTGCCCCCATAGCCAGCGCTCTCTGGGCGGTTTACAGAAACTCTAAAATTGAGATTAAAAAAAAGTATACAAAATTTAAAATTCTAAAACACAGAACATACACACATAACACATTAAAAACCGTTAAAAAACTAAACATGTGGGTGATTAAGATGTGCCGCCATATGCCTGGGCAAAGAGGAAAGTCTTAACTTGGTGCCGGAAAGATAGCAGCATTGGCGCCAGGCGAGCCTCATCAGGGAGATCGTTCCACAGTCTGGGGGCCACCACCAAAAAGGCCCTGTCCCTCATTGCCATACTCTGAGCCTCTCTCGGAGTAGGCACCCGGAGGAGGACCTTAGATGTTGAACGTAGTGACCGGGTATATTCATGTCGGGAGAGGCGTTCCATCAGGTATTGTGGTCCCAAGCCGTGTAAGGCTTTATAGGTCAAAACCAGCACCTTGAATTGGGCTCAGAAACATACAGGCAGCCAGTGCAAGCGGACCAGAGCACAATGTATGCTTCCTGCTGGTTTTATTGTTTTAAATTGCTATTTTATTGTGAACATGGTTTTTTATTGCTTTTATCATCTCCATATTCCATTGCTTTTAATGTTTTATGCATTTTATTGTTGGAAGCCGCCTTGTGAGGGCCTCTGCCCTGAAAGGCGGCCAAGAAATGTTTTAAATCAATTAATAAATAAAAACCTGGTGCTCTCCAGATGTGTTGGATTGCAAATGCCGTCATCTCCAGCCAGCAAGGGGCCAGTGACAAGCCCGGCCTGCTTTGTTGCTGTTGTGTAGAAGTGGTCAGGCTTTTTCGTTTAGGCCTCTTTGTAACGATGCCCAGCGGCAAGCCTTCGCGGTGGTGGAAGCTTGCCGTTGCCATAGTAACCCAAGGAAAAAGGAGCAGCCTGCTGGTGCCTCGAACACAGAACATGAAGAGGACTGTGTAGAAACTCCAGTGCCAGGCCCTAGTTAGTGGGGAAGGTTAGGCCATTGAACGAGAGAGAGACAGAGAGAGAGAGAGAGAGAAACACAGAGGAGAATACCTATAGGTCAGGGATAGGCAACTTATGACTCCCCAGATGTTGTTATTATTGCATTTATAGGAAAGGAAAGGAACCTCTCGTGCAAGCACTGAGTCATTACTGACTCTTGGAGGGACGCCAGCTTTCGCTGACGTTTTCTTGGCAGGCCTTATAGCGGGGTGGTTTGCCGTTGCCTTCCCCGGCCGTTATTACCTTTCCCCCAGCTAACTGGGTACTCATTTTACCGACCTCGGGAGGATGGAACGCTGAGTCGACCCAAGCCGGCTGCCTGAAACCAGCTTCCGCTGGGATCGAACTCAGGCCGTGGGGAGAGTTTCGGCTGCAGAAACTGCTGCTTTACCGCTCTGCGCCACACGAGGCTTTTTTGCATTTATAACCTTATTTATTTATTTATTACATTTATATACCGCCCCATAGCCAAAGCTCTCTGGGCGGTTTACAAAAGTTAAAAACGGTAAACAGTAAAAAAAGTAAACAAAATTTAAAAAACATCAAAAACATAAAAACAGTATAAAAACAACAGTATCCATTTAAAAACAACAGTTCTGGGGGCTGTTAAAAAACAAACTTAGCGTTGTTAAATGCTGTTAAATGTCTGGGAGAAGAGAAAAGTCTTGACCCAGTGCTGAAAAGATAAGGCGCCAGGCGAGCCCCATTGGGGAGATCATTCCACAGTCGGGGGGGCCACCACCAAAAAGGCCCTTTTCGGTGGTAGCTCTTATTTTTCCCTCTTGCAAAGAATACAAGGAGGTTTACATGGCCCTCCTCCTCCTCTCCATTTTATCCTCACAACAACCCTCTAAGGCGGGTCCGACTGAAGGTCAGTGACTGGCCCAAAGTCACCCAGTGAGTATCACGGCCAGGTGGGGACTAGTAGAACCCCAGATCTCCCAACTCCCATCCTAACACCCTAACCACTAATCCACCGTGCCTCTCACATGGGACCGGCCATGCTGACTAGGAATACGTATACCAAAGAAAGCCTCCCAAAAATGAGCCCAAGTCAAGGTCCTCACCTGCTACACTATGTCAAGATTTATGGGAACAGGTTTGACAATTCCCCAATTGGGGGTGTGTCTGGGAGAGTCAGAGACCTTGGACCACAATCCTAGGCACACTTATATTTCAGTTTTCGCCACAGAACCTGGCTGGATTTGCTTCTGATGGGGTGGGTCGGGGGGAGATGGACAGCCGAAAGAAACACCAGTGGAAGTTGAGCTAAGGAGTTCTGCTTGCACACTCATGCATAAGGTGGCAACCATGGTGGGATCCCCCATGCTCAGACGAAGCTCATCTGGTTTATCATTTAAGCTGCCCACATCCCAAGGGTGTTGGGCTAACAATAAGTAAATTATTCTACTTAATTCTGGGTCACTCAAAGCCAGCTTGAATTTTAAAAGACATTTTACATAGCTTTGGGGAGATACAGAAACTCGAGCTTTGGCAAACCTTCAAGGGAAGAGGTTTCCAAAATTGCAGGTGTGGGGAGGAGGAATAGAGGCCGCCCAGAACTCCTTTTACTACAGGAATCATGCTCAAATTGTT